>NC_046159.1:112044322-112390712 GCF_011064425.1 Rattus rattus
GTTTCCTTTTTAAGAGCTTCTGCTTGTTTACCTGTGTTGTCCTGTATTTCTTTAAGGGAGTTACTTATGTCCTTCTTTAAGTCCTCTAACATCCACATGAGTTTTTAATCCTAATCTTGCTTTTCCGGTGTGTTGGGGTATCCAGAACTTGCTGTGGTGGTTGGAACTGGGTTCTGATGATGCTTAGTTCTGATTAGCCTTAGTTTTTGTTGCTTAGGTTCTTGCCCTTGCCTCTTGCCATCTACTTATCTCCGGTGTTAGCTGGTCTTGCTGTCTCTGTAAGCCTATATGTCAGCACTACTAGGAGACCAGTCATCTTCCAGGGGAATCTGGGTACAGAGAGCTGTGGCACAGGGTCAGCCCAGGGCCCAGACATGAACTGCAAGTATCCTTTCCCAGACTGCTCCTCAGTTTCTGTGTCCTGTGGGCTCCAGGAGGGTTTCTTTTGGGCCAAGAATGTGAGCAGACACGGTGGTCTCACCTGTGCTCTCAGGTGAGTCAGCACTTCTGGAAGACCATCTCTCTTCCAGCAGGATCTGGATACTGAGAGCTGTGGCACAGTGTTGCCCTGGGGCGAGCAGAATCCGGAAGGATCTTGTCCCATACTGCTACTTTGTTCCTGTGTCCTGAGGGCTCTGGGGGAAGTGGGGAGGTCCCTCAGCGCAGAAGTGTTTGTCTTACCTGTGCTCTCAGGTGTGTCAGCACTCCTGGGAGACCAGCTTTCTCACAGCAGGATCTGGGTACAGAGACCCGTGACTGAGCTTCTTGATTTCTAAGTGTCCCTTTTGTCCACTTAGGGGACAGTGTTTTATTTCTGAAGAAATACTTAACTCTGTAACACTATTCTTTATCAACCCTGTTTAAATCTGATTGTGAGTTTAGAAGCTAAATTTATTCTTTGGTACCAGTTTGAGGTAGATTCCTACAGGAATCTGATAATATTAAGGGGATTTAGTAGTTTATTGTACAAACAAAAGAGGATATTTAAAATATTATTTGTTACAAAAGCAGGAACACTCACTAGGACCTATTAAATTCCTTAAATCACAAGATCCTATTGAGTTCCCTAAGTCACAAAGGAATGTGGAATCCCTCGAACAATAATTAAATAAAACAGAAAATGATAAACAGAGAGCTAAAATAACGATGGAGTCAAAATGGAAAAGGCAAAAAAGGGTACATGATATGAGGGATAGGATGGCAAATTAGAAAATTCCTTTCTACACCATAACCAAGGAATGATAAATGAAGATGGTTCTTTCAGACTTTTCAGAGAACAATCACGTAGTAAAGATAATAAATGTTTTTCAATCCTGATTGTAACCTTGGGGAAGAGTATAGTAGGTTCAATTTCAACAAGATGTATAGAATAAGTAAGGTTAAAATAAGGTCATAAACATAAAATGACACTCTATAGTAGAAGAATTGCTGAGAGAAATGATTTTGTGTGGTAGAGTTACTAAAATGTATGTGGACTCTATATCCTATGGTACTTTTAAAAGCTCAAAGGACTCTTCAGTGTTATGTGAACTCTACAATGTACAAGAGAATTATAAGTAAGAATTCAGAAGTGTGATGTACAAATAAAATATGTAGTCCCCAGCTGTAGATAAAGGTCACTGGCTGGCAAGAGCATAAAACATTAAAGGATGAAGTTATTATGCCTGTTGACTGCGTCAAAGTCTAGCATAACAATTTTTCTTTAGGTTGTCAGTGTTTAAGGAGGGAAAAAGCAGGAGGGTAGATCATCTACGAGTCTCTCACCCATCTTGCTCAGATTATCAACCCATGCCTCTAAGTGAACTTACAGATATTATATGCAACACATTATTTATAAAAGTGCCCCATACTAAAGGATTAAATAAAACTTCTGAAAATTTCCACAGACAGGATTTTGTTCAGTTTAGTGGCAAGATGTCACCTTGAACAGCCCCTGGTGACTTTTACAAATTTTAGACAATGTGATTGGGACTTAAGACACGAACCTTCAGCTGGATTTGTGACTATTAATGCAATGTGATGCGCTTCAACTGCCATGCTTATAAAATTAAGAATTTATATTCACTAAAGTTTCTTCCAAGTCTCTGATTTTCAGTTGGGCATGTCAGATACTGGGGATGTTGCTGGAATGCTTTTTCTGTTTGTTTATGTGATCTGGGAAGCATAAGGCCTAACCATGGATCTAGACGGAAGTGATGCAAGTGTCTGATCGCAGTGGGGGGCACAGGTCTCATCTCATTTTCAACTCAAGCGTTTAAGGAAGACTCTTTACAGAAAACTAAAGCTGAAGTGTAAGCAGATGATGTTAGAGTAACAGAGGTGGCTTGCATTGGAGTAAAAACAAGTATAATAGGGCTGGGCTAGCGATAGCTGCACAGGGCTTTATTCTATTGGACAAACTGAATTTGAAGAACGACAGGTAAATAAGATTAATGCTACTTGTGAAATGCTAATTTATTCACAAAAGCACTTTTCTGTTGAGATAAAAGGATAGTTCAGATCTGCATTCCTGAGGCATTTTAGTGATGCCCTGGCTGAGAGAAAAACAGGCTACACGTGAGCAATAAAGGTGAACACAACTTATTTTTCTTCTCATAAAAGAAAAAAATTAAAATGATTTTAGAACTCCCACCACGCAATCTAAAATGTCTTTCATTTGGCTTGTAACATCAAGACATTATGCCCACGGGCACCTATTGTCCTTTTTCCTTGTGCATGGTGAACAGCTTTCTGCAGGGAAGTGAATGGTTCAGGCAGCTATGTCTCTAGGCTGCCTCTTTCACAAGCACGGCCTTGTGCATTTCCAGAGCATCCTGAGAGCTTGGCTCACTATACAGTTTTGCATAGTGTGTTAAAAATATGTTAAGCCTTTCTCATGTGCTGAAATGTTGCTCCTGCTAATGGCTGGATAAGCAATTACTTTGCACTGCATAGAAAAGAGAATGTTTTCATAGTCCTGAAGTTACTGTTATGAAATAATTGGTCTTGCGGGTTATTAAAGTTCTACTGTTCTTGACCCATAGCTACCTGCTGGATAGAACATATTTTGCAATTTGCGATGCCTCTGAATGTTTAAGAGATTTAAAAAAAATTGCTAAAACTAAGGTCTAAAATAACTTCCAAATGATAATTGTGATTCTTCTCCAGGCCAACATAAGAAATGGGGTACAGAGCTAAACAAAAAGTTCTCAACTGAGGAATATCAAATGGCTGAGAAGTACCTAAAGAAATGCTCAACATCCTTAGTCATCAGGGAAATGCAAATCAAAACAACCCTGAGATTCTACCTTACACCAGTCAGAATGGCTAAGAAAAAAAAATTCAGGTGACAACAGATGCTGGCAAGAATGTGGGGAAATAGAAACACTACTCTATTGTTGGTGGGGTTGCAGACTGGTACAACCACTCTGGAAATCAGTCTGGCAGTTCCTCAGAAAATTGGACATTGAACTACCTGAGGACCCAGCTATACCTCTCCAGGGCATATACCCAAACAATGCTCTAACATATAACAAGAACACATGCTCCACTATGTTCATAGCAGCCTTATTTATAATAGCCAGAAGCTGGAAAGAACCAGATGCCCTTCAACAGAGGAATGGATACAGAAAATGTGGTACATCTACACAATGGAATATTACTCAGCTATTAAAGCAATGACTTCATGAAATTCATAGGCAAATGAATGGAACTAGAAAATAGCATCCTGAGTGAGGTAATACAGTCACAAAAGTATACAAATAGTATGTATGTACTGATAAGTGGATATTAGCCCAAAAGCTTGAAATACCTAAGACAAAAATTCACAGGTCATACAAAGCCCAAGAAGAAGGAAGACCAAAATGTGTACGCTCCATTCCTTCTTAGAAGGGAGAACAAATACTCATGGAAGGAAATACAGGGACAAGGAATGGAGCAAGGCCTGAAGAAAAGGTCATCCAGAGACTGCCCCATCTGGGAATCGATCCCATACGCAGCCACCAAACCCAGTCACTATTACTGATGCCAAGAAGTTCTTGCTGACAGGAGCCTGATATGGATGTCTCCTGAGAGACTCTGCCAGAGCCTTACTGATACAGATGAGGATGCTCACAGCCAACCATTGGACTGAATAAGGGGAGTTAGAGAAAAGACTGAAGGAGCTGAAGGGCTTTGCAATACCATAGGAAGAACAACACTATCAGCAAACCAAACCCCATCAGAGCTCCCAGGGACTAAACCATCAATCAATGAGTACACATGGAGGGAAGCATGACTCCAGCCCCATATGTGGCAGAGGACGGCATTGTGGGAGGAAAAGCCCTTGTTCCCATAAAGGCTCATTTCTCCAATGTAGGATAATGCCAGTGTGTTGAGGTTGGAGTGGTTGGGTGGGGATGGGAGCATCCTCATAGAAGCAGGGGTAGGGGGAAGGGGCTATGGGAGAGAGAGGAAAGGGGATATAGCACTTGAAATGTAAATATATAAAATACCCAAGAAAAATAAAATTATATTAAAAAAGAAATATCAGCAAAGTAACATCAAGCAGAAATTGGTCACTTGATGTGGAAAATAACGAGGAAGTAAAACGCAGTATGAATAGTTGGTAGATCAGAATGCAGAAGAAAAAGGAATACAGCTGTTTGAAAGTCACATATACACTTAGTGGCTCTAGAAGGTTCTGGACAAAAGAAAGAAGGTCAGGACATGGTTAGTTCTGGAGTGAACTGCGCCAGTGCAGGCAGAAGTTGGAGAATATTTGTGCAGAGCTAGGACTTTGCAAGGGAAGTTAAAGCTTCCTGTAGGAAGCAATGCTGAGTGTGGATTCCTTCCCATATCTAGAGTCAGGCACTCGGAATAAATAGCCTTTATCACAGTTGGAAATGAGAAAGATCAATTCTTTCCATCTATTATACTATTTTAATGGTTGGGCCTTAGAGACAATCATCACAAGTAAGTGCTCCTTGCTCTACCAAATTATGAGTGAATATGCATGTCTTCAACTTAGAGTTAATTTACTGAAAAAAAATTTTTCACAATTATTTTCACCTTAATGTGTTCTTAGCAAGAATTAAACCCAGGGTCTCATACCTACTAGATAAGTACTCTGCCACTGAACTATATTCTTAGCCCTTCTGGGGCATTTACTTGAACTTAATATCTATGTGTGGACGTTGTAAGAAAGTTGGGGTGGCTGTTAAAAAAGAGATGAAATATTAAGAATAATAATTATTGGAGTATCACATAAGTATCTCATTTTTAAAAGAGTCAACTTTCATTCTGCCTTTAAACATCATATTTTACATTTGTAAATGAATCATTTAATGAATAAAAGCAAAAAACATCTGGGCTTAGCTTCCATTTACTGGACCGATGAGGTACCCTCTCAGTGTCCTGACGCAGCCAAAGCTTTGATATACTTCATCTTCCAGGCAATGACAACGCCATTCCTTTTTAAATAAGATTTTCTTAAGGATTAAAATATTTTGAAGTAGAAGCCCATTATAAACTTCAACATGTTTTATAATTATAATGTATTATTTGTGGAAGACATGTTCTTTTTTAATAAAAAAAATACCACTCACACAAAAACACTAGGAAGAAAACCAAATTCTTTGTCTTTTTGTTCTTTAGGAGAATTTTGACATATTTTGAAGCAAGAATAAACTTAGTCAATGTTGGATGGAAATCTACTTAAATGCAAATAAATTAGTTTGTTTTTGTTTCTTTTTCTTTTTATGAAAAATGGTAACAGTGATTCCCATAGCTGTCTCACCGAAGGTCATGCCCATGGAAAGCTCTCATACTGTACTTGAACATAGAGTAGTTCACAGTCGGTTTTGGCAGAATCTGAGACATTTCCTCAGACGTTTGTCCATTGACTGTGGCATGTTTAAAATGGATAAAGTCACGGTGAAAAGACATTACCCTTTTTCTTTTCTTTTTTCTTTTTGAGTACTATTCTATGTGAGATATGTTTTATGAAATATAACTGAAAATAAAGAACTGATTTAAAAACTCAAATTAAAAAATGTTAATTTTTTTATAAATGTATTTTTGCAAGATTCCTAAAAGATCACGTTTAAAGCATTTAAATATAGTTGCTTTTTTCTTTGTAAAAGAAGCTCTCTCCATTCAAGAGTACATCTCCATAGCATAGCAGCCATCTGCTAGTGCTCCCTAGTGGCTACCTCCAAACTGCCCAGATTCCCAATATTAAGTGGAAGGAGAGAGTGCAGCAGCTGTTCTGGAGCTCAGTGGCCGCCTCTGCCCTCCCCACCACCTGGCAAGTACATAGTTCAGCTGGAGTTGCAGACCCAGTAAGCCAAGCCGCATCCCTCGCCATAGCACTAGCTCATGCTCACCAGAACCACTGACCTCTCTCCTGCAACGCCTTCTCCTTTATCTTACTCACCTCACCCCCTGGCTTCAGAGTTCTTAGTAGGAATACAATAGGGAGAACAGGAGACGGCTCCCAGCAGAGTGCACAATTCTTTCCAAAGTATGTTGCTTATTATCTCATTATTACTTCTTTGTCAAAGAAGTCAGTTTATCCCACAGTCTCAGTCTCTCTCTCTCTCTCTCTCTCTCTCTCTCTCTCTCTCTCTCTCTCTCTCTCTCTTTCTCTGTCTGTCTGTCTCAACACCCATTGTACTGGCTGGTTCTGTGTGTCAACTTGACACAAGCTGGAGTTATCACAGAAAAGGAGCCTCAGTTTTGGAAATGCCTCTATGAGATCCAGCTGTAAGGCATTTTCTCAGCTAGTGATCAAGGTGGGAGGACCCAGTCTACTGTGGGTGGTGCTGTCCCTGGGCTGGTGGTCTTGAGTTTATAAGAAAGCAAGCTGAGCAAGCCAGGGGAAGCAAGCCAGTAAGTAACATCCCTCCATGGCCTCTGCATCAGCTACTGCTTCCTGACCTGCTTGAAGTCCTGACTTCCTTTGGTGATGAAACAGCAACATGGAAGTGTAAGCTGAATAAACCCTTTCCTCCCCAACTTGTTTCTTGGTCATGATGTTAGTGCAAGAATAGAAACCCTGACTAAGACACCCATCTAGAGTAAACATGTCTGTATATAACAAAAATCCGTATCTATACAGTATTGTCAAGTTTCCACTCTGCCTTTTAAAACAGAAGCATCATTGCTAGCTGTAACTGGGATGATGGATGGCAAGAGGATTGGTAATAACTGACTGATTCACACTGACAAGTTTAGAAAAAGAAAGCATACATCTAGGAGATGGAATGAGGGGAGGTAGAGAAAAGGCACTGATTGTGGTTGGTGAGAAATTCTGAGATTTATAAAAGAAAATGAAGGACATTTGGGGAAAGGTAAAGGGTAAGAAAGATGCATGTCTCGACAGATAGTGGAACTGAGAGAGAATTACAAAATGATGATGCAGGAACATTGAAGAACACGTCCATGGAACGAAAGTAGGCTTATGATCAGTACAAAAGCAAAGAGTTTAAGAAACTATATTGTCCTATCTGTGCTTCATTGACATTCATATTTTGTTTCTGTTGAGACATTTCAATGAATATTTAAGTTGCCTCCAAATTATACTTTGGATATTTTGGCTTTATGCCATAGTTTTGTGAGGTAGATGAATTCCGAAGGTTTTACTACTGACGTGTAAAATATCATATTTAGGTCTTCTGAAGTGGATCAGTATATAGGACATAAAATAAAGTATTACCTCACATCATTTAATAATTTTGACATGTAATAGGCATTTCAAGATGTCAGGGTTTTTGTCAGTGGTTGCTTCTGAAATACTATCCCAACGTTAGAGGGAGATTTGCTGTGGAGATCAGAATAATGCCTTGGGGGATGGTGGGATGGCTCAGTGTGTGGAAAAAGCAGTTCCCGCTCAGCTTGGTTTCAATCACCAAAACTCACATAAAAGCTGGACATGTATGAAGAGTGTCTGTAAATATAGCTCCGCTAGGGAGATGAAAGTAAGCAGAGACACTTCAGAAACTTCCAGGCTAGGTTAATATTGTATGGACAGCAGAAAACAAGAGAAACTCTGTCTCAAACAAGGTGGATATGAATTTCCAAACCAGAGCTCTCCTCTCACCTACACTTAGAAATTGCATATGGCTATATAACATAGTAATATACACGAGGAGACACATATAGATATTACACACACACACACACACACACACACACACACACACACACACGCACACACACACTTTCTTCAAAGAACAATTATTTGGGTTAACGTACTATTTTGCTTTCCATTACTTAAAAACATGTTTAATGAGTACACTAAATCAATACTTTCTAGGAAGGTCCTTTGGCTAACCAAAGGCTATCACTTAGCTCTTTAAGTTTATTTATTTTGAATTTAGTATGCTAAAAATGAGTTGCCATTATTCAATGCAGAATGGACAAAGAAAGTCCTTGAATTGCTTATGTCTCAATATTATATTCCTAGAGTTTATACCTGAAACACCCAAATGTTACTATGAATTTGATGTATTGATGGACAAAGACGGAAAATAGGTTCTGAATTATGGATATAGTTTCCTACTAGAATAAGACAGCTGAGGTAAACACTGAAGGCCACACACTGAGCAGTGCATTGAGGGACTGCAGGCTTCATGTGCATGTTTCCACAGAGTCAAAGGCAGTTTTTACTTTGTGACTTTGAAGATGACTGCCTCACTGACCTCGAAGATCAGCAGGATCAGCACAAACTGAGAGGATAGTATATTATTTTTTTTATCTATATTTAGTTTTTGATAGTAGAAGTTTATTTTCATCTATGCATTTAAACTTGGGGAAGACATATCCGGAGCCTAGGAAGGTAGAGTTTCATTGAAAATTTTAAGGATTGGAAAAGGAGCCTACCAAGATTATAAGAGGACAGAAAAAAATAATCAAGCACATTATGGTTCTCTATTGGAGAAATTACTGGTGATTTTAAGGAAAGAAAAGACATGATTAGAGCTGAACACATTAGGCATATTAAGACAGATGGGAAAGCATGCTACTCTATGATATAAAATTAAGCTTCTTTTGGCTTCTGCAAGTAATAATAAAAAGCATTTTTATTCTTTTTAACATTTTGGTGGAACTATGCTTTGATAGGATACAGTGATTGTCCCATTTCCCACAGCCACTGTCTCTGCAGGTGTTAAATACATTTCCAAACACGGGAACCAAGATTCCTAAAATATAAACCTCTCTTCCCAACTACCCCACTCTCACACTTGTGGGAGATTCAGACACTTGTGTTATACAGTAGCCGCTTCCATCACATTTCTTATTCTAGACCATCTGAGAGATGTGCGGATGAAAGTTGGCGATGCTGATGATAGAAAAATGTGGGTAAGATTGCTTGGCTAAAAGTCTTAAAATTATGATTGAAAATTAAGTTATCAGGATAAGAAACACAAATACACAAAAACGACTGAAACCCTCAGTTTGTCTTAGGTACTAGAAGGTATTTGTGTTCCAAAGAGATTATGCCTCACAAATATGAACTTGAGGTACTTGGTCCACTTGGACTTGAGTTTTGTTCAATGTGATAAATATGGATCTATTCTGCATTCTTCTCCATGTAGACATCCAGTTAGTCCAGCACCATTTGTTGAAGATGCTTTATTTTTTCTATTGTTTGATTTTGGATTCTTTGTCATAATCAATTGTCCATAGGTTGGTGGGTTTATTTCTAGGTCTTCTATTTGATTCCAATGGTCAACCAGTCTTTTTCTGTACCAATACCATGCAGTTTTTATCACTACTGCTCTGTAGTACATCTTGAACACAGGGATGGCGATATCTCCCAAAGCTTTGTATTGTTCAGGTTTACTGTGACTATTTGGGTTTTTATTTTTCCATACGAAGTTGAGAATTACATTTTCAAGTTCTATGAAAATTGTGTTGGAATTTTGATGGGGATTTCATTGAATCTTTACAATGCTTTGAGTAAGAGGACCATTTTCACTATGCTAATCTTAACTATCCATGAGCATGGGAGATCTTTATCTCTTTTGATATCTTCATTTTCTTTCTACAAGGACTTGCAGTTCTTGTCCTACAGATCTTTCACTTGCTGGGTGAGAGTTATACCAAGATATTTTGCATTATTTGTGGCTATTGTTAAGGGTGTTGTTTCCCTAATTTCTTTCTCATCCTACTTACCATTTGTATAAAGGGGTACTGATTTCTTTGAGTTACTTTTGTATCCAGCCAATTAGTTGAAAGTATTTATCAGCTCTAGGAGTTTGGGGAGTTGCATATATAATGATATCATATTCAAATAGCAGTACTATGACTTCTTCCTTTCCAATCTATATCCCCTTAATCTCCTTTATTGCTCTGGCAAGAACTTCAAGTACTATATTGAGTACATAGGAAGAGAAGAGACAGCCTTTTCTTGTCTTTGATTTTAGTGGAATTTCTTTAAGTTTCTCTCTATATAGTTTGATGTTGGATACTGGCTAGCTGTATTGTGTATTACGTTCAGGTATATACCTTGTATATGTGCTCTACCTAAAACTTTTAGCGTGAAGGGCTGTTATATTTTGTCAAAGGCTTTTTTTGGCATTTACTGAGATGATCATGTGATCTTTCTCTTCCTATTTGTTTATACGGTGGATTACCTTGAGGAGTTTTCTTATATTGAACCATCCCTACACATCTGTGATGAAGCCTGCTTGGTTGTGATGGATGATGTTATTTTATTTGTTCCTGGATTCTGTTTGCCAGTATTTTATTGAGCATTTTTTTATCAATGTTTATAAGCAAAATTAGTCTGAAGTTCTCTTTCTTTGTTGGGGCTCTGTATAGGTATTAGGATGACTGTGACTTCACAGAATGAGTTTGACAGTTCTGTCCCTATTTTGTGGAATAATTTTCTTTGACAGTGTGGTAGAATTCTGCACTAAAAGCATGTGGCACAGGGTATTTTTTATTTTTGGTTTGGGGACTTTTAATGAACACTTTTATTCCTTTAGGGGTTATAGGACTGTTTGAATAATTTATCTGATCTGATTTAACTTTGGTGAGTGGTATCTGTCCAGAAAATTGTCCATTTTATTAATTTTCAAACTAATAGAAGAGAAAGTTCTCTTGATAAAGGAGCTAAAATCATACAGTGGAAAAAAGACAGCATTTTCAACAAATGGTGCTGGTTCAACTGGAGGTCAGCATGTAGAAGATTGCACATTGAATCATACTTATCTCCTTATACAAAGCTCAAGTTCAAGTGGATCAAGGACCTTCAATAAAACCAGATACCCTGAAACTAATAGAAGAAAAAGTGGGGAAGAGCCTCTAAAACTGGGGAAATTTTCCTGAACAGAACATTAATGACTTATGCTCTAAGATAAAAAAAATGGACAAATGGGACCTCATAAAAATGCAAAGCTTCTGTAATGCAAAGGACATTGTCAATAGGACAAAATGGCAACCAATAGATTGGGGAAAGATCCCATCCGATAGAGGGCTAATATCCAATATATACAAGGAACTCAAGAAGTTAGACTTCAGAGAACCAAATAACCCTATTAAAAAGGGGTACAGAGCTAAACAAAGAATTCACAACTGAGGAATATCAAATGGCCGAGTAGCATCTAAAGAAATGCTTAACATCTTTAGTCAATAGGGAAATGTAAATCAAAACAACCCTGAGATTTCACCTCATACCAGTCAGAATGGCTAAGATCTAAATCTCAGGTGAAAGCAGATGCTGGCAAGGCTGTAAAGAAAGGGAACACTCCTCATTTGCTGGTGGGACTGCAAGCTTGCCACTCTGGAAATCAGTCTGGCAGTTCCTCAGAAAATTGGACATAGTACTACCCGAGGGCCCAGCTATATCATTCCTGTGCATATACCCCAAAGATGTTCTAACATATAACAAGGGCACATGCTCCACTATGTTCATAGCAGCCTTAATTACAATAGCCAGAAGCTGGAAAGAACTCAGATGTCCTTCAACAGAGGAACGGATACAGAAAACGTGGTTTATTTACACAATGGAGTACTAGTTAGCTATTGAAAACAATGACTTCATGAAATTCCTAGGCAAATGGACAGAATTAGAAAATATCATTCTGAGTTTGGTAACTCAGTCACAAAAGAACACACATGGTATGTACTCACTGATAAGTGAATATTAACCCCTAACAGAATACACAAAATACAATTCACGGACCACATGAAGGTCAAGAAGGAAGATCAAAGCATGGATGATTCAAGTTCTTCTTAGAAGGAGGAAAAAAATACTCAAGGTAGGAAATAAAGACAAAGTATGGATCAGAGAATGAAGGAAAGGCCATCCAGAGACTGCCCCACCAGAGGATTCATCCCATATACAGACACCAAACCAAGACAGTATTGCAGATGCCAAGAAGTGCTTGCTCACAGGAGCTTGATACAGCTATCTCCTGAGAGGATCTGCCAGAACCTGACAAATACAGAGGTGGATGCTTGCAGCCAACCATTGGAATGAGCACTGTCCCCAGTGGGGGAGTTAGAGAAAGGACTGAAGTAGCTGAAGGGGTTTGCAACCATAGGAAGAACAACAATATCAACCAGCCGGAGCCCCCAGAGCTCCCAGGGGCTAAACCACCAACCACAGAGTACACATGGAGGGGCCCATGGGTCCAACCTCATATGTAGCAGAGGATGGCCTTTTTTGGCATCAGTGGAAGGAAAGCCCTTGGTCCTTGCAAGGCTCGATGCCCCAGTGAGGAAAATGCCAGGGTGGGGAGGCAGGAGTGGGTGGGTTGGGAGCACTCTCATAGAAGCAGGGGGAGGGAGGATGGAAGAGGGTGTTTCCAGAGGGGAAACCATGAAAGGGGTTAACACTTGAAATATAAACAAATAAAATATCTAGTAAAAAAGTAACAGAACAATTAAAAAGGGGGCTGAGGGACTGAATAATGGGAGAGAGTGTTTTATTTGTCACTTGAATAGTATAGAAACTCAGTGTAGTAGAAGATTCCTCGTTGTTGTAATAATATAAAAAATAAAAAAAAGTAGGGTTGTCTTTTATCCCCACTAGGATCGGCACTGCGGTGCCCCAAGATATCTGCTGGATATCTTATTTCTCAGTCAGCAAAACCTCTCACCCGCTTTGCTCTATTCCATATCACACTGCCTAAGGCTTCTCTCAGAGTCTGGCAGCAATCTCTCTACCCATCTAGTTCCTAAGGCAGGTTTCCATGCCAGAAACATAACATCTCAACTCCGCGGTGGCCCAGACCAGCCGCCCCACACTCCATTACACTTAAATTTACACAATTCCTAAAAATCATATACATACGTATACGAAAGTGATCTTAATAAAATCACCAAATAACAGAGAAGACAGAGCCCCAATTAGATGTACACAGTCAACAAGTAAAGCTTCCACTGTGGAGAATACATTACAGTAATATAACTAAATTCTTGGCAAAAGAGGTCTCACAGGAATACAACACAATACAGGCTGTTGGGTAGGCTACACATTGCTATCCACAGACTGACTGACAGAAAGGTTCCATTGCTGAAGAAAACATCTACACAATTCATTGAACATGGAGAATTCAAGCTCGTACCAAACAAGAGACTTCACCCATACGGACTAGCAGCTTTGGTACAGGAACGGTACTCTGCATCCTACCAGATGAGAAACCAAAACAGACAAACCTCTTTGATCTTAATGGTGTCCTGCTGGCAAAATATACTACGGCAATGATGGAAAAATATTTGTGTATTACCCAACCGATATGTGATTTGACTTAAGGCCCATTTTATACGATGGGACCTATACCTGACTGTTTGACCAAGAACCGGCTGATAGATATTCCAGGGACCTAGGGGAGAACCAAATTCTAATGTCTACTAAAGAAAAGTAGCAATAAAATGGCTTTTAATAACATCCTGCTATAATCACAGGTAAGTGTCTTGCTCGGCCATCATCAAAGAAGCTTCGTCCTGATGCAGATGGAAAGAAATACAGATATCCACAGCCAGACAGTGTATGGAAAGTGAGACGGTGTCAAACACTCAGCCCTACAGGATTTCTCCATCAGATTCTTTCCCCCTCAGGATTCAGGGAATGCTGTGGAAGAGGAAATGTACAGAGTTCAACAGCAAGAGGATACAAAAGAATCAAGACCATCTAGACACAACTGGGTTGGAACACATATGAATTTACAAAGACTGTGATAGCATGCACAGGGCATACATGGGTCTGTACCAGATGGGGTCCTAGAGCTGATAGGAGAAATGGACACAAGCACCATCCCTAACCTAGACAATATCTCCAATTGATAACTACAAATGAAAATTCAGTTTTATCCAAAGGAAGCTCACTAGGGGAAAGACTACTGCATTCCCATCACTAGATGGCCAACAGAAACATGAATAAATTTGCATCTATAGAGGGTCTTTGTTTTATAATGTAATGTCGTGACATTTTCTTTTTCCACTGATTTTATTATATTTTCTCTTTTTTCTTTTTTCCTCTCTACCTTCCTCCTTTCCCCTCCCCCCTCTCTCCTACCTTTCGTTTTTCTTTGTTTGTTTCTTTGTTTCTTTCCTCTCTCTCTCTCTCTCTCTCTCTCTCTCTCTCTCTCTCTCTCTCTCCTCTTTTCATATATTATGGCTTCTGAGTTTATGTTTTTATGGGATTCCTGAGTGTGTGAACAAATATCTCTGAATCTATATTTTTTCTGGTCCTTGGTATTGGGCTATTTTCTTCTGTTTGTTTGTTTTGGGCTTTTCTGATGTGTTTATTTTTCTATTATCTTATTTAATATATTAATTACATTATATGCATTATATTTTATTTTTCATTAGAGACATTTTTCTGTTGAGAGACAAAAGGAGAGTGGATCTGGATGGGACAGGAAGTGGGAAGGAACTGGGAGAAGTAGAGAAAATATAATTCAGAATAAATATTACATTTAAAAATATATTTTCAATGAATAGATTTTCTTCATTTAATAAAATAGAGTCTTGTACTGAAGATAAAACTTACATACTGATTACATATACTATGCAGGGAAAACCTGCAGCTCTTAAAAATGGCACTTTTGCATCTTCCTCTCGAATGTATTCATGGCAAATAGTGGTTGCTTTTCTGCCTTGATTACATTAATCCTGTCTTCCTTTTATATACTGTGAAGTGTGTTCACACTGTGAAGACTGGACCCCTTGCTGACTCCAATAAGTGGAGACAGAATCTCTAGGATCAAATTCTGAAGGCTACCCCAACTGAAAGCAGTATATTTGCTTATGTTTGCTATTGATAAGGGTTCAGTATTCTTCTATTAAAAATAATGGTGTGTTTAATGTGAAGTGTTGCTAATTTATTTTATTTTGTTCTGTCTTGAATGTGCTATGTAGATAACAGTAAATGTGAAACTTCTAATCCTCCTGCCTCTGACTCCAAGTGCTGTGATTATAAGCATGTATAGCTACAACTGGTTTATGAAGTGCTAGAGATTGAACCCAGAGCTTTGTTCATACTGTGCAAGCACTGTGTCACTAGAGCTCTGTCCCCAGTTTGATGCAATGGTTTACTGAAAAAATAGTTGGTATGTTGCAAGGGTACAATTCTCTGAAATTGTACCTAGAAAAAATAAATTCCACAACTTAATGATGGCAGTACCTCTTAAAATTCTCTATTGTTTTATTTTGAATTATCCTTTCATTTAGTTTCATTTTAGAAAAAAAATCATTGAATAGAATCCAAGAATATTAATTGAGATACTATACATCATGGAGCCTTCATAGAAAAACAATATCCTTTATTTTGTGGTAATATGTGGTATTAACTTCAGATATTATTTTTATAGGTTAAATATTTAATTGACTGGCTTTCCTAATGAGTTCATGAAAACAAATGAAAATATGTTACTAGACTTTGCTTCCCATTCCATTCTCATCACTTATGCATTTATGCATAATGCAATTATGCATTTATGCATTTATGATAAAGAATTTGAAATTTCATTTTATTAACAAGTTGAACTTTTTGCCCCACACCCAAATTTATATAATGTCTATTTTTGATCTCTATTTTATGATGTATGTCCTATGACATGTTATTACTCCATGTAATAGAAAATAATTACAATGTATAAATATTACACATAATGCACACACACACACACACACACACACACTTTCTGCCTTTTCTTCTGTGGCTATAACACTGAAAAAATAACTCCATCACCTAGTACCTATTCACTGCCAGTCCTTTCTGGAAGGAGAAGGGGAGTGTTTGTCTTTCCATCCTAACAATTATTTAGCTGCTTATAACTTCATAGGGAATAATGGGAATTGCGAGGTCTTCTCTCATTCACAGTGATGTTGGGCTGTTTGTCGTACTGGTAGTCCCTGCTCATGCACATATTCATGAGTTCAATGCCATAATCTGTCCAGAAAACAGTATATCATGTTCTTCCAATTTCCCTGGTAATCTTTCTGTTTCATCTTTTTCTTTCTAAATGCCTTTTAATGGGCCAGGCAGTTACACAGTTCAGTGATGAATATTGAATATTCAGCTGCTTTCAGTTCTTTGACTATTTTTTGTAGTCATGGCTTCCCTACTCCTAAAGAAGCTCCTTGACGAAGGCTCAGAGAAATACTAATCTAAGGGCATAAACGCAAATACTTATTTTGAAGGCAGTTTTATGGCCACAATAGAAAAACTAGCTTTTATTGGCCAGATATAATTATCTTGGAGGCTTACTGCTGAATAAGCTCAACCTTTCTAGTTCTTTCTGAATTCTGGCTGGGCGCTTCAACTCAGCTGTTCTAGCTCCAAATCCTCAAGCAGACTGATTAATTCTGGCTTTTCTCGGCTTCTCACTGAATTGCTCTGCTTGAGAAAACTGCCTCAGGATTCCACAAACTGAACTGCACAGACTATAAAAACTGAATTGAAGTCAACTGCATTTAACTGAACTGTGCTTAACTGGAGTCAACTGATCACCACTGCACTGCCTGAACCCAACTCACCTGCACTCATTAAACTGCCCTCCCTCCCTCCTGACTCACTCTGTCCTGTTCTTAAGTAGCCCCACTTTCCTGTCCTCTTAAGTTGGGTGCATTCTATTTTTGACTCATTCTGTCAAATCATTCTCTAATTTGTCAGTTTGTCTGCCCCTCAATTAACTATCACTTTTAAACATGAGTGCTTCCTTCTACCAACTAACCTTACCTTCATTGTTCAGTATTAAAAGTCTGTACTCAGGACATGTCTATATTTCAGCCAGAAAGATGAAAGATATGATACTACAACCAACCAGAGCAAGCAGACCTAGATCTTTGGATTTGATCCCATGCCAGAGAAGCCATGTTAATGGATCCCACAAAGTGTCCATTTAGCAGCAAATCAGTAGTAGCTTCACCATTAGGACCAATAATTTTTTTAACCATGGGCTTTTTATCACAATTATAGTATGAAATATAAATTCCTTCCTTTTGTGCAGGCCTCAAATCCAACTAGAATATAGTTGGTTATATCATATGAGGCATGTCAATATTGCCTGACAGATTGGTCTTGTAACAGCAAGGTTCCCAACCGGGTAAGATCGTTGATGGTTTCCTCTTCTCTCTTCTAGAAGCTTGCATTGCACCATCACATACTTCTTTAGGCTACAGAAATTTTGGCATGTCATGCAAAGAGAATTTTTCCTTAATGAGAATCAACAGCATGCATGCTAGAAATCAGTATTTCCAGTATTTCCAGGCCCTGAGGTTCTCTGACTATGATTAAAATGTCAATCAAGAGAGATAGATATTTCTTTCTGGTTTTGTAGAAAGATGCTCTATCATCCTTTATTCTGACTTTATTTTCCAATCAGTCTATAGTTTCAATTAACTCTCAAAACTCAAATTAATTACTGCCTTGCGGTATGTTTTCATGGAGTTCCCTCTGGGAAAATGCTGTCATTGAAGCTTTATTGCATTATAGTTTAGGCTGTGAATTTTTAACTTATTTTATCTATAAGACTTTGAGTCTAGAGACTTCTTATATCCATGGGATTTACTTTGAAAACTCAATACCGTTACAATTTCCATTTGTATTTATGTATTACATAACATTTTAATGATTTTGTTCCTTCTTGTACACCTAAACTTTGAATGCTTTCGGGTTTTGAAGAGATATAAGGCAAGTTTTGCTTCATATCCTATGTGTCAATGCAGTCTGAAACCAACATCATGAGTGCTTCCTGGTACAGATGTAGCTGCAGGTCAACTGTGCAAATAGGTAATTTTATTTAAAACAACTTAAATATCTTTGAAATAATACTTTGAGATCCCCAAGTATGGGGTGAATATACAAGTTAACTTGTCATCTATTTCCCAAAAGAAGTTCTAAATTGTGTATTGCTTTTTACCGTACATGGTTCCCCTCGGGTAAACTATCTAGGAAAGGTACAATTATGGTAGCTCTTATAGACAGGTGTGATGGGAAGAATTCTCTTAACAATGCTCTTCACATTTTTAAGAGTTTTAGAATTTGGTGGCATTCAAATAAGGGTGCTTTTGAAAGAGTTCTCCAACTTTCCAAGAGTGAGTAATAGGAATAGTATTAAAATAAATTATTCATTGTTTTTATTTATGAAAATCTATTTAGAACTTTCTAGTCTCTGTGGCTTCAGTGAGTTGCTACCCGAGTCTGGGGCTGTCTTATGTAGTGTGTAATTGCTATGAAGAGACACCATGACCACTGCAACTCTCATAAAGGAACAACATTTAATTGGGGCTGGCTTACAGTTCAGAGGTTTAATCCATTATTGTCAAGGCACACAGGAAACATGATGGTGTGCAGACAGTCATGGTGCTAGAGACTGAGAGTTCTACCTCTTGATCCACAGGCAACAGAAGAGACTGTGTCACATTGGGAGTAGCTTATGCATAGAAGACCTCAAAGCCTGACCCTACAGAGACACACTTTCTCCAACAAGGCCACATGTCCTAATAATTGCACTCCCCATGGGATAAGCATTCAAACATGAATCTATGGGAGCCTTTCTTATTCAAACCACCACAGGGGCATATTTCTGATTTCTTTTATATTCGTTTATATTAGTTTATTGTATATTCATGTTATGAATCTGGCTATCCTGTATCCTTCTTAGGGCCTCAAGGTTACTTACTATGGCACTTGACAAATGCCTAAATTTTATATCATACTTCATGTTCACTAATACAAGAATCATTCAGTTAATGCTGTTTTACAGTGTCTCCTATTAAGAAAGCATCTGTGAACTAAAATATAAAATCATAACTGAAGGAAAAATATAAATCTAGGATGTAGAGAATGAGCATGAGAAATACACTGATGGATAGAAATTGAATGAGAAAGAAGTAAATGAGGAAGAAAAATATCCAATAGAATTAGAAGTTTTACAGATGGAGCAGACTAGAACAGTGAAGTATACTGTGGAGCCAAAGACAAAGAGAAACACAAAATGTCCAACTCCCAATTCCCAAGTGAACGGGCAGTAAAACCCCATTCCAGGTGAATCTGAAGGGGAAACTTTGATTCAATGAATGAAGATTTCTCTTTAGAGCATGATGGAAAACTCTAAGCAATTCTAAGGACTCTGCTTTTTGAAAGATCATTTATAAAAGGGTTTTGTTTAAAACACTGGTAGAGCTTTGGTGGCCCTTGGGTCTGTAATCTTCACTTTCTTCTGCTTTTTTGTGGACTCTGACTACTTTGAGTTGATGGTAGAGTTTTCTTTCTGAGTAGATTAGATCACATTTCTGGGCAATCTATATTATCAGGTCGGTATAACTAAAGTGGCCTCTTCTAATGTCATAGGTAGCAGCGCGCCACCGTCTGAGGAAGATCCCTCCTCCCCGTGTTTCTAATTCTAGTGACTGCAGCGTGTCTATTCAGCTGGAAAAGTACTGGTTTGTCAGCATGTGGATGACTGACAGTTCCGATCTGAATACAAAGTGTCCTTTCCTTCTCATAATAGAATAACTTAAAAATAAAATCCATTTTCAGCAGTTTTGTTCCGTTTTGAAGAATTTCAGTATATCTTGGTGGAACAAAAATTCTGTTACATAGAGCCTGTCATACTTGTTAAATACCAAAGTTGGAAAGTACCTCTTTGCAAACAATGACTACTAGGGCCAGTTGTCAGAGTCACTGTATTGACACAAATACAGAATCACAGGTTTGTGACTAAATTACAGAAAATGTGAAAGAGAACTAGATTAAGAAACTATGCAGTTTCCACAAGACCCAATTTTGAGGAAAACCACATTTTTTTCTAAATAGGTAATTGTGTCCCTTTGGAGGAGACAATTTGAGGGGAAAATTTTAAAAATATAATAATAATACAGGCTGATGGAATGGAGTTTATAAAACCTAAGAAGTTTGGGTTACTGCAGTTTACTAATTAGTTTTCAAAGACATTGCTCTGAGCTCTGTTTTTCATGGATTTTATGTCTTTGTCTTTATATTTCTTCTTCTATTTTTTTTAGATCCACTCATTTCTTTTTTTTTCTTCATCTTTATTAAATTGGGTATTTCTTATTTACATTTCAATTGTTATTACCTTTTTCTTGCAATGCTAGCAACCTTTACAGTGTTAGCACATTTGCTTAGTACGTTTCCTCCTCATCAGATCTCAATCCCTTATAAACGATTTCTAATTCATTCCATGCTACCAATAATTCTCACAAAGCTGAAGTCAATAAACAGGTCTAGGAGCAGCCTCCTTGATTTTGATTTGCTCATAATGTTATTAAAACCTTATGGAAGGAGGGTTCCACTTACTATTTTTTTAAAATCTGATTGAGGCTTTTAACATCAGTAAGCTATGCATAACATAAAGTAAGGGAAAGCAATGTAAATGTTTATAATGCTTTTCAACAGATAGCAAATAAATGAAATGTATATAAATTTAGGAGGATAAGAGTCTACCCTACTCAGTTATAATTTTTTTAAAGCATTGTATTTGCAACTGATTAAAGTCAATACTACATTAGTGATACATATGGAGGAATATATTAATATTATTTATTATACATATTATATATTATATTACAGTATAATATAATATAGTATAAGTATATTATATATCTAGTCTTTGCTGCTTTGGTGAGTTGCTATCTGGGTATTAGATTATCTTAGTATTATTGCGTTGAAGAGACACCATGACTACTGCAACTCTTATGAATGAAAAATATTTAATTGGGCTGGCTTACAGTTCAGAGGTGTAGCACGTTATCATCATGGTGTGCAGGAACATGGTGACATGAAGGCTGGTGTGGGGCTGGAGAAGGTGTGGGGAGTTCTACGTCTTGATCCTCAGGTAGCAGAAGAAGACTGTGTGCCACACTGGGCACGGCCTAAGAATGTGAGATCTCAAAGCTTGCCCTCACTATGACTCACTTCCGCTAACAATGCCATACTTATCCAACAGGGCCACTCCTACTTCAACAGGGTCACATCTCCTAATAATTACATTTCACAAATATAATATATATAAATAATATATAAATTACTACATAATATTTGTGGAGTACAATCATAAAAACCATATGAACTATATACTATGCAGTATGTAATAAATATACATAATATATAGAAAAAGGGAGGGAAGAGACAGTGTGTTTACAAAACTGTGACCCATGAAGGTAGATTTTTTTTGTGGGCTACTCAGGTAACCTTAAACTATGTAACTATTCTCATTCATTATGAAACACCAATGTTGCTAAAAATGACTTTCAAAATAAAAAAGATGTTATATAAATATATTTTTTTGAAATTATTTCTTCCTTTTCACATAAATGCATTTATTTTATGCCCTTTAAATTCTCTGTATTCAGATCGATGGTGTCATATTGAAAAATGTGAGGCAAGAGACACAGTTTTAAAAATCTCATCTTACAGAGGTGAATGCAAGCAGCAAACCATTGAACTGATAACTGGGTCCTCATTGGAGGAGTAAGAGAAAGATTTGAAGGTGCTGAAGGGGTTTGCAACCCCATAAGAACTACAATACCAACCAACCGAGCTCCCAGGGACCAAACCACCATCCAAAGAGTACACACAGACAGACCCATGGCTCCAGCTGTCTATGTAGCAGAGAATGGCCTTGTTGGACACCAATGGGAGGAGAAGCTCTTTGGTCCTGCCAAGGCTGGTTGCCACCAATCCCCAGGGTAGGGGAATGGCAGGGCAAGAAGGGGGAGTGGTTCAGGAGGGGGAACACACTTTTAGAAGAAGGGGGAGGTGGATGGGATGGGGGCCTTATGGACTGGTAACTGGGAAAGGGAATAACATTTGAAATGTAAATTTAAAAATATCCAATTAAAAAAAAGAAGGAAAAAATAAGAAAGAAACTCTCAACTCAGTTTTGGCCTCTTCTTCTGTTGCTCTATTTTTATTTCCAAACTTGACAGTCTCACACTGACATTAAGCAGCCGTCATGTTTCTTTTTTATATTTTCTATTGTAACCAATTTACTAAATTTTGATTTATTATAGTCTTTCTGAGACTGACTTAATTCGCTCAATAATATGATTCCTAGTTAAATCCCTTCTTGAAAATGATATAATTTCAGATTTGCCAAGCCAAGAGAATTCTCTTATGCATATTCTCTTTGCTTTTCTCCGTTATAATTCTGTTAATGGACACCCAACTAGGTTTCATCAGCATCACTGTGAATACTGTTGAAATAAACATTATTATACAAACATCTCTATGATTTGTTCACAAAGAATATTGTGGGTAATGCAGGAGTGGTAGCGATGCAATATATTTATTTTTAGTTTTTCAAATAAATCTCTATAGTGATTTTCATAGTGGATGGATTAGTTTTATATTGCCACCAGCAGTATAAAGGACTTTCTTTTTTCCTCACTCTAATCAACAGCTATTCTTTCATTTTCCTTAATGATTGTTCTTTTACTAGAGTGAAATAAAATCTCAGTGTAGTTTCGTTTTCATTTTTCTCATGGTTAGTGATGATGAACATTACTGGATATTTTCACTTCATTTTTGAGAAATGTTCATTCCATTCCTTAACTTATTAATTGGGTAGTTTGAGTTTTGAATATTAGTTTCTTTTAAAAATTTTTTTATTTTTTTATTTTTACACTCCAGATTTTATTCCCCTCACTGCCCCTCCGACATCCCAGAGTGCCTCCCTACGTGCTGCCCCTGTGTCTCCACAAGGACGTCCCCATCCCACTCACCCCACCAGACGTCTAAAGTTCCAGGGGCCTCAAGTCTCTAGAGGGTTAGGTGCATCTTCTCTGACTGAACCCAGACCCGGCAGTCTCTGCTGTGTATGTGTTGGAGGCCTCATCTCAGCTGGTGTGTGCTGCCTGGTTGGTGATCCAGTGTCTGAGAGATCTCAGGGGTCCAGGTTAATTGAGGCTGCGGTCTTCCTATAGGGTTGCCCTCCTCCTCACTTTCCTTCAACTTTTCCCTAATCCAACCAGAGGGGTCAGCAGCTTCTGTTCATTCATTGGTTGCACAGATCTGCATCTGACTCAACTGCTTGTTGGGTCTTTTGGGGGGCAGCCATGATAGGTTGCTTTTTGTGAACGCCCCATAGCTTCAGTAATGCTATCAAGTCTTGGGGTCTCAGAAAATCAGAAATAGACCTACCTAAAATAGACCTACCCAGCAGCAATACCACTCTAGGGAATATACCCAAAGGATGCCCCATCATGCCACAGGGGCACATATTCCACTATGTTCATAGCAGACTTTGTAATAGCCAGAAGCTAGAAACAACACAGATGTCCCACGACAGAAGAATGGATACAGAAAATGTGGTTCATTTACACAATGTAGTACTCAGCTGTTAAGAATGAGGACATCCTGAGTTTTGCAGGCAAATGGATGGAACTAGAAAATATCATCCTGAGTGAAGTAAATCAGACCCAAAAGGACATGCATGGTATGTTCTCACTAATAAGTGGATATTAGCCTAAATAAATAAATAAATAAATAAATAAGAAAAAAGAAAAGAAAAAGTACAAAATACCCAAGATACAGTTCACAGAACTCAAAAAGGTCAACAGGTTGAAGACCACTTGGGAGAAGAAAGCAACCACAAGCAGGGAGGGAGGGACAGAGAAGGGAAAGGGGTGGGGGGGGAGGGGAACATGGTCTGGTATTGGGTGGGGGAAAAGTACTAGAGCCCTGAGGGCCAACAGAAAGAATGGAAACAGGTGACCTCTGGAGGAAGGAGATTGTGCGGACCCTCTAGAATGTACCAGAGACCTGGAAAGTGAGAGACTCTCAGGACTCAAAGGGGAGGGGGGACCTTAGATGAAATGCCCTATGGTGGGGACAGGGAACTTGTAGAGCCCAGCTCCAGCACAAAGACAGGGCATCAAGTGAGGGATGGGGTTGCTATCCCACAGTCAAAGCTCAGACCATAATTCTTCCTGTCTGAAAGAAATGCAGGGATGGAAATGGAGAAGAGCCTGAGGAAAAGAAGGTCCAGCGACAGGGCCAAAGTGAAATATTAGTTTCTTTAGACATATTCATCTTCCAAATATTAGTTATCTATCAGAGTTTCAGTTTAGAAAATTTTTCTTCCATTCTCTAGGCTGTCTGTTTTTCTTGACACCTTTTCTGTACAGAAGCTTTGTAATTCTATGCAACCCTTTGGTCAGTTTTCAGGGATGCTTACTGAGCAATTATGAGTCCTTCCAGAAAGTTTTGGCAAATATTTACAACCTGAAGCATTTTTCTTATGTTTCCTGTAACAAGTTTCTTGACTTTAGACCTTTCCTGAATGTTTTTAATCCATTTGGAATTGATTTTATCAAAGGATGAAAAGAAGGGGGCCTGGGATTGGGATTTAGCTCAGTGGTGAGGCACTTGCCTAGGAAGCGCAAAGGCCCCTGGGTTGAAGTCCCCAGCTCGAGGAAAAAAAAAAAAAAAGACCAAAAAAAAAAAAAAAGAAGGGGGCCTAGTGCATTCTTCTACATGTGGGATTGTTGTTGTAATGATATAAAAATAAAAAAAAGTAATGGTGTCTTTTACCTTGCTAGGTCCAGCACCACGGTGCCCCAAGATATCTAGATATCTTGGCAAGAAAACCCTCCTATTCAGAGGCCCAGTGTCTCCTGCTGCCGCACCTCAAAAACGTCCATAAAAAACACACAACACAATAATCTTTGACCCAATTGGTAAGATATAATTGCCCACTTAAACATACAAAGCCCGGTACCATCCATCCCTTAGGAACATTAATAATAACCTGTAAATACACAGAGCAGAATCTTAACGTCACCTGCCATGGCTTCTCTCCTTCTCCTATCTCCTGTCTCTCCTTTCTGTTCTAGTCTCCTCCTCTTCATTCAAACTTCTCTCCCGCCCATCCTTCCTTCTCCCCCAATGACAGGCCTCCTTCTATCCTGTACCTGCCCCTCACCTGTACTTTACAAATTAATGGGGAGGTGGTTCTAGTGAAGTCACCTGAGTTCTGAGTAAGTGACTAGCAGCTGTCCTTGGGGCAGTGGAATTAGCATCAAAATACAGACAACTTTTGGGATCCCTTAAATATACTATCATATCATCTGCAAATAGTGATATTTTGACTTCTTCTTTTCCGATCTGTATCCCCTTGAACTCCATTTGTTGTCTGATTGCTCTAGCTAGAACTTCAAGAACTATATTGAATAAGTAGGGAGAGAGTGGGCAGCCTTGTCTAGTCCCTGATTTTAGTGGGATTGCTTCAAGTTTCTCTCCATTTGGTTCAACATCTTTTAGTCACTAAAGGGAAATGCAAATCAAAACAACCTGGTTTCACCTCACCCAGTGAGAATGGCTAAGGAATCAAAAACTCAGGTGACAGCCCTTGCGAGGATGCAGAGAAAGAGGAACAGTCCTCCATTGTTGGTGGGGTTGCAGACTGCTACAACCATTCTGCAAATCAGTCTGGAGGTTCCTCAGAAAATTGGACATTGAACTGCCTGAGGATCCAGCAATACCTCTCTTGGGCATATACCCAAAAGATGCCCCAACATATAAAAAAGACACGTGCTCCACTATGTTCATAGCAGCCTTATTTATAATAGCCAGAAGCTGGAAAGAACCCAGATGCCCTTCAACAGAGGAATGGATACAGAAAATGTGGTACATCTACACAATGGAATATTACTCAGCTATCAAAAGCAATGACTTTATGAAATTCGTAGGCAAATGGTTGGAACTGGAAAATATCATCCTGAGTGAGGTAACCCAATCACAGAAAAACACACATTGTACGCACTCATTGATAAGTGGCTATTAGCCCAAATGCTTGAATTACCCTAGATGCCTAGAACAAATGAAACTCAAGAAGGATGATCAAAATGTGAATGTTTCACTCCTTTAAAAGGGGAACAAGAATACCCTTGGCAGGGAATAGAGAGGCAAACATTAAAACAGACACAGAAGGAACACCCATTCAGAGCCTGCTCCACATGTAGCCCATACATATACAGCCATCCAATTGACAAGATGGATGATGCAAGAAGTGCAGGCAAACAGGAGCGGATATGTCTCTCCTGAGAGACACAGCAGAATACAGCAAATACAGAGAGCGAATGCCAGCAGCAAACCACTGAACTGAGAATAGGACCCCGTTGAAGGAATCAGAGAAAAAGAACTGGAAGAGCCGAAGGGGCTTGATACCCCCTATGAACAACAATGCCAAGCAACCAGAGTTTTCAGGGACTAAGCCACTACCTAAAGACTATACATGGACTGACACTGGACTCTGACCTCGTAGGTAGCAATGAATATCCTAGTAAGAGCACCAGTGGAAGGGGAAGCCCTGGGTCCTGCTAAGACTGAATCCCCAGTGAACTAGATTGTTGGGGGGAGGGTGGCAATGGGGGGAGGATGGGGAGGGGAACACCCATAAAGAAGGGGAGGGTGAGGGATTAGGGGGATGTTTGCCGGGAAACCGGGAAAGGGAATAACACTCGAAATGTATATAAGAAATACTCAAGTTAATAAATAAATAAATAAATAAATAAATAAATAAATAAATAAATAAATAAATAAATAAAATACAGACAACTTCAGGGCAAACCACACCGTGGGATGTCCAGTTTTTCCTGCCCAATTGGTTTGAGTTGGTCTTTAGTGGAATGTATCCACTGGATCAGCTGTGTGCATTTGTTTCTGAGCACTGTATCTGTTTTATTGGTCAGCATGTTAGTTTTGCTGCGCACACTTTGCTATTTTGTTACTATATTTCTTGAGTAAAACCTGACCTTGGTGTTTCTAGTTACTGATGCCCTCAGGTGATATGCTTTCTGCTCAGGATCATGCTTCCATAGGGACTCTGGGTAGTTTTGTTTTGCACTGGGTTTTTGTTGTTGTTGTTGTGGTGGTGGTGGTGATGGTGTTTCTTATTCTTTCTATTTCTGTAAAGAATGTCATTGGAATTTTGTTGGGGATTTTACTGAGTTTTTAGATTGATTCTGTGATAGAACTATTTTTAATTCTGCCAATTCAAGGGCATGGGGAATCTTTCTGTCTTCTATACTCTTCTTCAGTTGAGAAGTTCAGGAGCTTTCATTGCCAAGTCTTATATTTCCTTGTTTTGGTTTATTTGTTTAAGCTACTGTGAATAGACTTGTTTTCCTGGCTTCTTTCCCAGAGAAAAGAAGATAGAGGAAGCTAGTGGATTTTACATCTCGATTTTGTTTATTGTCGTTTTAGTGAAAGTGTGAATCTCACAGTATATTCTCCTAATAATACAATGTGGCTTTTGTTTGTTTGTGTTTGTTTAGAGTGCATTTAAAGTCTTTTTATTTTAAATATATCATACCTAGATTCTCTTTAATAATTCATGTTCTTACAGTATATAGCACATCAAACCTTCTTGTGCAGTTTACATAACTGACCTTCCTTCAGTATAATTTATTTAGGTCTGCATTTTTTGAGTGGTTAAAATTCAATTTAATAACCATATTTGATACCAGGGTTACCTGGGCAATTAAGATTCAAAACTAGGGGTTGGGGATTTAGCTCAGTGGTAGAGCGCTTGCCTAGCAAGCACAAGGCCCTGGGTTCGGTCCCCAGCTCTGAAAAAAAAAAAAAGAGAGTTCTGCAAAGATTCAAAACTAACCGGGAGGGGAGCGAAACTTTTAGCTATCCACAACAAATAATAAAATTTTCTTTCACCCCCCAAAATCACAGAATACTATTAATGATTTTGAAGCAATTTAGAAATTTTTTTTGTTTCTATTTTTAAAAAGTTTCCCACAAATACTCCCAGAAAAAACTTGGAACCACAATCCACCTCACCCCTTTCAAACTTAGTCCGATTTTTTAAAATGTCCGATCCGGTTTATCAGTTTATGGTAACTTCCTCCCTTCCCCCTTTCTTTCTTTCCCTTTCTTTCTTTCTTTCTTTCTTTCTTTCTTTCTTTCTTTCTTTCTTTCTTTCTTTCCCCTTTCCTTCCTTTTCTTTCTTCCTTTATTATTATTCCTCTGAATCGTGTGTCAAATTTCTGTGTCCAGGAAATAACTTTTGTATGGATGACACAAATGCTTTATAGCTCATATCCAAATTTAAGTTGAATAAATACAAAAAGTAACTTTGTTATGAACAACAAGAAAGATGTGAGCAGCTGAAGGGCAGCCCGTGGATACTGTTCATTGTGCTTTACTCTGTACAGTGTTTGTGCAGTCACTTTCTGGGTTATTACTATGGTAACATTATTTGATAACATACATTGGCTTTTGTTTTACTAGTTTTGCATAATTTTCCTAAAAATGTACAGAATTAAAAGTTCTAATACTGGTAATTCTGCTAGACTTAGCAAAAAGAAAATAACATACTTGCACGCACACATGCATTGACATGCACACACACACACACACAGACACACACACACATGCACACACACACGGACTTACACACCCCCTACATGCACTCACACACATACCCATATGTACATATATTTGAGGTTGAAGGTTTAGTAGCTTTTGTGGCATTTCTGATATTGAAAGGAAAGTTTGACTATTAAAGTTGTATATAAGATAGATGATTTTAAGAACCCAGCTTATTGGCTCTTTTCTTCTCAGTTTCTCTTTCTTTCTTTCTTTCTTTCTTTCTTTCTTTCTTTCTTTCTTTCATAAACTGAAATTAAGCAAACACTTCTGGAAATAGTTTTAGTGAGTTCAAAATAAATTTGTCAGTTATTGATCTATTGTATTGACCTTTCTGTAATCCAGTCTAATAAATCTGTGTTTATTTTTGTTAAGTAGTAATGCTGTACTGTTCAGATTTCTAAATATTACGAATCCCAGAATTATTTAATCTTGTCTGTGTACAGTGCTTCACAGTCACGCCTAGAGCTGGAGTTCAGGGCTGCTTTACAATCTTTGGTCTTTGAGAAACATGTTATCAAAGCTAACATATTCATTGTATTGGGGTATGTACTTATCACTCTGTGTTCTTGCTGAGGAAATGCATGTTTTGACCAGTAAATCCTATCAGGGCTATTACTTTGCTGTTGCATATTGTACTCTTAGCCATTTTTCTGGTTCATTTCATTTCTATGCAGAAGTTTCCATTTATTTACTGGCTGATTCAAACGTAACAATGGAAGGCTGGCTGAAAGCACTTTCCCCAGCTGCTTAGAATCTCACAATATAATGAAAAAAATTGTAGAATTTCCAACTTCAGAAAGATGGTGATTTTATATAATTTTTCTCTCTCCATTTCTTTGCGTTAAATAATGATATTTTTCTTTTATTTTGAATCAGATGAAACATTAGCAACTAGTTATAATTAGAAATCCTGATGCTAACATGGCTTTCCGTTAAAAATCAGATTTAATGTAGCAAGTAATAAAATTATGTGGTTTGGAAAACATTTTAATTTTCTTTATCTAAGCTCTGCCAGGCCTTTTAAAAATGGAGGGAAGTTGGTGCAGGATGCAGGTGCTGCTACTAAAGATTAGAGCTGTCTCTGCGCTGACCATCCAGCTCTCCGTTCTAGGGTAACATTTCGAGTGGCAATGTACTTCTTGCTCCAGCTTTCTCAGATCATAAACTGATCGTGTCTGTTGACACAATCACAGATGCTTCTATTCAAGTCAGGAAAGTGATTGAAGAGCTTTTCCAGGAGAGACCAGGACACACGCAGTTGCAAATAGAGACATTTGCCGTTCGAAGAGCCAGTATGGTCACTTCCTCTTACCCTGAGCCTACGCAGCAGAGAAAGAAGATTGAAAATTCCAGTCCCAGTTTAGAGTAATGATTTATCTTCCCCCTGTGTGGGCTTCCGGACATTCCGATTTACACGCAAATGTGTCTACACAGGTGGGACAACTTGCAGAATCAATTGAGAAATTTTTAGTTCTGATTTGAAGTACATTTCCCCTAGTTAAAGTAGTTAAGCCATTTCTGTGGTATTTTAGAAAGAAGTATGGCGCCAGAAAAATACGTGAGCTGATCAGGAATTATCTAGTAAGAGAGTAATTGTCATTAGGTACAAGACTCATTGTTAAAGTTGAAGAGTCCTTGCTGCTTTACCCCAGGGGTGGAAAATACGATATATTGCTTGTGCATGTAGTTAGTGCGATTTAGATGCTCCAGCAAAATGAATGGAAGGGCACCTTACATTGATCTGTCTTGTTACTGATTTGTATGTTTCCACTCCATTTTAATTCTTGAGCTCCTGATTCCTTACCTGACCCTGCATTCTCACTATGGAGTTTACAATATATGACCACTGTTCTACATAGGACCTAAGTCAATTTTCAATAATACTGATATGAAATATTACGTTTGCAATATAGCATATGGGGATTCAGCAGGTGACATTCTACAGCTTTTCTAGCTCGAAATTCCAAAAAATTCCACATTCTTCATGAACTACTCCCAAAGTCTGGTAACCATATTGTCAGGTTTGTCATAGCAACACCATATTCCGGGTAACAATATTCCACCGGCTGCTGAGGTAAGATAGGTAGAAAAGGTAATTTAAGGGAGAGGCATTTCTTTTGGCTCACATCTGTGTGACCATGGTAGGATATTAAGGCAGCAGGGGCTTGTCTCTCTTGGTCACATTATGGCCACAGCCATGAAGAATAAAGCAATGGATGTTCCCGATCATCTAGCTTTCTCTCTCAAGCAATCCAGAGTACAAAACCTGGAATTAGTGTGTCCTACTTTTAATGTGCATCTAGTCAACTCGATTACTTTAATTAAAATAATCCCTTAAAATTGTGATCAAAGGCTAATGCAATTGAAATAATCCTTCTCAGATATCTCTAGAGAATTCTATCCTAGGTGATTCTAGATCTTTTCAGGTTGAGAGTCAATAGTAACCATCATATCACGGATGCAAATGCAGAACAGAGGATAATCAAGAGAAACTTACTGAGAAAACATATACGTACTTTTAGATTAGAAGCTGTTGTATTGCTGTAAGCTAATTTCATGGTTAATTTTTCATCCCCAGCAAATATTATAAATGGACATGTTATCATATCTCCAGGGTGCTTTTCTAGATATTCTCAGAATTGCTACTTGTGGTTCTGTTACACATGGAAAGAAGGAAATACTTTTTATCTTGAAGATGAAAACAAGAGGAACAATAAAACCTTCTACTGATGCATGAGAAAGTATATAGGAGAGTAAGGAGCATCACAGAACGAATTTATGGGCTGAGAAAATGGCTCAGCAGATAAAGATGCTTGCCATGCACACCTGGTGACCCTAGTTCTTCCCTCAAAACTATTTGAACCCAGAAGAAAAGAACTGGTTCCATAGAATGTTCTCAGACCTCAACTTGCACAGTATGGCATCCTGCATGCCTACATATCATGCATTTGCACACACAAAGACACACTACTACTAATACTATTACTACTTCTACTACTACAACAACAATGACTACTACTACTACTACTACTACTAAAATAACTCAACATAATAACTTATTTATTATTATATAGAATAAAATATTTTGTATTTTATAAAATATAATAGCATTAATAATAATTATTATAGCTTAACATTTTTTAAAGGAATGAGTTCATGGTGAGATATAACTGTTCTATTTTCCACATTATTGACTCCCACTTCATGCTGGGTTTGACATTACCGCATCTCATCCCAACAGAGGCCACCCCTGCCTGTCTCCTAGGATTTCAATGCTGTCACTTAGAAATGATGTCACAAGGAGGTAGTGATGTCTCAAGAGGTAGTCTACTTGGTAGACAGGAAAGTGGAGCTGTCTTTGGCTGGTCATTTCCTAGGTCAAAACCTTATGGATTTGGGGTGTTTGTTGTTATTGTTTTGTTTGTTTTTTTGGCAATGCATTTTATTATATACATGATTTTTCAGGACTTTATGGATTTTTTTGTTTGTTTTCTAAACCTGAAGATAGCAATCAAGAAATTTTGACATTTATGTTTGATTTAAATTATAAGACAAAAAAAAAGGACAGAACTAATGTTTAATATAGAGGCAAAATTTTATGTGTCTTATGGCAAAACTGTATTTAGAGTCTTTTGTTTACAGCCTTTTTAAAAAAAGTCTCAATTATGATTGACACTGCCTCTGTAAGAGGAAAATTTTCCAAGTAACACTTACCTTTTATAACATTATTTTTCTATATTTCTCTCTTGCGAGAGAAGTGCCTCTTGTAACTCTGGCTTCACTGGCCACCCTGAGCCATGGTCTCAACTTTTCTGATATACGAACATGCCTAAAATACATAAAACAATAAGTATGTGAAACTGCAGGCCTCACTTTGGAAATGAAATTATTCAAACCTGCATCTATTCTCATGAGTCCTTTTTATTTCATAGATTCAAAGTTCATTGTTTCTCATTCAATAACTTTAAACAAAGGAAGATAATTTCTGTAACTTATACACCTGACACCAGAAGAAGAGTTTTATTTCAGGGACAAGGAATGAGGAAAGCCCCAACGTTGTTGTTTTGGAATTTTAAAGATGCAGCTATGCTTGCTTTTCAGCTCCATGACTTTGATGGTTGTTGTCATGACCATGAATGTAAAAACTCTTTTGTCTTGTTTGTTACAAAAGTTTAGTTAGTTGTTTTTCATAGGTATTACCACATTTTAAGTGAAGAATTTAAAATGTGATATTCGACATAATTTTTCTGAATGAATTCATATTCATACTTATTCTGCGACAAATACAATATTTGGGCATTTGTGTCTATGCAGGCAAACAATTAAATGTAAAAATCAAACAAAGCTATAAAAGTTAAATGCCAGTAACAAAATGCTAGTAGCATTTTTATTTAACAGTCTGAATTGTCAAAAATCGCTAGGAATAAATTAGTATTTAAATGAATGCAATGACTGATGATAATTAAATTATCTTAAGAACAGTTACAATTATACAAATTCTTTAGTACTTTGAACATTTAAGAAAATGGGATAATGTAAGAAGTATAGTGATTTTAGTGTTTGGGGTAATTGATGATTTCTAATAATTAATGGAATGGTAAATAATTATTCGTGTAACAAGACAGGGAGTCATAGTCATTTCTTGGGTAGTCTAATTTGCAAAGCTCTATAATTTCAGCCAGGTCATGTTGGAGTCTACCTTGCTCTTAGCTAAGGCTACCTAGCTAATCTCCCGGCCAGAGAAATCCATTTTTTTCTCATTCACTTCTTCGAGTCCATGTGGGGACATTGTGCTAGCAGTCTAGCTTGTCATGGGATCAGGCTATAACCGTGCCTTCCTCTTCCATACTCACATGGATTAGATTAAGCATCCCATGACTCAATCAAAAAGAGAAATCACAAGAGTTTTGCTCCAGTCCTGTGTCTGCCTCTAATGCCGTCATTTATGTTCTTTGTGTTTGTTTTGTTCTAAAGTGTTTTCCTGGCTTGGAGATGATCATTTTTATTCTCACCACTTCCCCTCCTTCATTTTGAGTTGTAGACAACACATTAATCATGCCCGTGATGTTTTTCTGGAAATAAGAGGGCTCTTTGCCTCACCAATTGGAACTTCAGTATCAGCTCTTTTGAGTCTTTTTGCATCTGTTCTATGATTTGCCAAGCAGGCAAATAGTATCCCCACGATACTTTAACCATATTTCAAACAAAATCATGACCTGTAGTGTCCTAGAAAATAACATACATGAAAATAAATAACACTGAAAGCAAAAGCAAAAGTCAGGAAAAAAGAGAACACTTCTAAAATCAGGTATAAAGTAATTTTAGTTAGCCGTGCTTTCTACCTGGTTTTCTTCTTCAAAATTAATAACTAAGTTTTGTTAAAAGTCTTCACATACCCTTCCTCGCCCGTACTTTTATACCTCTCTTTAACTTCCTTGTTTATGTGTTCTCCAGCACTATGTTTGCATTTTGGCTTTTACCTCTTAAATGTCAAGCTACTATGTCTGTCGTCACATTTACTGATTGTAGACATGCATTCTTACGTTTCTTCATACAGAATCAAAAACGCTGTTGGAGAGTTCACTACAACATACTCCAGTTCTCTGTTATTTTTTGGTTGTTTCTTTTTGTTGATGTTGTACACTTTTAATTTATTGAAAATTTAATACCTCTAGTATTTGATAATTTTTATTCACTTTTGACACCCTGTGAAATATTGAGGAGTTATCACATAGGCACATGCAAAAGGTAAAATTTGAAATTTAAAAATAACATAACAAATAAAACGTCCACAAATGAGTAAATTCCCAATGGGATGGTACCACTTGTCCTTCTAGACCCCAGGAGGCTGGGGAATGAAGAGTAACAACTTTGGAGACATCCTTAGCTATAAGAACATACCAAATGCATATCATAAGTTTTGAGAGAAGGGGGAACTCTGTAACCTCTTTGAGGCTTGGTGGGAATTAGAACATTTGGTCTGATACTGGCAATTCAAAAGACATCTATTTTCATCTTGCATCCACATGAACTTTGAATTTAATTGATAAGAATATTGACTTCACTTTTTGATATATTCATAGCTTATTTTGTTATTTTATTTGATATATCATCATCGTCGTCGTCGTCGTCGTCGTCGTCATCATCATCATCATCATCATCATCATCATCATCATCATCATCATCCTGTAATAATCTCTGGGTACCTTAGGACAAAGAGCTCATGACGTAAATGCAATACAGTCACGTGTTTCACAAGTGATCTATATGTTAGGATTAACCTCCAGGAGTACAGTGAGTGAGTTTAGACCACTCGGCTGGATTAATTGTATAAGAGTTCAAACCATGCTTTTAGAAAAAAACCATATTATAGTCCAGACAAACAAAGCATCCCATTCAGCTTCATTTATTCTCATGACAAATTAATTTCCAAAACACCCGAGTCAGGCACAATGAGATTTCTTAGGGAACTCTAGGTAACAGAGATACGTAAACATTCTATTTTTCATATTTAAAATGACAAAAAGATATTTTAGATAAGTATTTTGTATTTAATAAAAATAATAAAAAAGAATATAGCATGTAGAACCTGTCAAGTTCATAGCTCTAATAGTAGTGATAGATGCCTCATAGCTATTTATTTTGTAGAAAAATATAAATATATATGTCTTTATTATAGGAAATGTTTATCCTCTTTGCAGAAGAACAAAAGCTTATGGTTACTTTGGATTTCGGGGCTAGATATACTGGTACATATCTTTACTTGAATACTTAGAATATGGGTGTTGGAGGATGACAGATTCAAGGCCATTCTGGGGTACATGGTAGACCCTGTGTCAAATGCAAAGACACATTATTTGAGGAAGAAAAGCAGCAGCCACAATGTTTGGATGAAAGTGTGTAAGGAGAGGGTACTGGTAGTAACATTAGATGATGATCACTTGGTCTATTATGACCGCTCTTGTCTAGACTTTCTACATATAGTCAGCCATTCAATTTGAAGGAGCTCATTTGAAGTAAGGTATTATCAACCCTGGTTCATAAATAGGGAAATGGAAACTCATAAAATGGAAACTCAGAGATACAGATTTCACAAGGCGCATATGACAGATAGAAAGTGAAATCTCATTCTAACTCAAAATATTAATTTGAAGATAGAGATTTTCAAGGTGCTTGAGTCAAAGTGGTTTTTAAGTTATGTAGGGTGATTTTGTGAGTGGAGGGTGCAAAACTATAATGACATAGAAAGCAAGATAAAATTCCACATTTAAAGATAAACCCAAACGGCAAGATATACAACCATTTTCAATACATGCAACTAGAAAAAAGTTTGTGAGCAACACCTAACACACCCTAAGTGCTAGAAGATTGTGTCACTTCTGATAATTCACATTCTGGAATGAGGTTAAATAGAGATTCAAGCAGGGAAATCATTTGTAATGAAGAGAACATGTACAGAATTGGTTTTAGAGCATTATTGTGATTTGCATAACGCTCAAAACTGCACAAGAGGTGAAAGTGCATATTTGCCTTATTGCATTTTGCTATTATTTCCCAATGTTGAGAATTAGATTACATTAGCTTGTCATTGTGCATTAAAAATATCATTAGCACCTGCTTCATGTAATGCTAGGTTAAGGAAGGCAGTGCAGATCTAATGTAGAAGGTATATTTAAGGCACATATTAACATTATCTCTAACTTAGAAGAGATTTAGAAGCTAATAAAGTAGTTAATTATAACATTAGACCGTAATGAAATTTCACACAAATGATTCGGAGGAAATGAATGAGGTGAGAAGGGAAAGAGTACTTATGATTTACATGCTCAGGTAACAGATTTATGGGGAGGCATTTAAGCATCCTTGAAGGAATAGTATTTTGCCAAATACTAATGAGATAATCTTCCAGATAAAAATAACAAAAGAAAAGTTACAGAAAGAAGGCAAAAAATATTTGTAGGAAAATATAGATAAAAATTTAAGTAAACATACAGGTCTTGAAGGACATAATATTTTTATATGCTCCTAACATAGGTGGGTCAAAATTTTCAAGCATTTGAAGTGTTTCTATCAATTTTTTAATTTTTCTCATAATCGATCAGAACTTGTAGCAACTTTCCATGAGGAAATATTAAAAGTAAAATAATATTTGAGTATGTTGTTGTTGTTGTTGTTGTTGTTGTCTCGAAACTGGATCTTCTGGTGTTTCTTAGGATGACCACAAACTCAAGGGTTTCTTGCTTCTGTTTCTCAGGATATGGCCTTACAGTTGTACATCTTGCTTTGTGACTGGAATATTTTTTACGTCCTGTCCTAATTTCCATGTGAAAGGCGTAGTAGAAGAGAAAAAAAGAAGAATGTATTCTTTAATGGTTTCCAAGAGATGGCAGTTTGATGAGTGATTTTGGAGGGCTGCACAGAACCTTGGATGACTCACAAAGAAAATAAAATAATATTTGGTGCTGATATAAGACAGGAAATTTATTTCAAAAATTAAAAGCCAAGTATAAATTTCTGTAGTGCCAGTGATTATTCTGTTTTATATAATATTTTAACTTATTGGTGCACAGTTTCATACACATACACACATAATATTCATACATATTATTCATTTATTTGTGTGTCTGTGAATTTTAATGGGATTTACCTCATTACCTTTCCTTATTCCTCTTCTACTAAAAAAAATCTTTACTTTCCAGAAAGTCCTCCTACTTTAATGACCTTTTGTGTTTATGACCCACCTACTTTAATTAGGGTTGCTTTATATGGGTGTGGATGAGGGCTTTTGACTGGAGCATAGGCTGGATACATATGTAAATATTTTTATTTCATATACAATTGGATCACTTTTCTTCCTCCCTGTTCTCTCTCTGGTCCTTCACAGGAACTGTCCCTCAAATCCCCTATGTCCCTGTTGTACTCTCAAGTTGGTACTCTTATTGTTGATTATTGTTGGCTTTGGTGCATCATGTGAGTGTGTGCATGTGTGTGCATTTGTGTGTGTGTGTGTGTGTGTGTGTGGGGTGTGTGTGTGTGTGTGTGTGTGTGTGTGTGTGTGTACCTAAATCGAATCTGCTGAGCTCATTTTCAATGTTTGTTTCAGAGTTGAACATTCTGTACTGGACAATGAACAAGGGTGCTTGTCCCTTTGAAAGGCTAATTCTCTCAGCAGCTGTTAGTTGCCGTAGTTCTTTGTGTAGAAGTGGGACCTTATGAAATATTTTTCCCTTCTGTGTTATAATGTCCATTGATAATGCTATTGTCCCAATCTTATTTCTGTAAGAGAGTGTTATACAACAGAATTCTAGTATTGTGCTTTATCTTATTTCTGCCTTCTCCTCTGTGATAGACCTTCATGCATCAATGTAGGGTCTGTGATGTTTGCAGACCTATGATCTACCTGTCCGTACTGCTTCCTCAAGATCTCTTGATCTCTGCAATGTGTGCAGTTGTGGTTTTATATAGTCTTCCTTTATGGCATAGAAAGACATTTATGATGAGTAGTGGCTACACTTATATTAGGGTATTTGAAGCTAGCAACCATAGATGAGAGGAATCTTGTGGGTACTGTTAATCTTTCTGGGCCTTGGTAATCTCATTCCCTCTAATCGTTCTTTTTTTTTTTTTTTTTCGGAGCTGGGGCCCAAACCCAGGGCCTTGCCCTTGCTAGGCAAGCGCTCTACCACTAAGCTAAATCCTCAACCCCCCTCTAATCTTTCTTAGGTCCACTTATTTACCAGCAAACTTTATTTTTGTTTGCAACTAAATAGTAGTTTGTTGTCTATATATAACATATTTTTATCATACATTCATTTGTAAAAGAACATTTAGTTGTTTCCATTTCCTGGTTATTGTGAACAGGGTGGCTATGAACACTGTTGATCAAGTATATGACTGGTATGATATTCAGACAATTGGAACTATGCCAAGAGTGGTATATCTAGATCATAGGGTAAATTTTATTTTCAGCCTTTTAAAGGATTTTTAGAATTTTGAGAATTTCCCATAATATTTGCCATGGTGGCTGCAGGAATTTGTAAATGTATTAAACTCATGGATATTAAACAACTCATTTCTGAACAATTGATGGACCAAAGAAGAAATAAGGGGGGAAATAAGGAAAGAAATAAGGAAGTAAATGAAAATGAAACCACATTGAAACCCCCAGAACACAGTAAAAATTGTTCAAAGAGAGACATTTTTAGAAGCCTAAATACTGACATAAAAAAACCAGAAAGAGCAGAAATGAATGACTTAATGATGCAGCTCAATTATTTGGAAAAAGAAAAAAAAAAAAAAAAAAACAAACAAAACCAAGATGGCCATAAATAATAATAAAAAAAAGACAGAAATTAGTGAAATAGAAACAAAGAAAATAATATCAAGAGTAAATGAATCTAATCTAATCTAAAATGATTTTTTTGTGGAGATAAATAAGATCTACAATCCCTTAGTCATTTAAACAAAAGCAAGAAAAGAGAACCCAAAGAGATTCAAAATGAACAGGGCAACATTACATCAAACACCAAAGAAATATGGAATACTGCAAGGATATTATATATATTATATTACATTATATTAATTCTAATAGATTAAAATATATCATTCATTACAGATTTAATAAGAAATGGATGAGTCTCTTCATTCATCCAAACTGGTAAAGTTAAACTTAGAATAGCTTAGCAGCCAATAAGACCCAGAGCAATGGGAGACGCTGAAACTGATAAAAGCCTTCAGAATAAGCTGTCCAGGGCTACATGGACTCACAAGAATTCTACCAGAATTTTACAGAAAGAAGTACTATTCTTAAGTTCTGCATCACAGGGTCACTCATTTAGCCATGCTTCATGTAGCACATTCTCTAGCACTTTCCAAGATCACTTGTAGGTACAGGAGGGCAAGAGGGAGTCATGACTGAATTCCCAGGCAAATGAGGGTCCTGCCCCTCCTTCTTCTTAGCATGGAGGCTTATATCATATCCTGGCCTTCCTCCTAGAATTGGATGCTAAGTAAGTTCACTTAAATTTCATCTTTTCTGGGTTAAAATAGACACATTGAAGAATAAAAAATGTGTACGCTAAATGCAGAGATGTCTGTCCATATTTCATATGCTTTGTTTGCAATGTTTTTGTTACATTGTATTTCTAAATGGTCTTAATTGCAGTTTTAACCAGATTTGAGGAAGGGATTTATTCATTTCTAAATAGTTGTGTTTTATGTTTATGACATTCATTTATTCCTAGTTTTACTAAAAATTGTCATCAAGACATGGCCTAAACAAGATTTCTTCTAAGTCTATTTTTAAAAATTCTTTATGATCCATCTTTTTTAGTACATATTATCCAAATACTTAATCACTTGATTTATCAAATTATCATTTTTCCCTGACAGTTAATTATGTGCTGTCTCACCCATAAAAGCACCAACAAGTTACATTTTCACTGAGGCATGGACAATTATATCCTGATTATTATAATTTTTATTGGTTCATATTAATACATCATTTTAAACTACATTTTGTGGTTGCATCCAGGTTTATACAAAACTAGATTGGCATATAGTATTTGAGATTTTTCAGAGGCTTTGGGGATCATATTATCCTATGTGTATGACTCATGATTTTCAAGTTTGATTTAATCTCCGGCAAGCTACATTGGTTATTCTGGAATTTTTCTTTTTTGCCACATAATGACTTTTGTTATGTTTTCTGGAGTGTTTACAGATTAGTCAATTTTTTTCTAGTCCCCGAATGAGCAAAATAATTTAGTAGTTTTATTTTTCCTAGAAAAGTTTGTTTTTAACAACCAAAGTAAAATTATACTGTAAATGTTTATTCAATTGGTATACATGCTATTTTAATAAGGCATGTTTGGATTATGCTAGCCTATGATATTTGTGCTCTAAATATGTTTTTTTTTCAACTTATAAACTCCTACCAGAGGGCTTATATTTAAGATCAACCCCTTCCATTTATTATTTATTAACTTTAAATTTCTCTATTTAAACAGACTTCAGGAAGGATTCTTTACCCATATGCTTATTTTCTTTGTTGTCTTTTCATATAATTTACTTTATATTTTATCTTTAGCAATGTAGATATCCATAATTTTCAGGTGCCATTGTCTTTTGTTTTTGTTCATATTTTTCAATATTATGCATTTTTTCCTTTCCTCATATTTTGGCTTTTATAAATTGGCCTCTCAACAATGACTTGTTTTTATGTGGCCTGTATGTTTTACTCCTATCTTTCCAGTATTTATTTATTTTGAATGTGCCTTTTTAAGACTCTAAACCAGATTTCCCATGATCTTCTTTTTCTACATGGCTTTTTTACAATGTTATTTCTATCGAATTTGTAAAAATGTTTATTCAATTGGTATACATGCTATTTTAATAAGGCATGTTTGGATAATGCTAGCCTATGATATTTGTGCTCTAAATATGTCTATGCTTATGCGTCTGTCTTCAGATGCTGAGAAATTCTACTTTCAGTCTTTTAGACAAGTGGCTTTTTTGATACATTGAATGATTGTTTCTAAATAACAAACTTAATTTATTCTCCGCTTTGTATTTTTCTGTAATACCAGCTTTTATTAACTTCTCATATAGAATCTCTTGTTCTCTCCTATGCCTGCCCTCCTTGTCATTGACACTTCCAATATACATGCAAGTCTCCTTTACATCATCATGGTCAATTAATTTCTGTTAAAAAAATTTGTCTTCATGTCGATTTCAGTTATGTTTGATTTTCAGGTTATTGTTCCTGTAGCTAATAACCATCAGTTTAAAAGGTTTTTTTAAAATAATGTTTCCATATGACATAATTAACATCATACTTTTTCCCAGAGGATAGCTGGCTGTTTAACAATTTTAGATCCTGTGAGAGTCTACTCTAACACTGTTAAAACTAGTGTCCCTCAGGGGAGATCATAGTTTCCTTTTATGCCACTAGGGGTAAACCCTAGCAATCTTCTTTCCTGATTCTTGTAAAATCACATTCTCCAGTGGTTTTGTGGGACTAAAAAGTGGAAAGTTTCTCAGCTTGTTGTTGCTGGTTTTTCTGTTATTGTTGTTTGGTTTTTTGGTTTTTTAAGGGTGTGACTATGTAAAAATATAAAAATGCCTCCTATTCTTCTTGATGCGTTATTACTATGCTTAACTATAGGTTGCCAAAATCTAGGTTAGGAATAACTTATTTTAAGATGAATAGGTACTGCATTACGTTCTGAAGCCTAGGTTTCAATTAGAAGACACAGTGCAAACTCTTTGGTGGGACAGAGAAACACGGGGCAGCAAAATCTCTCAAATCATTTAAGATCTGTTCATTCTTAGGGTTTTGAAATCTTAACCAGATACATCCTAATGTTTGCCTGTGTTTATGTAGCATCTGGGAATCTCAGCAAAACCATTAAATGTAAAGTTTCACGTACCTTTACTTTGCCTAATCGCCTCAAATTTTCCTGTCTAATATTCTCTGCTTTTTTCCTCTTTCTTGGATAATGATTATGTAAATCTTTGGTCTCTTGGATCCTTCCTTAACTCTGTTATCACCTGGCTTCTCAGTTTTTTTACTCTAATTTTCAGTAAGCTACTTAAATTTTACCCTCTATTTCTGTATATAATACCATTTTAGACATTATAAATAATAATAATGTCTAAAATGTAGTTCATTGTAAACTAAAGTACAGTAGTTAATTAAACTATAATTAATGTATCATTAGCTATAGTGATTATATGAGATCCTTATTGATCTTTGAACATTATTTTATAAAAACAACATTTTATCATTTCATGCATGTACTATAAGATATGTTTGGGGCCAACAAAATGGCTCAGCAAAATGTACTCAGAAGAAGACTGACTTCCTCACCTTGTTCTCTGACCTGAGTGTACAAAAAAATATTTGCACATGCACACACATGCACACACAGAGACACATACACAAACACATGCACACAATGTAAGCAGGATTTCTCTGGAGTCACTTAAAATCTTACATTGTTCATTCTCCGTGTACTCTCTATTTTCTCTAAGTTTCTCTTATTCATATCTTTCATCAAGAACATTCTCCCAATGCCAGAGGACCCTTGGACTCTCATTAGATGAAAATAAAGCCTTATTTATTTTTTGATACAGAAGCATTTTTGCTTCTGTTGTTTCATTTGGAAATACCTGATATCAAATCTACACATACTTAAATTTTAATTATTAATCCACTGGATGGGAATGCTTCAGGCTAACCGTACTAATACTCCAGTTACAATTGTGACAGATATATAACAAGTCTTAGTTCACTTTCAGGAACAGCACCAATTAGAACTATTTTCAATAAAACATGCCTAGGGGGTAGTGTAAGCCTCTGTGATGCTGTTACATAAAAGGACATAGTCTTATTCTAAGCAGAATGATCTTTTCACTGTTGTGTTGGTGAGTGGAGGAGAATCACAAAGTTGTAGTGATCCCCAACTAGGTAATTTTTTCTTTATATTTTCTAAGGTGACTCGTGTTAGATTCCTACCACTATAGCAGAGACACAAGACACTCAATTTTTAAACCGAGGGGTTTTGCCCATGATGCTTTGAAGCCGTTGGTTTTAGCAACAAGGAGTTTCCTATGGCAACGGCAGAACATGAATGTAAGAGCATATACTATTCCTCTTCACAGTCAGGATTCACAGTAACTATGGAAGGCACAACACTCAGTGACTAGACATATTCAAATAGGCCTCATCTCTAAGATTTCCATTCCTTCCCAAAGAAGCCATGCTAAACGTTTACCATACTGACCTTGGGAGACACATGATATATTATTTAGTAGAGTATGCCACACTTGAACAACAGCAACAACAACAACAACAACAACAAAACAAAACAAAAAAAAACCCAAAAGAACAACAACAACAAAAAAAAACCAAAAGAACAAAAAACCCAAATTACTGGTAGGACTTTTTTCACCTAGTCTATGATGTTAAAACTATGTGACTACTTCTCTATTTTCTTTCTCCTTTACTTGCTACTCAGTATGTTCTTAGTGTCGCCAGGTTTCATGAACTTTTAGGTGTCTACTATGTGTCCTTTACTGGCCATGAACCATGCAGAGAGGCAAAGGAACATTATTGACTGCAAGGCGTGGGCTCCTCTTCATTAAATGGCAGTGTGATCTATTATCATGTGCAGTCCTGTCCTCCTTAAACAAGTTGGGGAAGCAAAGCTGACTCAGGATTGTTAAAACTTTCAGTGCTCAGTCTTCGAACACACCTAGCTTATAGTAGGCCCTCCTTAAATGTTATCTACCACTATAATTACTGTCCTTGTCTTTATGCCTTGCAGGTTTTATGGTACAAAGTGTTGTGGTACATTCCAAATCCCTCTGCACATCTTTCTATTTATTTATTGAGACTTGTTTTTAACTGTGTGTGTGCCTGAGTACATGTGTGTGAATGCTCAGGTATGTGTATTGTGCACATTTGGGGAGGTGCCTGAGTGGTCTGAACTGTTGGATGGATCTGCTGGAGATTGAGTTAAGGATGGAGTCTCCAGTATGTGGGAGTTGGGTCCTCTAAACTGAACCTGGGCCCTCTTCAAGAACAGAAAGTGCTTTTATCCACTGAACTGCCAGAATATACATGTGTATCTTAATATTCTGAAAGCATTGACTTTCCAACATCTTCTACAGGCTGAGCTATGTATCTATAAAATCATATGAACTAAGATTGAATGGAAAAGAATTTTAATTAGCAAATTATTTAATATGTTGCTTAAATGAACTCAGAACATCTTGCAATGAACTACATTAGTATATGCATGAAATGAGAATCATGTTATGTCAAAAATGTAAGAAATATGCATAATTAATTTGAATATTCTGAAAGTTCAAAGAATTTCCATCAATGTGTTTTGGTCTTGAGTTGACTTTCACATTATTGACTTTTACTTCTAATTAGTAATGAAAGACCCATTTAACTGAACTTAGCTTCCATTATAACACTGACACCATATGTTTAATAGAATTATTCATATGTGACATTTAAATTGTATTTTAATATTTAGCTGAATTTAAGTTCAAAATAGAAATGATGTAAATACATTTATGTAATAAGTAAATGTACTCAACCATTCTGAGAATTTTTATAGAAAGTGTTTAGATGTTATTCCTACATAAAAACATTATTGAAAAAAAAGACTTGACACTCCAATTTTAGTCAGCTAGACCATGCAATAGTACTCATAGAAAAACAATCATATTCCCTGGCTTATGTTTAAAAATGATCACTCCATGGTACTCAATTAGAATGAGCATGAATTTATAACTAACTTTCTGTCTTGATATTATTGTGACAAATATAGCATGCCACTCAGGAATCTGCTCATGCACAGTGCTGGGAAGAGGCTCTAATATAGGCTTATTGTATACTTTCCAATGGGCAAGCCTATTTGACTTCCTGCACACATCATTAACTTACGCATTCAGTTGTATGAAATCCAACACTCCTAATCTGGACCTTGAAGCTCCAAGTTCAAACTCACAAGCTCTTTTTTCTTCCCATGTATAGAACTAGAAGCAAATATAGGCACCCATATGGCAATTAAAAAAAAAACAAGAAAAACAAAACAGCAGGCAGAACATAGATCATAGAAAGATAAAAGCAAAACATTGAAGACCTTGATCAAAAACAGAGACAATGAATGATGTTAGACCTGTCACTGTTCATGGTTTTTTTGTTTGTTTGTTTGTTTGTTTGTTGTTTACAAAAACAGAACAAAACAAAACCTAATTATAGATAGAATGTGGGTTCCTTTCTGAGCTTCCCCTCAGTTCTGCATTGAAGAATTTGTATTTGTTTTCATTCAGAAACATTTTGAAGACCTTGTTAGATTATTCTAATATTAGTTCAACATACAAGGCAGATGACTAGTCTTTTCAAAATTAGTTTCTTTGAAACTATAGATGCAATGTTCTAGTCATGACACCAACACAAGAGCTCACCTAAGCTCACAGAGACTAAAAGAGCATGCACAGGGTGTATGTGGGTCTGCACACAGGTCTTCTGTGCTTATAGTATGGCTTCTAGTTAATGTTTTTATGGTATTTCTTGTACTAGGTCTAATATTCGTGCCTTCTCTGGGGCTCTTTTCCTTCTATTGGTTTGTTTTGTCCAACTTCAATGTAACCATTTCCATAGTGTCTTATTATATTTTATTTTGTTATATTTTTTTTAAAAAATGAATGATTTTTCCCTACTTTCCATTGGTCCACACCTTTCCCACCTCTTTACTGATCTTCCAGAATAGTCTGTGTTCTACTGTGTTCAGGGTTCTACTTTCTATCATTTCTGAGAGTGAATATTTTATTATAAATATTTATCCCTTCAATTGTCTTGCTGGGGTTGAAGCCTTAGGTATCTTTAGGCAATTTTGACTCCTAAATTTATAAACCAAATTATGACTTGCTTTTCAAAATCAATTATTCTCCCATACTATCCTTTTATTGAAGACCACCACTGTTCAATCCTGTTCTTTCAATTCTTCTTTTTTCATTCAATAGATATTCACTGATTATTTCTAGATATTAGTGACCACATTGAAACGCAATGGTAGATAATTGGCCCAAGGTGTCCCGATGAAAATGCAATTTAAATGAATGTTTGGCAAGGTATTGCTCATAATTATTGTTCAAAAACACTAAAACTGAGGAGAATTTTAAAAGGGACTTAGTGTCCCTTTCTAGACCTACTGAACCGTAATCACTAGCAAAGAACAAGGTGTACATTAAGTAAGTCTTTTAAATTATTCCCAGGTTATAACCTACAAGTTTTAAAACATACCACTTTATATAACTTAACACCAACCAAATTAGTACATAATTACACGTCATTAGAATTCCATGTAAGAATGTTATAAGTACTAAGGTAGTTTGACACATAATGACTTTCCATTACGTTGATGCCTCCAAAGATCAAGGTTACATACACATGGCTCTGTAAGTTAGTGATGGATCACATCTTAGATGTGGGAGAAAGTGACTACTGTGACTATTTATTTTAGTTGTACCGAATATATTTCAAGTCTATACCACCATTATTATTACTTGGATGATATGACACAGAACTTACTCAAATGGAAAAAACTGAGTTAAATCTGAGCCAAATGTGGGTGAGCTTTTTAATTAGTGTGTACAGGGTCTCACTGTCTTGAATATATCACCCATTAGTCTGAACATTTTCAAAAATTGGCCGTTCATGCATGAATTTATTTCTAAATTATTTTTTCTTTCCTACTATGTTGTTTATCTTTACACCAGTATTATATCTCTTTGGAAATAAAATTTGAAATCAGTCTACATGGGATAAAAAGCAGGCTCAGTGGTTAAGAGAACTTTTGCCCATCTAGAGAATTTGTAGTCTCTTCTCAGTGCCCACGTTGTAGCTCCCAATTGTCTGTAACTCCATCTACAGAGGACCCAATGCCATTTCCTGGCATCTGCCTGCACCAGACATGCACATGGTACACATACACATACACAGCTAAAATACATAAAAATAAATATTTTTAAAACATCAGTGTAGATGCCAACTTCGCCATTTTCAAATTTTTGCTTTCCCTAGATCCCTTAAAATGAAATTTTGGACTCACTGATCAATGTATGCAACGAATTCACCCGAGATTTTGATAGGCATTCTTTTTAATTTGTAGATAAATTTGAGGTATTATTGTCTTAGTAATAGTAGATAATAATTTTTAGGATGATGGGACTTCTTCAAATGGATTTAGTTTTATTTTTAATAATGCTCTATAGTTTTAATGAATAAAATCTCATACTGCTTTAGGGTTATTTCAAATCATTTTAATTTTAATGCTACAACAAATGAAATCATTCTCATTTTCAATTGTCTTTTAAACAAACATTATTCAGGTTTATTATATGTGTATTAGTGTCTTGCCTGCATGTATGTCTGTGCACCATATGTATTCTGTACCCAGAGAGGCAGAACAGGGAGTCAGAATCTGTGAAACTAGACTTACAGTTATTTGATGATTCCCATGTGTGTGCTGACAACCAAACTCAGGTTCTCTTTAAGCACTCTCTAATGCTGAACCATTTCTACATGGCCCTCTTTGTTTAGTCTTGTTATATTTTAGAGGTTGTTTAAGTTTGAAATATATTGAAAAATCACAATTTCTTCTTCTAGTACCTACCTCATTTTCTTTCTTCAGAGATTTAAATTTTATGTTATAGCATACTTTTCCCTTTTTAAGTTTATTCCTATAAATTTTTGAGTTTATCATGGATGGAATTGTGCACATGATGGCTTCCTCAACATGCTTCTTATTGGTATACAGAAAGGCTGATTTTTGTATCCTGACAATGCAGAACATATTGTGCATTTCTAGAAGTTTTTTGGTGGAAACACAGGGATCTCTTATGTATGATAGTGCAATGTCTGTAAACAAACATTTGACTTCTTTTCTTATTTGTATCCTTTAATTTCCTTCTCTGGCATTAATGAACTAGTAAGAACTTATAACCTATAAATTTTAAAAAGGATGGGGATGGTAGATAACTCTTAGTTACTCTTCATTTTAATAGGATTAATTTAAGTTTTACCAAATTGGGATGATGTTGGCTATGGGTCTAACTTTTATGGTTTATTATGTTGAGGTCTATTCTTTCCTGTGTTATAATTTAGGACCTTTACCATGGTGATATGCTACATTTTGTCAAAAAGTTTAAAGATACATTAATCTCTGAGTAAAATAACAAGTCATTAGGAGTTGGTTAAACACTTTATCTATTTACCCAAATACTTTAAGTAGATTTTCCACTAGTGCCCATAACCTATCAAGTCACAGGTCTTGGCCCAACAATGATGTCAATAATGGGTTTTATCTTATGGTAAGGGACACAAGTCTAAACAGAAAGTGGTTGGTCATTCTCATGATGCTCCTGCCACTATTTCGCCAATGGTCATGCCTCTCCGGGACAGTTGTTATTGCTAGTTTGTTTGTTGTTTGTTTGGTGACAAAGTCTCCCTCTACAGTCCTGGTTGGTCTAGTTGAGGTTCCCCATTTATCCAGGCTGTCTTGATACCAGTGGTAGTCTGTCTCGGATTATCCAGTTCTGAGGTTAGTTTATGAGCCACTATGCCTTGTGATAGTCAATAATCTTATAATTTTATTGATCATTTACAGAATGTATTTTTCATTGGTTCATTTCATATGAACCTTAGAAAACATTATTTTCAACCTAAATGACATTTTAGTGCTGATTGCAGCCAAAAGTTTTGTGAGCACTCATTTTATCGTTTGAAATAAGTCAGGGTGTTGAGAGCTAAACTAGCAAATGTGTAGTGATAGGTGACCATTTCTTCCCCTGTTAATAGTAAAGTTTCGAGTTTCTGATACTCTTTCATTAGCTTTAATTTATTTTTTGGATTAGATTATGAAAAATCCCTAGAAGTCTTAGATATATTGCAATTTAGGGTTATAATAATTGTCCTTGAAATGTCCATGATGGTCTACAATAAGTATTTCAGCCATTTAATAGACTATTTCATTTTTCAATATTTTTGAGAAGGTTCTTACTACATGTCTTTAATTCAAGATCCTTCTGTCTTATTGAAACCCTTCAAGAAAATAAATATCTCTTTTACATCGTTTAAACTTAGTAGAAAATTAATAGAGCTGTGAAACAGTTAGTCTTACTTCATGGGAAGCAGACGGGATGGCTGTGATAGTTAACGATGACCTTGTGACACTTGAAGAAACATCACCTTTCTGAAGAGAGGATGTTTGAACAAAAGACATTTAAATTCTTTACTCTACCCTGAGTACATTCAGGTGTCCCCAGCAAGTGCTAAGTTTAGGGACTAGGGACTAGGGACTGCAATTCCTGACCTCAAGTGTTCAAAGACTATTTAATGAGGAAAATTATCCTAATTCATTTTGGCTAATAATAGCCTCAGTCACCTGGCCCTCAAAGGGAGGCAACCTTAAAAGCCACAGGGGAGCAAGGCTGAAATTGCTTGCTTGGTGACATTAAGATACAGGACTGCTGTTATTGGGTTTACCCTCCCTATGAATTACTAGACTGAGGCTAGAGTTATGGTGGCCACAGACTGGGCAAATTTAATTTGAGCTGCATTAGTTTTTTATTGCTGTGTAAAAAATAACTCCAAAATTCATAGGCTTATAACTAAGTAATTATAACTAAACTTACGCGACTTCCTAAACAAACAAAAGCTTTGAAAGCAGAAGATGCGACAGTTGGAAAGAAGAGGGTGAGAGGGAGAGGAGCAAGAGTGAGTGATGGGGGAAATACATTCAACACGCATTATATATGTGTGCTATATTATATATTCTATACATGTGTGTGCTATACTATGTGTTCAACACATATTGTATACACAAACATATATATGTAATATATATAGCCAAAATGATAGATACAACAAGTGCTTACTACCTTACATAACTTTTATACCAGCAAATTCAGGGAGAGTTCAACTGGGCTGTTGAAGTTTAGTGATTTCCACAAATTAAGATGTAAGCTGAGGGCTTGACTGAAGCCACGCAGTTTCTTTCTAGACCATGGCAAACTGTTTCATGTAGCTGCAGAAGATCTGCAAACTTTACCTCGAGCAGCTTGAGAACTTTCAGGACCCAGTGGCGATGCTTCCCTGAGCATGTGTGATGCCAAGTGAAGGCAAAGCAGAAGCTAAAGGAGGATTTTATGGTTGAGTTTCAGGGAGCCATGACTCTCATCCCTTGAACAGAGCGTTGTTTAAATAGGTCACTCTTTTCAGAGTGAGAATGAGGCACGTGAGTGCACAGATTTAAGGAAGAAAGGGTATTGGGGCCATCTGAGAAGATGATGACTATGGGGTATAATATTCTTCTTGTAGACTGTCAATGAAGTTGGCCTTGGTGAATTAACTTTTGCGTTTATCTATGTGCTCCTTCAAGGCTTCCAGATCCCACCACTCTCTCCTTTGTCCCCTCGTTTTTCACGTCTCTGTGTGATGCCTTTCCTAGTCCCACTTCATATCCTCATTTAGAAGTAATTTCACTGCTTTTTGCCACTTTTATGATTGCAAACATTCAGTAGTGAACATTTTTAATTCATTTCCCAACATATATATTTCAGTGCATGGTTAGAATGCAAATATTGTTATATGCATGAGCAAAGGAGAAGTCAGAGATTAGCTCCTGTCATTTTCTTTCAAGATCAACTCAGAGGGCAGCCTCTGAGTTCCCCTAACCATTTTAGAAAGACAGAATCATTGTTGATATACTTATTAATGCCTTAATCTAGTATTTGAAATATTTTTGACATTTCTATTTGTGATTAGATTTAAAATATATTTCTATGGGAATATTTTTGTTTCGTTTTGTCTTTATCTCTCTTATTTAATTTTTAAAGCTTTTGTATTAAAACTGTTTGGGCCAATAAATCTTTCTTTAATATGATAGTGGTCAACCCTGAAGAGGTAAGTGGCACGTAATGATACCAGCTAGCTGATGATCCAAGTGATTGATTGGACCCAATCATTTAACATTTTTATAAAGTCAATATCAGGGAAAGAAACGGGACTCTTATTATGGTAAACTGTAGTTGTACCGTCAACATTCAGTGATTTATTACAAACCTGTGGCCAGGATTAAGATGTTATAAATGGGGAAAAGTGGAAGGCTCATTAATTTTTCTATGCCCACAGGTGGAAGATATGCAGTGGGCTAATAGAGAGCACACGCACCCAGCATCTGTGTGCAGCCTGCCGTGCAAGCCCGGGGAGAGGAAGAAAACTGTGAAAGGGGTCCCTTGCTGCTGGCACTGTGAACGTTGTGAGGGTTATAACTACCAGGTGGATGAACTGTCCTGTGAACTTTGCCCTTTGGATCAGAGACCGAACATCAACCGCACAGGCTGCCAGAGGATCCCCATCATCAAGTTGGAGTGGCATTCGCCCTGGGCCGTGGTACCTGTGTTCATAGCAATATTGGGAATCATTGCTACCACCTTTGTGATTGTGACCTTTGTCCGCTATAATGACACGCCTATTGTGAGAGCTTCTGGGCGGGAACTTAGTTACGTGCTCCTAACGGGGATTTTCCTCTGTTACTCCATCACCTTTTTGATGATTGCGGCACCTGACACAATCATCTGCTCCTTCCGACGCATCTTCTTGGGACTTGGTATGTGTTTCAGCTATGCAGCACTTTTGACCAAAACAAACCGGATCCACCGAATATTCGAGCAAGGGAAGAAATCTGTCACAGCACCTAAGTTTATCAGCCCAGCATCCCAACTGGTGATCACCTTCAGCCTCATCTCTGTCCAGCTCCTCGGAGTGTTTGTGTGGTTTGTCGTGGATCCCCCCCACACCATCATTGACTATGGAGAACAGCGAACACTGGATCCCGAGAATGCCAGGGGAGTGCTCAAGTGTGACATTTCGGATCTGTCACTCATTTGTTCACTGGGATACAGTATCCTCCTGATGGTCACCTGTACTGTTTATGCCATTAAAACCAGAGGGGTCCCAGAGACGTTCAATGAAGCCAAACCTATTGGATTTACCATGTACACCACGTGCATCATTTGGTTAGCTTTTATCCCCATCTTTTTTGGTACAGCCCAGTCAGCAGAAAAGGTAAGCAGCAGGAAATCTGTTTGACAATTTTCCCTGGATTTATTTCAAATTAACTTCTTATTTGAGAATTATCCTATTAACTGCTAATAGTTTATTTCCAATCTTTCAAACTATTCCAGTACGTTATATTTTGAGTGTGTGTGTGTGTGTGTGTGTGTGTGTGTGTGTGAGAGAGAGAGAGAGAGAGAGAGAGAGAGAGAGAGAGAGAAGAGAAAAGTATTGAGTATTGAGTATGTATGGTCTATAAATGATCCCCCCCACCCCAAGCGGAGTAGCACTATTGCACCCTCTCTGGCAAGGTTGACGACGGACACATTTCACATCATTTTCTGGGTCCCTTTCCCCAGCTCTGTTATCTACAACGTCACTGTTGTTTTCCAAATGTTAATTAAAAGACAGAGGCAGATAGGGCAGATGGGCTCACAGGGGTGAGCTGTCCCAGAGAGATCCCACTGCAGAACAAATGACATCTTTTCTGTTCTGTGGAAACTCTGGGAAAGAGCCATTCATTGACAATTATGATTCCAAACATAGATGCAGAATTTACGGTAACGCAGTCAAACCCAAAGCATGCTAAAACGTGTTAATATACTCAAAACCACTTACCACATCTTCCCAGGCACAGTTCTTATTAATTTTACATTGACATATGATTATGATGGATAATTAAGATAGCCATGGGCAATTATAAAAGGTTGTTTATATTTGTAGGCGATCAATGGACCCTCTAAAGTAACTTCCTTTGTCAATAATATCCAGTTCACATTTTTCACATATAAAATGCTGATAATAGAGGAAGTCTTCATATGAGATGTGGGATTTGCTGATGTATATACATTCAGTTCTGCATACGAGGAAACTGAGAACTAAGGTTAACTCTGATCTCCCAGATTGGGAGGTGGGTTGGAGGAACTTGTAGCACACAAGGTGATGTTATATTTCTATAGGAATAGTCCTTCAGCCTTAATGTGTATTTAAGATGGATCTCTCAAAGAGAGGACTTAAACATCTGCCCACATTCCCTCATTAGGAAAACAACTATCATGGGTAATTATATTCCAGATGAGGTTCTGTATAACTTAAAACCTCAACCCAGTCAGATTGGAAAGTCCTCCATGTGGGACAGTGAGCTTACTAGGTTGACCTCACCGGATAAATGTGGTCTTCAGTTATGTTTGGAAGGGAAAAAGAGAACTTTAGAAAATTCTGATGATTGGCATGAACTTCTATGGATTGGTAAACTCCAGCACTATTCTGATGGCCTGGCTTTGTGGAGTCCACAAGACATTTATGGTATCAAGCATGATGAGAGAAGTTAGTAGTAGGACAGTTATGGGTGGACTTTAAATAATGAACAGATGTATTTCAGCATAGAAAGATAAAAAAAATATTAGAATTAAACTTATAGATATAACTAGGGAAAGAATGTGTATTTAAGATGGATCTCTCAAAGAGAGGACTTAAACATCTGCCCACCTTCCCTATCTCAATAGTCCAGTGGAAAATAACTATCTCAAAGTCCAGTGTTTAATTTGATTTGTTGGTTCAGTCTAGGAAATAATATAGCTTCAGAACTTGAAATTGTCCAAATATACACATCACTAGGAACAACTATGTAAGCAGCTGTTATATTCCTTTGGTGTTGAAACCGTTTCTTGTCTATTACATTAGCTACAAAAGGCCATCACAATATGTCTATTTTGCTTCTGGAGAAAAATACGAATCTGTAACCCGAGATTTTCTGTCCAGTCTAACTTGTTATTCTTCCTCATTTACATTTTAAACAGTAGAATTATAATTTTTCATGCTATGTCTTGTACTGATGGGAAGGTTAAATGCAATTGTGAATATATTTGGAAATTTTCTTTTCTTTTCTTCTTCTTTTCCTTTTTTTCTTTTCTTTCTTTCTTTCTTTTTGAGAATTCTGTGCTTCAATCTTAAAATAAATAAAATCGCCATCCTCTATCAAGGTACTTAACAATATAAAGTATTTCAAATTTGAGTTCTTTGTGGGATTTTAAAGTTATTAAAGTGTTCTCTCCCAGAGAGGAGCTCATTATGTACTGCCATAACTGAGGAGCTATTTATTGTCAGTTGATGGCTGCTAGGGAAGGAGAAGCCATGGGGGGGGGGCGCTATGGTACTGATATAGTCTGCCCATGCTTCAGTGGGAAACTCCCACATCCATTTACCTATGGGCAGCATGAAATGACTTACTGCTGTTTGTTTCTAGGTTCAAAAAGAAAAGGATACAAATTGGTGAAGACATTTATTGAGTGAGGGAACTTAGGGAAGAATAGGAGGGAGAAATGACATCATAGATATTATCATAGTTCATTGTATACATACATAACATTCTTAAAGAATAAGTTTTAAAAATGAAACATTTTCTCCCCCAATGGTAAGGCTCAGGGCTTGTAACTGTCTCCTAAAGAGCACAAATAGATAAAGATTTGGGGAGAAATGAAGATAGAAATACCAGGGAATAGAGGCTGCCTGCTGTGGTGCTGAACACCTGAGAGGTGTATATCTATTTGAAAATCTCGAGTTATATTTCCTTTTATGAGTATGGACATTCATGCCTTTAGAGACATGGCTGAATGTGGTTAGCCAATTTCTGTTGGTCTTTTTTTCTTCTTAACTTTGTGGACTAAAAGTAAGTTTTAATAACAAATTGTAAAACAAATACAAAATATGCTAACTGGAATTTATTTTGTATTTATGATGCGATGAAATGTGAGGCAGTCTGAAGAACTTGATAATAAGTAATAACCGTTGGGATTTTCAAAACGTTATAGAGATGTTTCATTTAGTCTCTGGGTTGTAGAATTTAGGCTGTCACTGCAGCAAGAGCTATTGGATCATAAACAGTGTTTGCCACTAAGGTACTTTATATAATAGAATTATGTGCTATCCTAAAAAGTTACCTTAAAATTTACTGTCTGCTTTTCTTTCAAAGTATCTTTTGTTATTCACGATAATAGATAAAATGCATGAGAGTGTTTTTAACGTTGTTAAAGCTATTGGCATGAATATTAAAAATGAACTAAACATTCTATCTCTGAAATAAGTCTTTAAACAGGTTTATTGACTTGGCAGGAGGAAAAGCTAATCACTCCTTCATTTTCATTTATAATGCTCACCCAATTAGCCCAGGTTATCAACTTGAAGCATTTACTACAGCCAGGCAACACACACATCCATTAATTCAGCAGATCCTTATTGAGTATCATGTCTGGCATTGTGCTAACTATTGAACCCATGTCAGTCTGCCTCTCCGGGCGTCCTTGTAAGGATCAGTTTGGCTTTCAGCCCATGCGTTCTTGATGCCTGCCAAGCCAGCAAGATGCCAGACTCAAGGGCAAGAGAGATGGTGAGTGGTCATGTTTGAGATGAGAAAGCAAATAACTATGCATACTATAGCTATGCATTAGTAATACCAAATTTGTAACCAAGAAAACAACAGAAGGAACAGTTTTCTCCCAGTCTATCATAATGTCTGAGAGTAGTGTCTATGGTAGGAAAGTTGTTGAACCACTGACTCTGAAATTACAAGAAAAAAAGAAAAAGAAGTAAAGATAGGTGAGTGATCTGTATAGATGTTTCTCAATAATTTCTATATAATCATCTTCTCAGTTATACAAAGAGCATTTAGAGAAGAACCATAAAGATTGAAACCTCTTTGAAATGTGTCATGCCTGCTTTCAGTGGCAAATAGCATTTAAATTTTCCATCTGTTTCCTTTCTTTACATCTGTAATTATATAATTTGCTTGTATTTCTGAATTCTGCTAAATATTGGACAAACTTTTCTTTCCCTTTTTAAAGATAGAAGCAGTATAAAGGAAATATAGAATTACTGAGGCATCCCATAGGTATATACAAACTCACATAATTGTTCCAAAAAGCAAAACATGTATTTACAATCATTAACTTGTAGTCAGGGAAAAAAATCAATCATTAGTGGTAGTTAGAAGCTGATAAGGTGGCAGAAATCTCTTCAAGACCTTTTATCTTTCCTAATTGGGCTCATAAAACTCAGATAACCAGACAATGGTTATGACCCTGCCAGACATCAAGGAGTACAGTGTTTCAACTACAATATTAGATCAAAAAAACAAAGAATGCAATGTTAGAATTAAAAAAAATATAAAGCTGAAAGGTAGTATCGTAGGATTTCTATTGCTATGATGAAGCTCTATGAACAAAAGCAGGTTGGGAGGAAAGGGTTTATTCAGCTTACACTTCCAAATTGCTGTTCATCACCAGAGGAATTCAGGACAGGAACCCAAACAAAGCAAGAACTTATGGTAGAACTGATGTAGAAGTCAAGGAGGAGTATTGCTTACTGGTTTGGTTCCCATGGTGGCTTGTTTAACCTGCTTTCTTATAGAATCCAGGACTATCAACGCAAGATGGAACTACCTATAATGGGCATGGCCCTCCATTAGCAATCAATAATTTAAAAAATGTTCTACAGGTTTGCCTGCAGCCTAATCTTAAGGAGGCATTTTCTTTCTTTCTTTCTTTTTTTTTATCTTTATTAACTTGAGTATTTCTTATTTACATTTCAATTGTTATTCCCCTTCCCGGTTTCCAGGCCAACACTCCCCTAACCTCTCCCCCTCCCCTTCTATAAGGCCTTCCTCTTCCCATCCTCCCCCCATTGTCGCCCTCCCCGCAACAATCACTTTCACTGGGGTTTCAGTCTTGGCAGGACCAAGGGCTTCCCCTTCCACTGGTGCTCTTACTAGGCTATTCATTGCTACCTATGAGGTTGGAGCCCAGGGTCAGTCCATGTATAGTCTTTGGGTAGTGGCTTAGTCCCTGGAAGCTCTGGTTGGTTGGCATTGTTGTTCATATAGGGTCTGGAGCCCCTTCAAGCTCTTTCAGTCCTTTCTCTGATTCCTTCAATGGGGGCCCCGTTCTCAGTTCAGTGGTTTGCTGCTGGCATTCGCCTATGTATTTGCTGTATTCTGGCTGTGTCTCTCAGGAGCGATCTACATCCGGTTCCTGTCAGCCTGCACTTCTTTGCTTCATCCATCTTGTCTAATTGGGTGGCTGTATATGTATGGGCCACATGTGGGGCAGGCTCTGAATGGGTGTTCCTTCTGCCTCTGTTCTAAACTTTGCCAAGGAGGCATTTTCTTAATTGAGGGTTCTTCCTCTCAGATGACTTTACCTTGTATCAAGTAGACATAAAAGTATCTAGCACAGTTGGTAAAAAAAAAAAAAAAAATGAACAAACCCCCACAACTGCCAAACAAAATGTCCTAAATATAAAATTAATACACCTGAACCAGCTTTTGTACCCTAGCCATGTATAGCATATACTTTATAACTCAAGTTAATGACCTAGAATCATCTTCATCCCTGCCATCTAGAAACTCCAGTCTCATTTGTTTTTCATCTTTAAATGACATCCTATATAAACTTGTTATCCAACTTGCTTCCAGTTGATATATATCTGAATAAATTCATTTCTAGAAAGAATCTTTCATATATTATATTCTCAGTAATTGCCTATTAAATGAGTGGATATTGTATCTTATACAGTAATGACAATATAATACTATAAATACTTGCTTAGGATTTATTCAGTTAGTGAGTGATGTGAGACATTTATATACCTCTTCCTGTGAAATCATTACACCTTTTGTTAGATTTTTTCTTCTTTTTTTCTTTTCTTTTCTTTTTCTCCTCAAATGATTGGCCACATATATTCCACAAAAAGAATTTGTTACTTTTTGGAGGGTGCCATGCAAAAGGAACTGCAGTGAATAAGCTTCCTGGAGGTGGCCCACTATTTTGCATGACTATGAAGTGTGAACCATGGTAAGGCATGGCCCCAGAGGATTGCTTTTTGTTGCTGATGTGCCTTCTCATGTTTGTCATAGACATATTTCTCATATATCTGACATAGCATGATTGACGAAGAAAGACCCTTTCTGCTTAAAGTCTGTTATGATTGATTCCTGAATATTCACTGATTGGGCAATCAACATTAAGATGAACTTTCCTAATTCCTAATTTCCTGTTTAGATTAATTAATGACTTTATAGAATTCCTTGTTTGATGCAAATAATTTTAGAAATTAGATTAATTGATAGAAAGTTTAAAGAGATGGCTTTAGTTGTTTTGACAGAAATATAAATAAAGTTAGAATCAAGAATACAATCTGCCCCTTGCACATAGAATAGTAATTAAAGTCTGCATGAAAAGGAGTACCATGAACTTTCATGTACCACAAACATGTGGATTGCACTAGAAAGAGAAATAGGCTTGCCACAGATTTATGACCAAAGAAAAACATTCATTCTAGGTCAGGTCCAAGGATTAGGTCACAGGTGTGCACCATGATAAAACAAGGCCATAGACATATAAAACTATTGCTTTCAGCTTATAATGAGCTTATAGAATGAATCACAGATAAAGCAATAGCTTTGAACTCATTATCAACAACCCTGCTGTCATTCCCTCTTGTTTAACATTTTTTCTGTGTGGTAATTTTTTATTACATAGAGAAGTTTGTTTTAGGGAATATAAATGGCCTGAAGGAAAAAATAAAGTTATTAGAGCCTGCTTGGTAGAGATTTGGTCTATCCGTAAAATACATATCTATATATGTCTATATGTCTGTATGTCTGTATGTCTGTATGTCTGTATATCTGTATGTATGTATGTATGTATGTATGTATGTATGTATGTATGTATCTATGTGTGAAATTGATGGGAATTGATTGTTGGACCTTCCTTGTTATAACCTGCTTTGCTTCACCTCCCAAGTTAATATGTGTGACTGCATGAATTTTCTTCTTTTTTTCCTTTTTTTCTTACCAGCCCCAAAGAGCTAAAAGCGTTCACAGTGCCTTGTTAGTCACAGAGAGTACCACCCTAGATGAATAAGTTTTGTTTCTGTAAGCACTACCAATGCTGACCCTGTAAAACGCATGCAGTTCTCATGGAGGTGGGGTAGGATAGGGTAGGGGCATCAGTTGTTGCTAGCACCTACTCCAATTGCCCAAGGCCACATCTTGCTACCTTCCTCTGTTTATCCTGCATGTTGAAGTTGGTCTTCCACAACTTTCATTTATACTTGAAGTAGGGCTATTATACATAAGCCAAAAGATTAGAAAGGATGAGAATAGTTGTACTTCTTACTATTTAAAATTTACAAGCAAAGGAGAAGCACTTGCTACGTTGGGCATTTTGCCTCTTCCTTATAATTTCTACTGTGCAGAGTAAGATGAGTGTGGAGGGTAAGAAAACGTGGCTGCCATGAGTACAAGAAGGTGCATAAGCTGGAGAATCAATGCCATGAATTAATTTCTGGATATGCCAAGTGAGCTAAGAAAACATAACGTCATACTCCCACCGACAGGAGTAAAGTCCACCAATACTACAATGTAAACTTTAGAGTTATACCAAAAAATGACATTCCATCTTTGTTCATTCTTAATCTTAACCCAGAGTCCATTTAAGTTTATATATTCTAGGAAAGGATGTGGTGATGGTTGACTTTAAAAAAGAAAACATGTTTTTTGTTTCCTTATTTTTTAACTGACACATACCTTCTCCTAGTTTTATAGAGTTATGGCACTGTGAGTCATGGAAAGCACTTAGTGCACAGTAAGAAATGCATCAGTGCTGGGCCTCAGCATCATTAAGGTGTCATCCATGGAGGTAGGGATTGGAACTTATTTGGTTTTCTTCACCATTGTATTCTATACATAGCATAACGACAAGTCTGAAACAGTCTTGAAATATTTGCTTAATGACTAATGTATTAAAATAAATGGGAGTCAAGGACTTTATTCTGTTTAAGCAGACAATCTCTTTCTTTAGCCATTTATACCTAAACCAAAGGTGTTTCATCAAACATATACTTCTGAGGATGGTTACATAAATTCATCAGTGAAAGAGGGATATGAGAGAGACATCAATCTGTATCAGGCAGAAGGAGATGTTCCTGAGCCAATGTGTAACTGGCCTCAAATATTTGGCAGAAAACTGTGGCGGAAAGCTCAGTGTTCTCAGAAAGCAGTTGCCAAGGTGTTTATGCTGCAATTGGAAATGTGGATAACTTTCAGAGGGGTTGTAAGAGAGATGTCTCTGACTAGTCATAGTACCTGCTCTACAGAATAGTCCATATAAGTGAAGAGCTTACAGAATCTGAATTAGCAGTGTCTGCAAAGCCTGGATGTCCATGGAGAAAGATGCAGGAGAGACAGCTCTGACCAGTGGTCCTTAGTGATGCATGTGTCCTTCAGAGAGAAGAGAGCAGACGTAATGAATAATATCTGCTCTGAGTGGCTATGCCTGTAAGCTCTTCTGTCTACCAATGAACTGTAAGCAATTCAATTTTAAGTTAGTGTTTTATGCCACTTGTACCCATTTGAACTGGTTCCCTTTGGGAAGGATTTAGTGATATCTCATACACTTTTTTGGGTAGAGTGGTAGGTCTTTTTTCCTAGATAATATCAATTACAGCAAGATGTTTAAAGCTCACTCTAGAAGAAGAGAGAACAAATGACAGCAGAAAAGTAAAAGGAACTATTTATTTGATCTTGCTTTTCCAGGTAAATAAAATGATATGCGTGTGAACATTGAGAAGAGAAAAGAAAAAAAAATGAATTTCTTAGAAACACATAGGCCCAGGCCTAGGTAGGAACTTGATTCTGCCTTGTCTGAGTTTTTCATTTGATTGCTTATGGTGGTATACATGCTGCGGCTTTATGTACATATTTGGTGCAATTCTCTTGGAGATTCTTACCTTATTTGACATCGCAAAAGGGATACTTGTTCAACAAATCCGTTTAGGTTCTACAGTGTCACGATTGAGATTCTGTGGGAATCTATGGCACTAGATTTATTTATTATAAACATTTGGATTTTATAGGGCTATGGTACTTTCTCAGATTTTTTTAAGCTAAACTGTGCCCATTTAACAGTGCCCAAATTAGTGTCTTCATGAGCTAGACCATCACAGACTTAGCTGGGAAAATGAAAATCACAGTTATTGATATGAGCCAAAGCTAGATTTAATTAATATTATTTTTCAGACTATAGAGACTATGGCTTTCTTTCAAAATATCTAGACATTTGCTATTTTAAAAGACATTTTTTATTTCTACTGATAAAGTGTTAATGATGCCAATTCCTTAATAATAGGGAATATAGTAATGAATTTACTTATTGTAAATTCGAGTTGTCTTTTCCATGACTCGTGTTTTATGGAAGCATACCCAATACCACAAAGAGCAGATGACGTGCAAATAGTTCCTTTGAGCTAAAAACATAATACAATTTTATGTAGAGAAATTAAAACATATGTTAAGTGGTACATCATACAGATTACTTACCTTTAAATTGTAAAAAAGTATTTAATCAAATATTAATATAAATTCCACAAATGTAAAATATATGTAAATCAAATGTATGCAAATATTTAAATGAATGAATGAAAAATTAAAAAAAAAATCCGGTCTCTCTTTCTGGACCTTATATAAATCAAAATTATCATCACGGAAGTTCTACACTGTTTCCCAGTGAAAAATCAGCCAACAATTTGAAGATGGTATGGTTACCCTTAGATAAATGTGCAAAGCCATTCAGTTCTGAATAGTGACCCCCTACCCTAGTTTATGCTTTCTATTCCAATGTCAATGTAAGAGGAGGGAATATTAAAAATATATACTTTTGAAGAATAAAGCATTTTTTGGCAGAGGTTATTTTCTGTGGTTAAAGGGCAGGCAGAGAAAGAGTAAAGAGAAAAGTGTATAGTGCTTTCATATCAGACATAGATCAGGTATGATTTTAAAAGCATAAATTCTCTAGAATTGATACATTTTGCAATGACTAGAATGTATTCCTCCTGTCATAAGTGCCTAGTTTTTGCTTGCTCATGCCTTTACCTTTCAAAAATAAATCAGTCAGTGTCTTAGGGTTTTACTACTGTGAACAGAAACCATGACCAAGGCAACTCATATAAGGATAACACTTAATTGGGGCTGGCTTGCAGGAGGATAGGTTCAGTCCATTATCATCAGAGCAGGAGCATGGCAGCGTCAAGAGATGTGGGGCTGGAGGAGCTGAGAGTTCTACCTCTTGTTCTGAAGGCAGCTAGCAGAAGACTGGGTTCCAGGCAGCTAGGATCAAAGTCTCCAAGCCTATGCCCACAGTAACATACCTACTTGAACCATCTCCTGATAGTGCTACTCCCTGGGACAAACATATATAAACCACCACAGTCCATCACAGTCAGGAAAAACAGTCAGGTCACAAGTACATATCTGTACATTCTAAGCAGTGAAAAAGACCTCTACTGGTAATCTTTCTCAATTAGCCTGGCCTGTCAATCATAATTATACATTATTAATCATGGCTTACTGAGATTGAAGAAAACTAATAGTACAATTATGCAGGACTGCAACAAGAACGAAAAAAAAATAACTGATTCCAAAGGAGAAAATTCACAGGAGTAGTTTAGAATATATTTGAATTTTAAGACTCAACAGACAGAACCAAGAGGATAAAGGATATTTACCCATATGCCTACGTACAGGATACCCAACATAGAACAAGAAAAATCCTAGACATGAGAAACAGAAACAAATGTGCTAGGGAAATATTCTTATGCCTCTTCTTATCAAATGTCTGGGATTCCACAGATGTGCCACTAGGTCTGGCTAAAATGGCAGAATTTTAATAATTATGCTTAACTTTTATCTGAAAATCTAATTATGCTTTTTGGACAAGTCTTAAATATTTAGCAGTTATTAAAAGCAATCACAGTTGGTAATATTCTTACATTGTTGAAAGGAACCTGAAGACAAAAAAATAAAAAAATAAAAAAATAAAAAACCAAAACCAAAAAACATAGAATAGTAGTTCCTCCCATGACATCCTCAGGGAATGTTCCGGGGTACACTCCTTCTGCCCAGGTTTGTCTCTTTTCCAGAACACCCCTCTCATAGATTGACTAGGGCCTCATGTAGCCTCATGTGGTCCAGAACTCAGAGATCACTTGCCTATTCACAACTTCTTGTTAGAAACACACATTCCTTTTTTCCCTATAGGCCCAAGCACGCATCAAGTAACAAAGTGAGGCAGATCTCAATAAGTTCCAAGCCAGCCTCGATTATATAGTGAGTTCTAGGCCACCCAGAGCTCCATAATAAGATCTTGCTTCAAAAACCAAACCAAACCAATACAAAATGAACAATGACTAAGAAAAGAAAATCTTTAAGGGAAATACAAGAGAACAGTATATGTCAGTTCCTCCTAAGACCTACCTCATCCATTCATCGCTAATAGGTAGCATCAGATACATAATTATTCTGTCTGTAAAAGCAAAATGAAAATGAAAAATTATTCAAGATTATCAGTTTCATAGAATGATGAAAGATGGGTAGTGGGAAGTTTCAATTTGTGTGATTAATTGCTTAACCTGTGTGATACAATAATTGTATGCATTTGGAAATAAATGAAGATCTCAGCAATCTTCTAAAGCAATATAAAAATGCACTCTCGTATTAGGATGCTTTAATGTTTGCTATACTTTAGCAAATCTTATAGATACATGTATTGACAAAGGACTTTTAATCATGTTAGCTGACAACTGGTGACTACAATCAGCCACAAATAATTGTTAAATATTTTGCATGTGTGTGCACTTTTGCTCTGTTACTTGGTTGTAAGAAAATGAAGACACGATTAAGAAGCTGTTATCTGGTTTCTTAGCATCAAGAGTGGTGAACAATGAAGCACACAGGTACCTTATGCAGTGCTGAGTGAATAATAGAAATTGTGAGGCCTGAGATGCTAAAGGGAAGAAAATAGTATGCCCTTTAGAGAAATGAAGTGAGTCTCATGGAAAAAAAAAAAGCAAAATCAAAGTACATGTGGTGATGTGGTGAGAACAATAGATGGAAATTGCCTCCTTGACTGTAGTAATACAGCATTTAAATATTCAGGAAAGGAAAAGGAAAAGGCAAAACTTGTACGTGAGAAGCTATCCTGCATTTGGAATAGTCATAAGATGATATGGTCCTATTTGCCCTGCCAACAGTACACCATTTACTTTGAAAAGGTATTTCCCAGTGTCGGCAATAAGTTCGATGATTACGTGTGAGGTAAGGGTAGCCGATAATTCAGAGCCATACCATAGAGGAAGTTCTGCAAGTTCGTATGTTATTTACCAGGGAGTTGAGTATGTATAAATCACTCAGAGCATGAAGATAGTCTCAATATAAGTACGTGTAAGATTTCTCCGACCTTGATGAATTCTATGAATTATAACACATGAGGATAAGAAAAAGTAAAATATGTTTACTGAAGGAATGCAGTCGAGATACGTTTGGAGCCATTTCAGATTGAATTGGAAACAGAAGACTAAACAGGGCCAGGTGCTTTCAGTGTACGGGCTGTCTGTGCACGGGCGATAGCGAAGCGGAAGCATCTGGAAGTATCTGGAGCGGAAGCAAGTGTTGTATCTAGTTCTGCTTCAGAAGGAGCCGAGGTTTCCTTTTTGTCTTGGCTAAGATAAAGAAAACAGTTCATTTTTTTTTCCAGGGAGATAGAACCTAAAGCCTCACTTATGGTAGGCAAATTCTGCTTTTGAACTATATCTCAAACCCTTTAAAATCTTCCTTATTATACTGGGAAGCAGTTCTTTTCAATTTCTGACTGCTGCATCTAGCCAAGAATGGAGAGGCATATTTGAGATTACAACATGGAAAGCAGGTTGAAACAGTTTTCAGGAATAAAAGCCAAGATACACTTCATGAAGAATACCATTTGGATTGTGTTAAACTCTCTTTAAATTTACTTATTGTTTGTATCGGGGGTCATTTGAGAAGACAACTTGTATGAGTTGGTTCTCTCCTACCATGAAGGTTTCAGGGATTTAATTCAGGTATGCAGACTTGATAACCACGCCATCTTGCTTGCTCTTGGAAAAATCTTAACAGTTGAAATACTGGGTCTGTGTAGGCTCCAGTCAGACTTGGTGCCAGAGCTGAGAGGGGAACTGGGACTCGAGTTCACATTTATAACCAAGAAGTTATCTCAAAAAGACAAGTGATTACAAAAGAAAACTTAGTTTCATCCTGTGGCGTTTCACTGGGTAAATAAACCATACTTAAGTGTAGGCTCTACGGCCATACATAGATGGCTAATACAAAATGAACTCAGTGGTATTTTTGTAGATTATTTTTAATTCACATTGCTTTATTCTCTTATCTCTTATTTGTTTTTTGCTTGTGTTTTGAGGTTGTAGTTTTTGGTTTGGGATTTTTTTTTTTTTTGCTGTTTTTTTTTTTGGTATGGGTTTGGTGTGTGTGTGTGTATGTGAGTGTGCACGCACGTGTGTGTGCATGTGTATTTGTGTATGTTTCTTGTGCCTTTTCTTTCTGACGCCCGTTATTTGTTACTTTCATTTGTCTATTTCTTTTTTTTTTTTTTTTCTTTTTTCTTTTTTTTTCGGAGCTGGGGACCGAACCCAGGGCCTTGCGCTTCCTAGGCAAGCGCTCTACCACTGAGCTAAATCCCCAACCCTGTCTGTTTATTTCTAAAGATGAAAATAATGAAGCCATGGATTTGGAAGGGTGGGTAGGTAGGGATAACCTGGAAGGAGTGGGAGGGGATACTGTGATTATAATATGTTCTAAAAATAAAAACTTATTTTCAATAAAAGTTCAATTGTTTCTAAATGATAAACCACATGTAAATAGAAACTTGTTTTTATGAAAAAACTTGAATATTGCATGGGATTGGGCAAATTTTAGCATCATCTATTTGCCCTTGCCAAATTTATTAAATTTCTGTCTTTCTTTCTAGTGTTTTCATTTTTATATGGTTTTGCCATCCTGTATATATATCTAGCTTTCTTATTATATTTTTAAATTACCTTTTGAGAATTGCATAAATAATTCCTGAAGGTAATCTGCAAAATTTGCCCTTTGCCAGAATCCTGAACTCTGTGAAGAGGTTAGTTCTAAACAAATAAGTAAAATCAACTAATTACAGGTTTGCATTTTTATTGGCTTTAAATAAATTAGGTTTCTATCATTTTTATTTAATTAAAATATAATTACTTCTTTAGTCCTCCCCCCTCCAAAGCCTACCATACTCTCCCTATTTCTTTTCATTCATAGCCTTTTATTCTTTAACTATTGTTACATACATACATGTGTATATGTGAGTGCAAGTCTATGAGTGTAATCTGGTGAGTCTTAGCATTGCTTATGTGAATAACTAACTGTGATGGTTTCTATATGCTTGGCCCAGGGAGTAGCACTGTTAGAAGGTGTGGCCTTGTTGGAGTAGGTGTGGTCCTGTTGGAGTAGGTGTGTCACTGTGGGTGTGGCCTTCATCCTAGCTGCCTCGAAGTAGTCTTCCATTAGCAGCCTTCAGATGAAGACAGAGAACTCTCAGCTTTGCCTGCACCAGGCCTGCCTAGATGCTACAATGCTCCCACCTTGATGATAATGGACTGAATCTCTAAACCTGTAAGGCAGCCCAAATTAAATGTTGTCCTTTATTAGACTTGCCTTGGTCATGGTGTCTGCTCACAGCCGTAAAACCCTAAGACACTAACCATTTGGGATTACATGATCATTTGGGTTGCTCATTTCTGGGGAATGCTAATTCTTTCTCTCTCAGCAGTTTTTACTTGTCTGTTACTCTTCATCTATGGGGTGGGACCCAGTGCAATCAAGTCCATTACTAGTGTTTACCAAACAACATTACAATACAAACTTTGCAATTATTTCTCACCACACGCTCATTCATATATGTGTATATAATCTCTCATGCATTCCCACACACATAGAGCTTCAGTATTCTCAAGTATTTTAGATTCTCAAGCAATTTTAACTGTTGGAGATTTCTCTTGCCAGCTGTTTTCTCTCTAAAGCGTTCATCCCCTTTGAATTGAAAATAGTATTGGAATCTGTAAGCTCGTTATTAAAACTCTTAAAGCATTTAATACATCAGTAAGGAAGTTATCACCATAGCTCTGCTCTTTCTTTAAATAAACACTGTCTTAGGATTAAGATGATCAATCAAATATCTCTTGATTGAGCACCCAGTGATATTGGCAAATTATTATTAAGAACCAACACTGACAAAGCACAAAATTAGTAAAATCAGAAAAGCCAAAGTTTTCTCCAGATAGTGGTAGGAGAAGCTGCTATGAGTAGTGGTAGCGCCACTAGACTACAGAGCACACATCCAAAATGAGCCTTAATACTTGGTTATCTACATTGGTTATTATTTATCATTTTTATAGGCAGAACATGCATACATTTGTCTGCTGCTCTGGGTTTTATATCTTCCTTTGGTATAAATTCTGAGAAACCATGCTGCTTTGAGTCTTCATTTCTTTGTCTTCTTATCTCATCTTCCTTCTGTTCAACTTGCCCCTGATTTTGGCCTCTCTCCCAGTATCCTTCCCTTGAAGTGTTCCTCATTAGCATAGCCTCTGCTAGGCAGACTTGCCCAAGCCTGCTGCTCTGTGTTCCTGAGCTCTGTCCTTTCCATGTTCAAAGGATCTGGAACAAAACAACAGTGAAATCTGAAAGCAACCCTTCAACCCGAATTATGAAATTAGACTATGGAAAACACAAAATCTGTTGTATTTAAAATAGTCACTACTTACCAGATTTCTTTTTATATGCCCCCATGCGATCAAATTCTCTATATTTAAAGCCATTTTCATTCATCTCTTAAGAGATTAAAAACCTCAAAGACACTCTAAGTCACCATAGTGAAATTTTGCAGAGAAGTTACAAATTTTTGCATTTGTGTTGGAAGTTGATCTATGGTTAAACTTACTCTGTGCATGAGTTTGGGGAATTTTAGCTATGACTGTATTTCCCCACTGTGTTTAATTTCTGTCTTATTACTTCTTTCCCAGAAACCCTGAATGTGCTGTTCAGAGCCTTATACTTGGCAGCTTATTTTGACTTCTCTTTTAATCCTGTTTTATTTCTGTTAATGAATTATGTAATTGTAGTTTTCTCTGAATGTGCACTGCACTCATATTCTCTCTCTTACTTCCAAGGTCAAATCTCCAGCTCATGCCCATGCTACATTGAGAGCATACATGCTAATCTACTTGGTTCACTATTTGTCTCAGTTTCTTTTTTTTTTTTTAATTTAATTTATTTATTTTTTGTCTTAGTTTCTTTTCTAGTGCTGTGAAGTGACAATGTGACCAAGGCAACGTAAACAAGAAAGAGTTTATTAGGGCTTACCATTTACGAGGGGGTGAGTCCATGAGCTTCATGGCAGGAGGTAGGAAAGCTCGTCCCTGGAGAGGTAGCTTAGAAATTAAATCTGACCCATAAACATGAGCCAGAAAAATAGTGAATTGGAAATGGCTTAGGTATTTTAAACCTCACAGCCTAACCCCAATGACACACCTTCTCCTCCTAACATTTGAATATATTAACTATGTGACCCATTCTTATTCAGACCATCACACTATTCGGCACTGATTCTTTGATTTAGTTCCTGAGGGAATTTTGTAATACTAATGTGCTTTGTCATTTCTTCATAGTTCTTCTCCTTTAACCACATTTTATTTAACACCTTTACCTGTTGAATACAGGTAGCATTGTTTGAGCTTGATGTGGACTAGGTTCATGAAGTTAAGTTTCACCAGTAGAGCATCTGGATCAAAATGATTGACCACAGAATTAGTTGGTAACTAGAAATTCTTATCTGTGTTATCAGTCATCCTACAATTACCATTATGTAATTCATAACAGAAATAAACTAAAGTTATTGTCAACTCCACAAGTTAAAGCTTAACATTTCTAAATTTTGTCTACCAAGATTACTTTTAATTTTATTGAAATTATTTTTCTAACTAAACCAAAATATCTTTTCTCCAGACATTACAAATTCTTCACACATGTATGTTCTCTGGATTTCTATAACACAACATTTCTGAAATTGTGTTTTACTTACCCTTCTGTAACAGCTGAAGACTCACTCAATCTTAGAGGTCTGAGGGGAGCCCTGTAAGCACTAGAGACCTTTAGGGCAATAGCACAATACTAGGAATTCTAGGAATGCCAGGAACCTGGATCATCTCTCACATGCTGACTTGCACAGGCCCCAGAAGCAGATTTAGCCATTTGCTTTTTAAAAGCTTCCTTCCCTTGGCAGGGAAGAGAGAGGCAAAGATTAAAACAGAGACTGAAGGGACACCCATTCAGAGCCTGCCCCACATGTGGCCCATATATATACAGCCACCCAATTAGATAAGATGGATGAAGCAAAGAAGTGCAGAAGTGTAGATCGCTCCTGAGAGACACAGCCAGAATACAGCAAATACAGAGGCGAATGTCAGCAGCAAACCACTGAACTGAGAATAGGACCCCGTTGAAGGAATCAGAGAAAGAACTGGAAGAGCTTGAAGGGGCTCGAGACCCCATATGTACAACAATGCCAAGCAACCAGAGCTTCCAGGGACTAAGCCACTACCTAAAGACTATACATGGACTGACCCTGGACTCTGACCTCATAGGTAGCAATGAATAGCCTAGTAAGAGCACCAGTGGAAGGGGAAGCCCTGGGTCCTGCTAAGACTGAACCCCCAGTGAACTAGACAGTTGGGGGGAGGGCGGCAATAGGGGAGGGTGGGAGGGGAACACCCATAAGGAAGGGAGGGGGAGGGGATGTTTGCCCGAAACCGGGAAAGGGAATAACACTAAAATGTATATAAGAAATATTCAAGTTAATAAAAAAAAAAAAAGCTTCCTTCCCCCTTTCAGCTGGCTATGGTCTGAAGACCAACTAAGTAGAGTGTCATCAGCTGCAGTCAAAATAAAGCCCAGCTGATTGAAATTTGATAGAGTCTAGGTGATTTGTTTTTCAGTGGTCTTGTGCTCTCCAACCCAGCTGTGGTTATTACTCTCCTTAGTAACTCTTCGGAAAGAGACAGTAATCTTAATTCTTTTGTAATTTTCCCCAACTCCCACTCCTTCCAGCCCTGAAATGCCTGCCAAAGTGCTTTGCAAATAGGTTCAGATAAAGGTATTTGTTAAACTGGATAAAAAGGAAAGTGGTAAATGTATTCAAGCCAAGCCTATGTCAGTGTATTTGAAACTGATTTAAAGGCAAAAGTAGAGAAAATATTTGCATTGAGAGGCAGAAAATGGAGGTTCTTGTCTTCTTGCTTTGCCTTTGATCATGTAAGTTATCATCTCTGAATTTTATTTCCTCCATCTCAAATAAAAATGAGGCCATCTCTCCTGAAATTATAAAATGCTCTTATTGCAGAGAAAATTGACAGTTGCATAAGAAATGGTCAACCACTTTGAGGCATGACCTAATTTTCAACCAAACGCACAGGAAGATTGTTGTGCATGTGCAGTAAAGAATGCAAATGAACGCACAGAGCATTTTAGAAGATAAATGTACTTACGGCAGAAGATTGGTCTCATAAACCCCAGTCAAGTTCATTCATATCAGCATAGCATGATACAAATGTATCCAAAGAGCCTTGTGGGGCTTTCCCCTCACACCATATGTTTCTTTCGGTACTTTTTTTTTTTTTACGATATCTTAGGCAGGAAAATGGAAAATACACCAAGCACATTGATATTTCAATATCTTTGCTCTCCATTTTTTTTTCTTTTCTAAAGAATAAAAGAGAAAGGGGACAATGTATTGCCTAGTTCATCAGATTTTGCTTGCTACCACATTCCACTCATTCCTTTTCGTTTTTTCAATTGCATCACTTTCTTCTGCTGGAACAACTTGAATCTTTGGCTAGGGGACTTGGGCGTGACTCCAGAGAAGATAATACAATGTGTAATCTCTTGTAGGAGATTGGTTTTGATTTCTCCTCACATTAGTGAGCTTCTTATCCCCTTCTACTTCCGGTAATATGGTGTCATAAATTTCTCTTCCACAATGCCTAAGGAGGAGAGAGAAATTATGTCAAATGAACAGACCTCTCCTGATAAATAGTGAGTCTATATCAAGAATCTGATAAGTTCCCTTGCTTGCCTTGGTTTTTTTCTTTCTTTCATTTGATTTCTTGTTTTTCTTGCCTACTAGCACTCAGCCTGTGGAGCCTGGACAAAGCCAGTACTTCAAAATCCTTTGGTAATGGGATCAAGAAAGGCTGCTAGTTTCTTGAGGAAAAAAAGTTATGTTAATTTAAAGGCTTAATTCAAATAAAATAGGCAGACAAGAAAGTCTCCTTTCTTTGATGAAAAAATGTTATTAAGCAAACTTGTGTATATTATTCATATAATACATAAAAGATATATGTATATATACATATGTATTAGTGAAAGTTTTATATGAATTTTCATTTTTTAATACTAAATCCAACACATTATTTTAAATCCAGTTCTAACTGGTAACAGACTGATCCCATGTGTGATAGTTGGTTAGTCTACGTTATTTTAAGTAACATCATGAGCAAGTAAATTGCATTTATTTTTTAGCATGGAACCCGACGCCCAGTAGGATAGTTACAGCCATGACTTCCTTTTCTGAATACACATGACACACATCTTTTTGTGGCCATCCAATAAATGATGCTTCCACTGTTACTCCTGTAAGCATCAGCTCTCCACTGTCAAATGTGATACAAACAGTATTTAGCACACATGTCAGATTTGAGGATTAAGCAGAGCTAGTAGCCATCCATGTTCTAATTTTTGATGAACACCACTTAGTGAGCCTTTATGTTCTTTGCCCAAATGACATTAATTCCTTTGATATTTTCTACTTCTGCTTTCCCTACTTTTATGATAATGGGCTTGTGTTAGACTCATTTTAAGCTTATATATTACTATGTTAATCTCCTACAATTACGAGTTCTTCCTCTAAAGTTAGGCCTAACCAACTGTAAAGTTTTGACATTTTCATGAGGTTTGATGAAGTAGAGCCTAGTTTTCAATATTAATTATTTCATAATTTCTTACTTATACTGAAGCTTTTGTCAGTCCAAATAGAGTCATATTATAATTATAAGATAATTTCCCTGTGTTTTATATTGTAGAATTTCCTGTCAGGTGCTCATATTTAGCTCTATTACCTAATTTTTTTTTCATTTGTACTATGTAAGAGTAATTAATAATAGATTATTTTTGGGGAAAAACAGGTATACTTGTTCAATATCAGCCAACACAAAAGTATCTTTCTACATAGTGAAATTCACTTTAAGATAATTTTGGAGCATGACTTAAATAAGGTACATATGTCACAGCCTACTTTGGATAATGCTTTTAAAATTGTAAAAATTAAATATAATTATATACAACAATTTCCATTTTCCACTTTATTCCTCCAATTACCCCCCCACCATGTACCTTCTACCCCCATATTCTGTTTCTCAAATTCATGGCCCCTCTTTTCTTTTATATTTTTATGCCACAACACTTCACAATTTAATCTATTAGTATGGATTCCTAAGGCATGGCTTTTTTTCAAGTGTTTTTACATGCTTGCGTTTGCAGAATATTATACTCTCTTAAACATATGTTCGATATGATTACATGTTAAACCAAAAAGATCCATTATTGTCACTGCACCCTCACACTGTGAATCAGGAGGGTGTGGATGCATGGCTGACTTAATCTCACGTGACACATCTCTTAACTGAAGACCTACTCTCAATCATTGACCATTCTGTAGCATCTCGTCCTTCCATTTGTAATCATCTCCAGATCAGTTGTATTTACATATCGACTTCATTTTCACATGAAAGTTCTTACCAGCTGATTCAATAGATTTCAGTTCAGTTCCACAAAAGAGCAGTATTTGGGTTCTCAATACTTGGGCTTACTGAAGCTTACAAAAGGTTTCAACTTTGCATTTTTCTTAATCACTGATTCTCTCTTCTTATATCCCATTTCTCAACTAGAATACCTTTGAATAGCTAGTTCATTTCATCTGTCCAATTATTGAACATATATTCTACATATGACAACAAAGGAAGGGATACATAGTTATTCTAAAATAAAATGTCATAAGAAACATTCTGAAATCCAAATGTCCTTAAATATTAAAGTTAATTAGAAAATGTTAATATGTATACAAAGACAATTATTGATACTTTTAATATTAGAATATTCTATTTTTGTATGGAATGAGGTTAAAATATGTCATTCCATTTCACATCTTAACTGAGTATATATTAAATCAATATTTTCAAATCTTACATTGTAAAACAAGGGTGTTAAATTAGAGTTGGCAGATTTTGGATATAAAAATACAGATGTTCAATTAAATATGAATTTAGGATGAAAAAAGATAACTATTTTTGCTTAGTTATGACCTTTATAATATTTGTTACTTTGAAATTAAATCATATCTGAATGCCCTGTTTTTCATCGTGCAGGTCTACACTAGGTTGATGAGTATCCACTGATGAGATGAATGCAGATAATAAAAAATAGTTGTAATCCTCAAGTTACTGCTATGAGAATTGAATGAGGCCTTATGAATGGGCTCAGTATACTGAATATCCTAATGCAAATACTGTTAAATAATGAGAAATAATTCATAAAATAGAACAGTATCTATTGTCCAAATGGCATAAAATACAGTGATGAGTATTTATAGTGAGTGGAATAACGGTCTCTCAAAGATATGAACATGTTAATCATCAGAATCTGTATATATATTATGCTATTTGGTAAAGTATAACTGAGGTGAAGTATGGAATCAAGGTTATTTACCCACCAACTAGGAAGTTTTGCTAAATTGTCTTGGTGGGTTCAATAGAGGCCTAAGAAAATTGAAATGCAGAAGAAGCAGACAGAGTTCAGCACCACAGAGGCAATCCCAAGAACTTGGCTAGGGAAAGCTTTGTGAGCGTTGAAGCTCCAGTTTGAACTCTTGCTGGTTTCAGGACTAAAGTCTCCAAAGTCCGAGCTGTTTCAACAGCTTCACTTCAAGCATTAATTGGAACATTATTCAGTTGGGCTAATATAAGACCCATCACATTTAAATTCATCTGTGAGGACACCAAATTGCTAATTGGCATCCCATTTGCCAGTCAGTGGAGAAACAAAAACAGAAGGATTGTGACTTGGCTATCTGCTGCACTGGCTGAATATGTTTAAATCACCAGACACTAAGCTTTGCAAGTGTTAGGGCACAGCTTTGCCTCTGTATCTCCTCTAGTAAACACAATGCTTAACACAAATTTGTAGGAAACTTTTTGGAAGAATTGAAATAACTGAACAAATGAAGAATGCTGGTTTGTATTCTCCACATTGTGATGGTTTTTAAATATCTTCTAGAAACGTCAAAGTAAATTCTATTCACAAAAAGACTCATATACTTAATAAAGAAAGCAACCAGATGTTTAATGGCATATACTTAAAGGGTGTCCAAATTGCCATCAGTATTAATATTTAGTTTGATGGAAAATTAACAAGGATAAAACCGTCTATTATCTTACTGTTATTACCCACAATCTCAATGTTTCTATGTTTTAGCTCTGCTTAATAACCAGATTGTTCCCAAATTCCTAACCATTCAAAGATGAAAATAAAGAGGGGAGTGCATTGAAGTTGCCAATTAACCCTGTTCAGATCATTCAGGCATCAAGGAAATGTTACTCACTACTTGCCTCAATGATCTGGATTCCTGAATGAAAGGTACACACACACACACACACACACACACACACACACACACACACACACACACACTCATCAAGCCATATATTTTAATATGTCTTAAACAGTTCAATAACTGGGCCACTCCCAAACCTTCAGTGGCTAACACCTCCTTTCCGATATTCCTGCGTTATTACTTACTAAAATCTATAGCTCATTATTGTTGCCCTTGATCCAGTTGGGCCGGGGTGGGGGTGGGGGTGTGCTGCTCTTGCCCCAGTTCTTACCTGTGGTCTGTCTCTCTGTCCTGCTTTCTCAGGCATGGCAACTACTCCTTTCCCAGCAAGCGACTATATTCCAATCCCCCTTCCCCATCCTCTGTCTCTTGCCCAAGAATCCTAAAAATCTACCTGTATCTCCCTGCCCAGCCATTGGGTGCTGACAACTTTCTTGACCATTCAAAACCAACTGGGGGCACATCCAGTGAACATCTTACATGTAGACATGCAGGTTCCTGTATAATTTTGTGGACCAAATTAACATTAGATGAAATCCAGAACAGGAGTGGAAGTAGAGAATATAGAAGGAAGTTGACTGTGACAGTGAGATAATACAAAAACTATACTTCTACACTCAGAGTAACTCAGAGTACAGAAGCAGTGGACAACCTGCTGACAAGGTCCACTCAGTCTGGCATGTGGTCATAGGAACACATGGCTCTGAGATGTGCCATCAATCTTGTGAGCACCCAAGGAGAATTCCTGGGAAAGCTTGGTTGAACAAAGCCAAGACTAACAGGAATTGGGGAGATAGTTGGAGTAAGCTGTAGAAGTCACTTTTATTTCCTCAGATAAAGGAATGAGATGCGAGCTGCACCATTGTGTGTGAATGGCTTGAGCTGAGCCCGGAGCACTTCATTCTCTGTTGTAACTATCCGCAGGCCTAGGCCTGGAAACTTCTAGCCTCCACACAGTCTAATCTTCCAAGCTGACTAATTCAATCTGGCTTCTCTCAGCTTCTAAGTGAATTCCTCTGCTTAGCCTCATTCTCACTTTGGCAATATGTTCTAATCTTCTGACTCCTCATTCTCTCGCTTGTTCTGTCTTTACCTGTTTTAATTTGCTCTTTCTACAACCCTTTGGTAAAACTGTCATGCAAACACCTCTCCCTCTCATGTCCCTCTTCCTGTCCTTCCCTCCATACCTCCCTCCCTCCTTTCTTCCCTCCCTCCCTCCCTCCCTCCCTCCCTCCCCCCTCCTCCCTCCTTCCCTCCCCCTCTCTCTTCCATCCCCTGCCTACCTTCATGCTCCAGGCTCTCTTTCCTATGCTGTTCTCTAGGGAGTTTGGAGTACCCTATATCTGATTTATTCTGTCAAATTGTCCTCTGATTTGTAACTTTGTCTGCTTCTCAGCTAGAGGTTATTTTCAAACATGACTGCTTCCCTCTACAAACTAAATTTACCTTCCTTGCTGGTGATTAAAGGAGTGTAAAACGGTCATGTCTGTATTCCACCCTAATCATAAAGTCCTAGACGTCTTTGAATATGATCCTTTGCCAGAGCAGCTATGTTGCTGGATTAAAATTCCCCTACAGCATTATAAATATAAATCTTGTATTCTTCTATATGGAGACATCTAGTTAGACCAGCACTATTTGCTTTATTTGCTTTTTTGTTGAAGATGTTTTCTTTCTTTTCCTTCCTTCCTTCCTTCCTTTCTTCCTTCCTTCCTTCCTCCCTTCCTTCCTCCCCCTCTTTCTTTCTTTCTTCCTTTCTTTCTTTCTTTCTTTCTTTCTTTCTTTCTTTCTTTCTTTCTTTCTTTCTTTCTTAGTTGTATGGTTTCATTTTCTTTGTTACATATGAAGGATGTGGGTTTATTTCTGGGTCTTTGATTTGAGTCCATTGTTCAACTTGTCTGTTTCTATACCAATACCATTCAGTTTTTATTACTATTGCTTTGTAGTATAACTTGAAATCAGGGACTGCGATACCTCCAGAAGTTCTTTTATTTTACAGGATTGTTTTAGCTATCTTGGATTTTTATCCTGACTACCAGAAGTACAGGGACAAAGTTGGAGCAGAGACTGAGGGAGTGGCCAACCAATGACAGGCCCAACTAGAGAAGCATTTGTGGGCAAGAACCAAATCCCTGACAGTATTAATGATACTTTGTTATGCTTGCAAATAGAAGCCTTGAATAATTGTCCTCTGAGAAGCTCCATACAGCAGCTGACTGAACGAGGGGCAGAGAACCTCAGCCAAAGCTGAGGAGCATGGGGCCCATTCTCTTCCGGTCTGGCTTTGAGAGATGAGAGCAGATGTATTGGAATTTTCCTTCCAATCTTCCAATACTTGCTATCAGTCCATAGGATGAAAATTTCCTTTAAACATTTTTATTTCCAGTGAAATTTGTATTTTGTAACTATGGTTTCTTGTATTAGCTAAATCTCTTTATTTTCAGAATATCAAATTTTTTGTTTTAATTTAACTCAATTAGTCTTCTAAATGTGCAAACTTTCTTCTGTACTCAGCTGCAGGTAAGATTTTTAAATTAAGTTAATCATTTCATTTATATCCCAAATGTTGACTCCCTTCAGGATCCCCCTTGGAGAGTTCTTCCTCCCTTCCCTTTGCCTCCCTGGGCATCCCCCTCCTTGGGACAATAAATTTCTACAGGATCAGGCACAACCTCTCCCTCTAAGGCCAGACAGCCTCGGACCAGCTGGGTACGCACTTTGGTTGGTGGCTTAGTCATTGGATCTCTCGGGGATCTAGGTTAGTTGACACTATTGGTCTTCCTATGGGGTTGCCATCATCCCCTTCAGTCCCTTCGATCCTTCTCCTAACTCTTCCATTGAGGTCCCAACCTCAGTCCAGTAATTGGCCGTGAGTATCTGCATCTGTGTCAGTCAGCTGCTGGAAGAGCCTCTCAGAGGACCACCATGCCAGGTTCCTGTCTACAATCACAACATAGAATCAGTGATAGACATTGACTTTTTAAAAACATTTATTTCTTGACTGTTCTTCTGACATTAACATGTGTTACTCCTCACAGGTACAGCGGAGATTCCCTAGTGGTAGCACATCACTTCAGCATGTAGCCTTTTAGAAGGTTGATCGCACTCTTCTCTCCGACATTAATCACACGCATTTTTGCTGCAGTTTCAGTTTATTTCAACTTATATTATTAGTCCATTCCTTATCCTTTGCCCCACATTTCATTTTCTGGTCTTCAGAGAATTCGATCTCATTAACCCCAAGTTAACATAGCCAAATCTTAGGCTCATCTTACTCATCTTCATAATGCTTTCTGTGGTGACATTCCAGACACTTTTTTTTTTCAAATTCCTTTCAACAGGAGAAAAGATAGAACTCATAACGTTATTCTCATCCCAATCCCCCCATGGAGGGAAGCATAACTTTAAGCACAGGAAATATAAAACATGGTCTGTTTGTTCATAGATTTGTTCAAGATGAGTTCAACCTAAAATCTCAAGGAATTCATCATGTCAAAGTTCATCATTTCACGTGCTCACACCAGCAGATACAAGAATTTGACAAAAATGGAAACCAGTTTATCTTGACATACGCAGACTTAAACATGCACATAGCCTGGAAGTTCTGAGTATTTTACTATGATTCTTCAGGGTGACAGAGTTTTCTGTATATATGGAGACCCTGGAAAACCTGATAATGTGCCCACGTTTTTTGATAGGTGTACCTATAGTAATGAAATTCATTGCCCCCAATATTTTAATGTCTGTGAGTGTTAAGACAATCTCTATCCAGATCTTCTTTTTAATAAATGTTGACCAGGATCATATAATAAGCTGGTTATAAGGATGTGGTACAGATGAGGCCAAGGCTGAATATTAAATTCTCAAGTAGACAGTGACCTAAGATCATGAGATTCATCCTTTGGCTGTATCTAAAGAGATATTTCTAACATTAGTCAAATATTTTACAGGTATGTGCCATTGTGGAAAGGGGGCTCTGAAGGAATCTGTTCAAATCACAGTATCAATATCAAGAATTTCTTAAGTGGGGATGAGGCAAGGGCCTGATTGGGAAAAATGCTTATTTAGTATATTACTGCTCATGTCAAAACCTGGGCATGATGGTGTGAATCTACAAGCCTAGTGCTAGAGAGGTAGAAGCAGGAGGATGACTGTGACTTGAGGGCCAGTCAATTTAGACAAACGGGGGAATCTCCAGGTCCTATCGTAAAACATAAGTTAGAGAGTAGCGGAAGAAGACATCATGGTATTAGCCTCTGCTTTCATGTCGACACACATCTCAGCATGTGCATGTATGTAAGGACACATACACAGCATGCTACATACATATTCACATATGAAAATCATCTACAGAGATTCTGCATCCCATCAAGAACTTATGATAAACCCTGTATAATGATGATGCCTAGAGGAGATCTTTAATATATCAAAATAAAAAATAGCCAACAAAAACCCTAGGTCAATAGAGTGGTTAAGAATTCTCTTTTAAATATACATCAATGGGACCATCAAAGAATATAACAAGACCAAGCTAATCTTCCATTTTGAGAGAAAACAATCTTTTCTAGATATGACATCAGCCATTCTGCTTCCTTTGTACTTTGTTTTCACTCTCAATATGTTTATTTTCTTCAAAAGTTTCTTTAAGTATTTTGTTCTATTTCTCCATTTCAAATAATTGTTGAATTTTTATTGAAGTCGTAACAAGAATGGATTGCAATAGTTCAGGTCAGTTCTGAGGGAGGATTTGATAACTCCCTTTATTAATGAGGAAATCACTTCAACTGTTATTTGGGAGTCATGTCTGCTCTTGAATCTTGTTGAGTTGTTTGTTTGCTTTGCTTTTTGAAATGTCTTTTAATAGTGTATTTCACCTGAGCCAGGAATGTCATTGAATGTCATGTGATAGTTCAATTCAGTTTCTAAAGGCAATACAGTTTATCAAAAGGAATGAGACATGCAGCGATACTAAGTAAATAAGCAAATAAATCCTTGCTTCTAAGTCTGCTTTGTGCTAGAAATACTTTGTGTCATTCAGTCCAGGTATAATTTAGTATTTCTTAAGTGTACCTCAAGGAGATTTCACCTTCCTTCTTTGAATAGTTGGTGTGCATGCCTGACCCCTTCAAAACTCCATGTTCCATCCCCGCTGCTTCTGTGAGGATCCGCCCCATCCATCCACCTACTTCTACCACACCACCCTATCATTCTCTTACACTGGGACATCAAGCCTTCACAGGATTCAGGGCTTCCCTTTCATTGATGCCAGATAAGGCCATCCTCTGCTACATATGTGGCTGGAGCCATGGGTCCCTCCATGGGTATTCTTTGGTTGGTTTAGTCCCTGGGAACACTAGAGGGTCTGGTTTGTTGATTCTGTTGTTCTTCCTATGCGGTTGCAAACCTCTTCAGCTCCTTCAGTCCTTCTCCTAACTCCTCCATTTGGAGTTCCCATGCTCAGTCCGATGGTTGGCTGCAAGTATCAATATCTGTATTTGTTAGGCTCTGGCAGAACCTCTAAGGAGACATCAATATCAGGCTCCTGTCAGCAAGCACTTCTTAGGATCAGCAAATGTCTGGGATTGGTGGCTGCATATGAGATGGATCCCTAGGTGAGACAGTCTTTGGATGGCCTTTCTTTCAGTCTCTGCTCCACTCTTTGTCTCTGTATTTCCTTTAATTTCTGGGTTAAAATTTTGTGGAAGGTAGGTGACCCCATCCCTCAACTGAGGGCCATGCCTAACCTCTGGATATGGTCTCTACAGGTTCTCTCTAGCCATTATTGAGTATTTCAGCTAATGTCATCCCTGTTGGGTCCTGGGAACATCTTGCTTTTATGGCATCTGGTACTTTCTGATTGCTATCCACAGTTACCCAGCCCTCACTGCTAAACACCTCTTTTCATTTTCCTGACCCTTTGTATATTTCCCCCATTTCCTTCCACACCTAATCCTGCCCCCTTTTTACTCTCCCACTCCTCTCTTCCTTCCAAGTCCGTCCTACACTCAACCTCCTGTGATTATTTTGTTCCTCCTTCTAAGTAGGACCGAGGCACCCACACTTTGGTCTCCCTTTTTCTTGACCTTCATCTGTTCTGTAAGTTTTATCATGGGTATTCCAAAGATTTTTTTCTAATATCCACTTATCAGTGAGTTCATACCATATGTGTTATTTGGTGACTATGTTGAAATCTTCTACTATTATTGTATGAGGATCAATGCATACTTTGAGCTTCAATAATGTTTCTTTTACAAATGTGGTGCCCTTGCATTTGGAGTATAGGTGTTCAGAATTGAGAGTTCATGCTCGTGGTTTTCTCCTTTGATGAGTATGTAGTGTCCTTCACGATCTTTTTTTAATTTTTGGTTGAAAGTCTATTTTGTTGGATGCTAAAATTGCTATTTCATCTTTTTTCTTGGGACCATTTGCTTGGGCAATTTTTTCCCAGCCTTTCACTTTGAGGTAATATTTGCCCTTGTCACTGTGGTGTGTTTGCTGTATGCAGCAAAATGTCAGATCCTGCTTATGTATATAGTCTGTTAGCCTATATCTTTTTATTGGAGAATTGAATCCATTGATGTTGAGAGATATTAGTGACCATTGATTATTGGTTCCTGATATTTTTGTTGTTAGAGGTGGAATTATGTTTGTGTGTTTCTCTTCTTTTGCTTTCATTGTGAGAAGATTAATTTTTTGCCTTTTCTTGGGTGTAGTTTCTCACCTTGTTTTGGACTTGTCCTTCTATTATACTCTGTAGGGCTGGGTTATTGAAAAGATATTTTTTTAAATTTGGTTTCGTTTTGGAATACCTTGGTTTCTTCATCAATTGCGAGTTTTGATGGATACAGTAGCCTGGGCTGGCATTTTTTGTTCTTTTAGGGTCTGTATGGCATCTGCCTTGGATCTTCTGGCTTTTAAAGTCTCCATTGAGAAGTCTGGTGTAATTCTGATAGGCCTGTTTTTATATGTTACTTGACCTTTTTCTCTTATTGCTTTCAATATTCTTTATTTTTGTGCATTTGTTGTTTTGACTATTATGTGACAGGAGGAATTTCTTTTCTCATCTCATCTGTTTGGTGTTCTGTAGGCTTCTTGCATGTTTATGGGCATTTTTCCCCCTTAGGTTAGGGAAGTTTTCTGCTATAATTTTGTTGAAGATGTTTGCTGGCTCTTTGAATTGGGAATCTTCACCCTCTTCTATATCAATTTTTCTCAGGTTTGATCTTTTCATTGTATCCTGGATATCTTGAATTTTTGAGATAGGAGCTCTTTGCTTTTTGTATTTTCTTTGGTCATTGTGTCAATGTCTTCTATGGAATCTTCTACTGCTGAGATTCACTCTTTTATCTCTTGTATTCTGTTGGTGATACTTTCATTTATGACTCCTGTCTGTTCTCTTTCCTAGGTTTTCCATTTTCTGGAATGTTTCCCTTTGTGTTGAATGTTTCTGTTTCAAGATCCTGGATGGTTTTGCTCAATTCCTTTACCTGTTTGATTGTGATCTCCTGTATTTCTTTAAGGGATTCATGTGTTTCCTCTTTAAGGGCTTCTCCTTACTCGTGTCTCCTGAAATTTTTTTAGGGCAGTTTTTTATGTTCTTCTTAAAGTCCTCTATCATCTTCATGGAATGAGAGTTTAGACCTGAATCTTACTTTTTAGGTGTGTTGCGGTATCCAGGATTTGCTGTGATGGGAGCACTAAGTTCTTATGTTGCCAAGTCAAATTGGTTTCTGATGCTTATGTTCTTAAGCTTGCCTCTCGCCATCTGGTTAACTCTGGTGTTATCTGGCGTCCCTGTTTCTGAATGGAGTCTGTGATCCTGGCTGTGTCAGAATAACTGAGGAGGTGAGCTGGAACTGGGGTGTTGGCTGTGTGGAAAGGGACGCAGAGCCTATATTCTGCTCCCAGCACAGGTTGAAACTGGAAGTTATGTGTGTCTCTGGCTGGGTGGGAATCTGTGTCCTGGGGTCACAGGGCAGGTGTCAAGGTATGCTAGGTATTGGGGCAGAGTTTGGAGTTTTACCAGTGATTCTGTCTGTGTCAGAATATCTGGGGAGTCAAACTGCAACTGGGGTGTGGGTTATGTGGGTACAGATCCAGAGCTGAGGAACTGCTCCCTGCACAGGTCACCTAGACACTTTTTATTTACTGTGTTTAGCTTTGAAGTTAAATGGGCCTGATTTTTCATGTTGACATTTTATTACCTTTAAGTTTTTAGCATGGTTAAATGGTTAATCCAGTACATTTTCGAATGAAAATGGCTGTATATTGTGTCTAACAATTATATCAAAAGGATTTTAGAACCTTGGATCACGTTTTTTTTTTTTTTATCTGGCAAATAGTATGGCTTCAGTGGACAAGAACAGTACTTATTTTTATTATTACCTTGCTTTATTGTGGTACCTACACTGCATTCATGTTCTTAATATGCTTAGATTATAATTGATTTCATAGTTTAATTTGGTTTGCATTTGTCTCCCCCCTTTTCATTTAAATTAATTACAAGTCCATCAGCAATTCTCTGAACAAATATCTGTGTCTCTGAGTCTCATGTAAAAATGTGCTTGTTCTTTTCAAGGACCTCTCTTTCTCTGTTATCATAAGTCACAGTTAAAAATCAAAATCCTACCACATGACATCATCTCTGTCATCAATCATTAATTAATTCTCTAAGCACTAATTAGAAGAATATAAACATTAAAACCCCTTTTATCTGAAAATATACTTCCTACCCCTAATTTCAGTGTTCTAACATGATTTCTCATTTTTTGTCACCAACATTTTTTTATGTAATAAAAAAAAATAGGAAACAGTTACAATAATAGAACATATATTTAGCATCATGTATATATTTGTACTTGGTCATTTCTCTGTAGGGACTGGTTCTTGTGAACATAGTTGCTACCTTATATACTTCATATGGTTGAACAGTGCTTACATGTTCCTATATTCAAGGATGTAGATATAACGTGATTATTATATCTCGCACCTATTCCTCATCCAGATGCTAGATCATTTGAGAGAGTCTATACAATTGAATTAATTTACTTTCCTCTAGAGAGATAAGGTAAACTCTAGTAAAAGATTGGAATTATTAATTATGAGTCAGAAAAGCTGGCAGTTTGATAACAGTGTACCACTTGACATAAAATTCTGTCTACTTCAGAAGTTTCTAAAATGTACAACTAAAATAATAAGCTGGATTTCATTAAATTTAGAATGACTATGCCTTGAATATTAGACTATTCAAATCCTTATTTTGAAATTTATTTGTGGATTTAATAGTCTTGAGAAGTAGGGTTGAAAGGACCTTTAGGTTATGAGGACTCTATATTCATGAGTGACTGTCATTTCATATGAGGCTTTTATGAAGAGGGTCTCTATCTTTGTCTTTTGTCATGTTAAGTTGTACATAGGAGTGCATGTATTTAGTCTTTTGGTTATTCAGCATTTGGAAATGTGTAAAAATGCTTGTGTTCTCTACATTACCCACTGTATGTGACTTCTGCTAAAGATTTACAAAGATTTTAATCATATAATTTAGTCCAGAAACTAAAACTTGGAGTATGATTTTCTTCCTCAATTTTAATGAGTTCGTATACCAATGAGCTCAAGTTACCGGTCTGTCCTTCACCCTGCCTAGGCTCCCTTCAGCATCAATGTGCATAAAACAATGAAAACCTCTTAAAGATGAAGATGGTAGCTCAGAAAATTGAGAGTCCAGACACAGAGAATATATTTTGATTGATAGAAATGGGGTCTGGTAAAACAAACTGAGATTGTGGGAAATGCTGGGGAGAGAGAGGGCAGTAGGGGTGAAGACAGACTGGCGAGATTTATATACATTTTTATTTCCTGAAAGGAAAAACGCAATTCTAGGCAGAAGGAACTCCTTGTAGACTCAGAAGGTTCTTTCACTCAGAACATGATTTTTGACCTTGGTTTGGGAGTACAATAACTTAATACAAATTGACAAAAAATAAAAAAAAAAAAAAAAGAAATCCAGGGATCTATAAAAACAATCTTCCTCTCTTATGTCTATTGTTTGCATTTTGAATAAATCTCTGAATTGGAACTAGCTTTACCAAAGATTACAGTCATATAAGTAAAAGTTCTGATTGCTGAAGAGGAACTGATAAGTTAAAGCCAATATTTATTAATTATGTGGGAATGGATATTATTGTAGTAGCGTTCTAAATCTATTGATCCAATTAATCTCCACTCAATACCATGAAACATGTACTATGTTTATTGAATTTGATAGATGAAATAGGAAAAGAAATTTGTCTGTACTCAGGGAAGGTGACTTGAAGACACAGAGATAAAAGATTGGTATGTCTGGATTTGGAAACTATGCTCTCTAGCCACAGAATTAATATCATTTTTATAAAGAACACTGGCCTTGGGCAAAATATATGAGGTAATGAGAAAAAGGGATACTACTTTTCTCTAGACAATTTAAGGAAACCTTCATAGGATTAGATTAGTTTTCTCTCCTTCTATTTCTCTGACATCTGTGTTTGCCATACGTATGCAATTTACTGTACTTTTACATTTTACATATAAATTTTCATCAGTGCCATCACCACTAGATTGTATCCTCCTTAAAGTTATAACCTTCATATATTCGCTTGTCTAGCTACACCGGTGCATGCTGAAGAACATTTATTAACTGGATACATACCTGCAACATAGCACTTGCAAGGCAGAGGCAGAAAATTTACCATTCCAGGCCAGCATGAGCCTCATAATGAAATTTGACTCAAGCAACCAAACAAAATAAAATTGGTAAATATATTCAAACTTTCAACATGGAGTGTGCTTTGTACAGAAGAGCAAGATCTTTGTATAGAAGAGCAAGATAAGTCAGATACTTATGGAAGCATGAACAGAATGTAGTAGGTAAGAGACTTAGATGCCTAAGGTACGTATTTTGCAATGAACGCATTTGAAAGAAGCATCATAAGGAGGGACGTGGACAATTTAAATGTATAGTGATTGACGAAAGCAGAACACATGGTGTGTGTGCACACATGAGTGTTATGTAGCCTCACAGAATGTGGGAGATCTGCCATTCATGTTACCCTGGATGAGTTAGAGAGTAAGCGAGTAGTGTAGATACATAAATAACAAATACAGCATGATTTAACCGACATGTGTAACCTAAGTTAGGCAAATTCACAGAAAGAATATAGATTACCAGTTCTCTATCTGTGGGTCATGACCCAATTTGGGCTCAAACAACCCTTTCACAGGGGCCATATATCAGATATTCTGCACAGCAGCTATTTACATTATGATTCACAAAAGTAGAAACGATACAGTTATAAAGTAGCAACAAAAATAATTTTGTGGCTGGGACTCACCACACCATGAGGAGCTATATTAAAGTGTCATAGCATTAGGAAGGTTGAGAAGCATGTGTGTGGACTGAAATTGGAAATAGGGGAAATGGGAAAATTGGTCAAAAGATACAAAGTTTCATTAATACATGAAAGCTAATGAAAGTGACTTTACTTAACTAATGTGCTATAGTCTTGAAATTTACTATGCATGACTATGAAATAAAAGGAGACAGTAGTTACTATGTGGTAGATATATGCACTGGCTTAGTCATGATGATCATTCTATAATGCATATGTGTATTAAGACTTGACCTCAAGCTATATACTTTAGAATAGATGGTGTTTTCTTTCAATTGTACATAAATAAAACATTTTTAAAGTGAATTCAAACCTAAAAAATGTGAAGGGTTAATGTATATGTATTATTTTCTAACTTTTCTTTGTTGACTTACTTTGCCATGAGCTCTGTAAAGATAAATAGTCACAGAGGTGAGCAGTGGGTCTTGTGTTCCATGATGTGTGAAATACTAATTTTTATCCCAGACTCGGAGAGGTTTTCTCTTTACCACTGGTCTAAACTGGCTCCATGAAGTAAAGACCATCTTTAGATTTGGGATTACATGAGAAACCATTCCATCTGCACATTCTATGAAAAAAAGAAAAAAAAACTGTGAAAAGATGTGCGAGTTGACAGACCATTCACGGCAACCTTAAAGATATTAAATTACACCAGTTTGATTTATGTTATGTTAATTAGTGATTAGAATAATTAGCCTACAAAATAAACAGCATACCTTTGGAAAGCTGGTTGGTGATCAGAGGCAAAAATCCTGGTTTTCATGTGGGTTTTATATGACTGTAACTCTGCTTTTACAGCAGATCAATTTTAGGCTAGTAAAGGTTTGCTTGCATCCATCAACACACAACCTAATTGGTGACAAGAGTTGCATCTCTGTTCATCATTGCACTTTGGAGACCGGAAACTGATAAATGACTCAAGCTGCACAATTGAAGACATTCATCTTTCCTTCTTGCTATGAAGGGCTCTGTGATTTGACTTCTGTACCCATCATCATTATTTCAAGCTTTCACATTGGATACTTTGCACAAGAGTTAGTAACAAAAACTTTGTTATTTGGAAATTAGTGAGTAGGAAATTCTTATCTATAGTACTTTCATAAGATTTTTGGGACATAGTCACTTCTCCTGTATAAACACTAGCTAAATATCTTAGTGGAGGAATTAAACTGATAAAATAGATATTTCTTTATTAACATGTATGATTTTGACAGAATAATATAGACATAATTGATTAATTTATATTTTGAAATATAATGTTTCATATGTATATTGAGACATAAAATGGAAAATAGTCACATACAAAAGCATTAGTTATATATATGTGTGTGTGTGTGTGTGTGTGTGTGTGTGTGTGTGTGTATTTGTGTGTGTATCATTATTACAAAAGTGATAGGGGGAAATTTAGTAAGAGAGAGTTTGCATTATAAAGGAAGAAAAATTGATACATTACCAAACTTGAAAAGAGAAAATGTAAACATATCTCAATATAAAATTTAGTAAAGTTGTTTTTGTTAAGATACCACTTAAGAATTTTGGTCAGCAATTTTGAAGCATTTTGGGATTTATAATGACTTATATGATTTTGCCAAAAAAAAAAAAATACTGACATTTCCAAGGTGATTCTTGCATGGAAAATTTTGGAATATCTTTCTGAAAAATCCTTACTCATAATATATCAAACAAAGTCTCATGAGTAAAATGAAAGTGGAAAGATAGCGAATAGGTTATTACATGTCACTACAACTCTCAAGTCTCTGTGCCTCATAAGGCACTCATGAAAAATCTGGGGTGCCTTGTGTGGTTTTCTAAGGACATGGTCCTCTAATGAGGTCACTGTTAAAGAGACAAGGATCCACCTGGAAGTTGAAGGCAGAAGGGGAGAGAAAGAGCATAGACTCTGTGATATAGCCCCACAGTGATTGGTAATACATCTGCTCATGCTCATGTGTCTTTCCTTATCTGGTCATGTGTATCTCTTCTTGTATGGATGTGGTAAAGAATTCTTATCACACTACTAATGAGTGAATTAATGGGAACTCTCAGCTATGGTGGTTGACTTTTCAACATGTCTTCCTTATCATATTAGGAAAATAGCACTTAATAATTATACAAAGTAAGGGCATGTTCATACATGCACATAATAGGCTTTGCCCAATTATATCTCTATTATAATTATAAATCCTTTTCCCTCTTATCGTTTTCAATATTCCTAATAATGCCACCGTTGATTACAAATCTTTGTATTTCCATAGCACCTATGGAAGAAATCATGACACGTTCTTTATGAGTTGGAATGATTTCATAGAGCATGATGAACATGCATCTATTTCCCTATAAATAATATATTTCGTTTTTTCTTTGTGGTTGAATAGAATCTCCTTATATATACAGCAACTCCTTAATGCATATATTACGTTAGTTTTCAGTATACTTTATATACTATTTGAAGTACATATTAAATAAATTATCTTAAACTGAAGTTTATAAATATGCAAGAAGTAGAAAACTTATCAGTAAGATTATCACTATATCTGCTGCTAAAAGGCATGGGTTTTACAAAGAGCTTAGGGTAAAGAGTTCCTCAAAGCTTCCTTTACAGGTCTCTTTCTGTTGGTGCTATTCTCATTTCGATATTTTACATTCCGAAAGTGCCTTTATGGGACATGTGTAACTTGGTCATCTTATTTTGTTTGCGTAAACTTCTATTCATGAAGGGAACACTAGGCTAATGATGAGAACATTATTGCCTCCTGTGAGTTTTTTCCTTTCCGGAGTCACTCATGTTCATCTTATCACTATGTGTTCTGACCTACTTTCCCCGCCCTGCTACCCTTTTGCTCTGTAGCTGTTTTCTTTGTCTGCATCCTCACAGTGAAAATGTGTTTCTTCCTGTTGGGAGGGTATCACTTCCTCATAGATAGCTACTGCATCAGAAAGAGAAACAAAATGGGCATCAGTTCTTGTGACTTACTCCAGTGGAGCATCCTGGAATCTCATTCCCTATCTTTCACCTAATCTCACTTGCTGTGTGAATGGGGCTCCTCCCTATGTAAAGCCTGAGACCCATGATCTCAACATTGTGAGTGGTGGATGATGATGAGGGCCTTTTCTTGGAACATGAAGCAGCTGGGGACTGTTCTCTAAGGAACAGACAGGCCTCAGTCATCAGCACACAAAGAACTGTAGCTGGTCCTTATGTCGACTCTCCAATTGTCCGTATTGAATAGCCCAAATTACCTGCTATAAAGTGTGCATTCATTCAGCAGCAGTTTTATACCACAATTTTTAAAATGTATTAACTAAGCAATAAGCTGGAGAGAAGACATCCTCCAATAATTTAGCAGCATAGCTCATGAGAAACAAAGTCTGAAAATCTACTTTAGAATATAATGAGAACACTGAGATCTGTAGAGTTCTCAGTACAACAGTCTCAGCACTTCGACTGCAGGTTTATTTTTCTGTCAATATTGTACCAAACCTTCTTTACAAGTCAAGTACAAATATTCATATTTACTCTTTAAAATTAGTATTGTTTTACATATGCTAATTTGGACAATTTACATATTAAAAAGAGACTGCGATTGAGTTTTTCTCTTACACTTTAATCAGATAGTTTTGGAAATTTTCTCTCTCCTGTAAACACAGTCTGGAGGAAGGCTCGTCATTTGCATTTTGTTTAAGAGAGTTGCCCTTGCAGACAACCAGAGCCTACTCAAGTCTGTCACGATATAGCTTGTCATTACATAGATTTGGCATCTTACTGCTATCATATTCACAGGTAAGTGGCTGCTTTCCATTTTTCCCCCATTCTGAAATAATCAAATTAAAAACTCGTTGCATTTTTTTCATCCTGGTAATATCATTTCTAGTCCCTGATGCTCGGATATTTATAGGCAGTCGTGAACTCCTGTAATGGCACATTCTCCATTAAGACAGGGAGTTTATATCTAATCCCAACAGGTTGTTCGGTAACTATAATCAATCCAAACCTGCTTCTGATTATGCTTTAAGAAGTCGATCAAATCTAGCCAGTAACCCCTGTAAACACCTTATAAGCACCATTTCAGCCAGACATTGATTCCCCTGTAACATGCTCCCTGCTGCTACACCTGAGTTCTGCCTGATTTAAATCCATATTACCCACAGGTGGCCTGCCGAGGCCTGACGTCAGTCTTCTTGGACCCATCAATGTGTTCTTCCTCAAGGAAACAGCCAACAGCGATGCCATAGTCTCAGATGCAAACTGCCTGTCTTCCTGGACCTTTTCTCTGACATGGTTTAAGTCTACGGATTGCTAGATTTCTAGAACTAGTCCAAATTCTTCTGGCCTTGTCTAAAATTATCCAGACCCCATGATGACAGCCTCAAGCTCTCTTATTCAGTCTCTCTTACTATAGATTCTAGCATTACCTGTTATCATTGTGGTTGATTAGCACTTCCATTCTGTTTTTATTAGTCATATGTATCTCCACTCTCCCTCTTTTCCCCAATCCCTCCCTGTTTGTTTCTCCTTCTTTGGTTTTGTGAATATTTCTCTGGCTCTAGATGCGCATCCAATTTGAATGTTGGAAGTGTTATTTTGGGGATTTTTGATTCATTTTAATATATCAAATGGGGTATCAGATATAAAATGAATATTTCGTTGTACCAACAATACTGGTTCACAGACAATTTCTCAGGCACCTCTGTATAAGGTCAAGTTTTTTTTTAAACTATTGTATGAGTTTTAAAAAAATCATTTTCTATCTCCATGATCATTTTAAATTGTATTTTTACAAACTTTTTTTCCTTGAAATTAAATTCAGGCACTTGGGCAGTCTAAGCGTATAGTCTACCAACTAAGACATATTCTCTCCCTTACTCACTTTCAAAAGATTTGTAGAATTAAAATGCTTGCATTTACTTTTATGATTCTCCCTGCAGTTAAAAATACGTAACCCACGCAGAACTCTTAGAGATTTATTTACCAAGTACTTGATAGGTGGACAAAGTCTTACCATTATTCAAATAATGCTGGTTGTTTACAAATCTAATAAAGGAATTATGAAAATAAATTATAGAATTAAAATGATTTATCTTTAACGTTTAGAAAAATTAATTATTTTGGTATTTATAAACAGACACTGACTGAGACTGTAACAGAAAACAAATAACTTAATGGTCAGCCAAGTACACAAACATCCATAATTGCTAATTTGACCCAATGCAATTAAAATTAAGCTGAATTCCTTTTGGGTTAATACAATGACTCATAATTTTTATTTATAATACATTAAAAACCATATAAAGGAGCCCTACTTAGATTACCAGCAAAGAATGAGCCTCTAGTATGAAAATTGGTCATGCTTTTTTACACTTATTATTCTGTGCCAAGAACTATTTCATTTCTTGTGAACTAAATTGCAGAGTATATTCCACGCAGCTTCTCTCTGCATGCTATTGTTCTGACATTATTTTTATTCCTGACATCTTCTTTAATTGCCAGCCCTATATTTCTAGGCACTGCTGGAGAGAAATTCTCATACATCCAGAATATATTCTAAAAAGAAAAATGTATCAGGAATGGAGATAGAGTTTTTTTGTCTTTCTAGAGTCCAATCTATATCAGTACAATCCTTTGCCCATGAGCATTGACTGGTCTGTCTCTTTCGTTCCATACAAATCCTCTGTCACCAAAATCTCTAAGCTCTAAAATTTCCCAGAAACTTCTTAAATCTTCCATTATGTCCTCATTACTAATACCTCTAGGAAGGTTCGAGACCCTGTAGTTCATCACTTATGCTACCAGATGTATTCTTCCTCATCTCACAATTGCTGATAACCTCTGCCCTCTGAAGTCACCAAATCCAGTGATGTTTTTCTTACAAAGGATGCAGAGAGCATGCTTGTCTAGTGATTGAAAATCATTAGAGATTTCATGTTGGCTTCGAGTTCATAACACATACCATCTTTCTTCAACCCTCAACTCTACTTAGGTGGCAGACATTGTGAGACTTACTGTTGTTAGACCTGCTTTCTGTTAAAACATGGTCTTTATTAGTTTTGTATGGAAAATACAGGACATTATGGGACACCAGAATCCTTTTCTTCTCTTCCTCTTATTCCAGACTAACTTAATTTCTGTCACAGTTTGTGTATTTGTATTCACTGAATGAGTCATGTTAGACTCATGTTTTATATTTTTACTTAACATGTTGGTCCCAAATACACACACACACACACACACACACACACACACACACACACACTTTAGATTATATAAATAGGTTATAAAATAAAATATCAACAGTTACTTCATGCTCAGAAGGGTCAGTCACAATGTAAAGTTAAAATAGCTCACCGGTTGCCTATGCACTGACATCACCAACGAAAGTGCTCTATCTTGGACAGAAACAAGTTTTATTTCATTTTGCTTTCCATTTTGGTGTCTTAGAAAGTAACGATGTGTCTTGGAGTTTTCTTATATAATATGTAGGATCTGGGGTTGGTAATGAGCCAATCTCTCTCTCTGTCTCTCTCTCTCTCTCTCTGTGTGTGTGTGTGTGTGTGTGTGTGTGTGTTTGTAAACAGTGTGTCTTATGCTGTTTTGAATTAAACTGAAGATTATTTCATATCACTGAGTCTCATTATATTACAATAAATTTACTAAAAATGAACAATCAAAGATGGGAAGCTAAGGACCCAAGAGTTCTTAAATATAAGCAAGTCAGTTGATAATGATGGCCGCTCCAGTGTTGTTTTTTCTTCCATCTGAAGTAACACCAAGCAAGTGATTAAATCAATGTGGTTAATTTAGGACACAGTTTATCTGAATGCAGGAGGACTTTTGTTTTAATTGCATTTTTTAAATTTACATTTTAAATGTTTTTCCATTTCCTGGTTTTCCCTCCAGAAAACCGCTATCCTTCCACCACCCCCCCCCAGGCTTCTATGAGGGTCCCACCCACTTCCTCCCACCTTCCCGCCCGGACATTCCCCCACATGGGGCGGGAGGACTTTTGATACACACAGACACTGCTCAGTTTTGAGTTCATGAAGGAAAAAAAAGGAACAACAGTATTGGAGAAAACATTTAAAGGAGATTTTGAAAAGAGGTTGGAATGTTGGAGAGAGTGCTAATTTAAATCATAATAAGCTTAATGACTGAGATCTGCTTGTTAGTCCTAAGAAGGCAAAAGCGAAACATTGGGGACTATAATAACCTTGAAGCTAGTAGAAGAGGTCCTGGAAATTGGTGATCAAATATCAGATGTGGGGTGGGAAGGTTCGCTAAAATAAAGGAGTCTTTTAGAGGTGGGTCTTGGCTTTCAGAGAACAGAAGACCACCCTTGCAGAAGGACGCCTGGTCTTGGAGATCAGTATCTCAAAAAAGAGTGCTGCTAACTAGGCTGGTTCTTTCCAGGGCCACACAGGCTTCTCTGGGAGTAATGGTGAGCTGGAATGCTGCTGTTGGGTTATAGACTAACTATTCTTAGGTGATCCTCAAAAGAGGAATTCACTTCTCTCTTCCTATCGTATATGTCTATCTACTACCTTCTAGTCCCAGAACAAATAAGAAATTGTAGTAACAAGAAAAACTGTATGTTATGAATCTAGAAAAGCAGGAATAAAGAATATAGTGGTGGTTACTAATGACTGGAGGCAGAAGAAAATTAAGCAGAGGAAAATGTCAATCAAACTGCACCTTTTCAGTTGGAACATAGGTTTCTATATTCTGTTGCACAGTGAGATTAGTGATAATATAGTTAATAATAACTCTATTTAGACTAGCTTTCAAAAGCAGATTTTCACTACACTCATAAATGAGAAGGGAGAGATATAGGAGGGGAGGGAGGGGGAGAGGAAGAAGAGAGAGGAAGAAGAGGAGAAAGAGGAACAGGAGAGGGAGTGGGACCAAAGTCTGTTGGAGCCTGCTCTATCAGTAAAAGCTAAACATACAAAAGGACACATTTAAAGAGATCCAAAATAAATAAATTTATAGCCTCATAGCCTATATATATATATATGTATATATATATATATATATATATATATATATATATATATAATCTGTTCTTTAAATAATTCTTAAATGAATTTTTACCAAAGAAGAGAATTTTATGTTTGTTTTAGTGCGGACTTTAAAAGTTATACATGTCTAAAAACCAACAAATATGCATTTGAATATTACTTTGTGCCAACAGTAAATGCAGAAGAGGCTCACTATAGGTCAGTACCTTTGATTTCTTCTAATTAACAAGTTACTTCCATCAGTTAATGTAAGAGAAATACATAATTTATGACCCATAATCAAATTTCACATAATAAAAGGCCTAATTTGACACCGCGGCTACATTCCATCCATTAGAGCTCTTCCTTCGCAGGTGCTGCCAGGAAAGCTCGTGCATCTTGCTATAGAGCAGGGGGAAAGTAAGGTGGCAAAGTGAACTGAATTATGCTATAAAATATTTAATATCAATTGCCAGCTCATTCATCAGACAATCAGTGGATGCAGCCAGCAGCGCCATTCCTGCCTCTCTTGGAGACACAATGTCTCCTGTGGCCATGAGTGTTTTCTGCTGTGGACTTTACAGTTGCCCCGGGGATGTGTGCCAGATACAGGGTCCTATGCTGTTACAATGGCGTCCTGGAAGCCGCTACTGTTGCCAGCAGGGTTCCTCTCCTGAGGACCATGCCAGTGATCAGGAGCCAAAGGGCTAATGCAGTGAGGGTAGGGTCAGGGAATGTGCATGGCCCCAGAGTTTACATCTCATCATCAACCGTTTCGACCCTCACATAAACATGCTGCACTTCTTTTAAATCCCTGCCTGTTTCCAGTCTTTTCCTAGGAGACATGTCCGGCTGAAGGTACTTCATTGCTTTGGCCCTGGTTCTCCAGTTCTCATCTACAAATCTGCTGCTTGGCACTCCGAGCTTGCTTAAACAGTTAGGTTCTCTCTAAGAAGCAGTGGTCCCACCAATCCTCCTCTGACAAACGCCACTTAGAGCTCTTCTTTCGTGTTTGGTGCACCGATTTCCCTTCTTCCCTCATGCTTTGCAACACGGATCTTTCAACAGGATGCTGCTTCCAATTTTCCGTCAGTTCTGATTCACATTAATAGGTCAGTTCCAAGAGTGCCAGCCCAAATTGACAAGTAAAATGTTGTTACGCTTCTACCAATGGCAGATAGATTATAAGCCTTTCAGAGAATGTATGTTCTATTCAGAAAAAGAAGGCAGAGTTGAAAAACAATTTCTGAGTAGTTATGATGTTAGATAGGGTTAACAGGTCAAATAAGAAACACCCATGGTGGATAATACCACCTGGAACTGTTGATGATGTTTTATACACACATGTGTTTACACACACACACACACACACACACACACACACACACACACACAGAGAGAGAGAGAGAGAGAGAGAGACAGAGACAGAGACAGAGACAGAGAGAGAGAGAGAGAGAGAGAGAGAGAGAGACAGAGAGAGACAGAGAGACAGAGAGAGACAGAGAGAGAGAGAGATACATTGGTCATTTAGGAAGAGTAACTTTTCAATTCATCTTTACAGATGAGGAAATTTGTGTGTGTGGATGCAGTTTAAAATGCTAACGCAGGTAGGTGTCCAACTGTGCTTTTTGAAGGAGCCTGGATTTTGGAGGCAGAAACAACCATGTTGGAAAGGCAGTCTCTTGGCAAACTGTTTTGCTTTAAGTGGCTCAAGTAGACTTGCTACATCTACGTTTCCGTGTGTTTAGAATCTATAAGGCACTTATGGAAATAAACGGTGTAGCAAATATGGCGCTAAAGCATAGAGTGCAGTTTTGCAATAATTGTTCACATTTCTCAGCCGCACATCCGCTGTTTTTGTATGTGACTGCTTCTATTTCAGGCCACCAAGGATGTGCTCATCTGGTTGGCACAGATGCTGAAATTCCTGATTGCCATGACGCTCAACATTTCTTAACTTCCTTCCGTGTACCTAGTATTGAATATTGCCCTCTCTAATTCCTTCTCCATGGAGACAGTAGGTTGAAAATTGTGTTGGGGCAGCAGAAGCACACACCGTTCTATTAATAACCCATAGATACATATTTGGTTTGAAAGAGATTTACAGTTTATTGGTGATATCAGAATTTCATAGGGTGGAGATTAAGAAAACATGCATAGAAAGATCCTTTGTGGTGACACTAGACATAGCAGGTGAGAAACACTTCTCATTATAATTATGGTGTCCCTGTATACCGACTAGGTAGTTAGGTGTTTTGTTTGATTTGTTGTTTGTTTGCTTTGTTTGTTTTGTCAAATTGATACAAACTGAATTATTTGGAAAGAGAGTCTCTTCATTGAAGAGAGAACACCATCAGATTGGGCTGTTGGCTACCATGTGGGGCATTTTGTTTATCAATGATGAATGTGAGAGTGCCCAGCCCACTGAGGGCCATGCCACTCCTGGGCAGGTTGTCCTGAGAGGTATGAGTGGTCAATGACCCTGAGCCAGAGGAGCAAGAAGACAGTAAGAAGCATTCTCTCTGGTTCTGTTTTAGTTCCTAACTCCAGATTGCGGTCCCGGCTTCCCTCAAAGATGGAATTTGGTAACCAAATGAACCCTTCCCTCCCCAAGTTGATTTTGGTCATAGCCTTTATCACAGCAACAGAAGACACAGTAGGGCATGACAATTCCTTTTGTAATTAATTGCCCTAAGTATGTGGCAGAGACTTTCAGGCTATAGCGACTTCTTCCGGGCAGGAGAGATGGTGACAGTTACATGATGCATGTGAAACAAACATCTTAGAGATTTACACTCAGAAGGAAAAGGGAAACAATTACAGATGCAGGTAAAAGTACACAAGACAAGTGGCCCCAACAGAACTTTCCTGAGTCTGAAAAGTCCCTAGCATGTGCCTTGGTTTCACTGTGGGTCACAAACCCTGAGATGCCTGCCCCCCACACACCCTGAGAGCAAAAGTGGAGGCACCGATACATTTCCTACAGTAGAACTGAAGACAGAGGAGGCTTGGTTTTGTCTGTGCACCCTTAGAACCCTTCCTTATCTACTCCATGTATGTGGTTCCTCGCTCCCTTTGCTCTGGATGAAATATAAAAAAAAATCCTATTCTAGATGATATTTCTTGTAAGATTATAACTATAAAATAGAAGAGACAAGGCTCAGGGTCTCCCTGCATGGATTTCTACTACACGTCATTGACTTTGCAATTGGTAATTGCAGACCTCGGCTTGCTCAGCTGACTGTAACACAATTTAGTGTTCGAAGCCTCTGCGGACGGACCTTAGTGTCTGAAGCTTCACTGATCCTTCATTTGGGATCGAGTTGCAGTTCTTTCCAGAGCTCTCTCTTGGCCTAGGACCAAAGACCATACCAGTGCTACAACAGTTCAAAAGTATTTTATTATTATTATAATGGGCCATATCTTCTTGAACAAAGTTATACATTATTTAAATACTGTGGGTTTTTTTTGTTTACTTAGCTGATTTTTAAATTGTGTTTGCCATTATAAAAGGAAGCCATTAGTAAATGTTCACATAAAATTATTTATGCTGTAAAATTAGTGGAGCCTACTTTTTATTGGCAGTCATTTACTTTAACCAGATATATAGCTTTTCCAAGTGTTAAGTTTTATTCAAAGGGAAAGCATTGTATATATTCTCAAATGTTGAGTTTTGTGATTTTTAGTAGCGTGGGCCAGGACAGGATCAACATGCTTTCAGGAAAAGTGCAATTTAAAGTCTGCACTGGTAATCACTTCAGGAGACATTGACATGTACGAAAATTCTGTTTTTGAAGACTTGAAGTATATACATTTTTTCTCTTTGTATGCTAGTTGAAGAAATATACAGAGGATTCCTTGAAATTTAAAGAACATAGTTCAGAATATTGTCACTGTTATCTTCCCCACGAGGGAAGGGCTCACCGAATACTACAAGAGTCCTGATTCAAATACTTTCCACAATTTCTGTATTATAACCATGATTTTCTTTTTGTTTGTTTGTTTGTTGAATACAGGGTCTCCCTATTTAACTCTGGCTGTCCTGAAGCTTGATTTTTCCTCGTAGACCAGGTTGTCCTTGAATTAACAGGAATCTGCCTGCCTCAGCTTCCTAAATGCTAGGATTAAAGTTCTGTACTACCAAGCTAGACTTATACTCTCACTTTCAATTTGACTGATTTCTGTTTGTTTGTTTGAAGTGTTAAAAATCTAAGCCCAAGATTTGTGAATGTATGGTGTGGTAGAAGCTAGGGCTATTAAAATCCAGCACAGTTGTTAGGTGTGACATTGTAAACAATACTGAATATGGTCAGGTGAGATGCTCTAAGATTGAAATAATGTTTGCTTCCCAGAATTTTAAGTTTAGTCCATTTATTTGAATGAGGTGATCTTGGCTGTAAAAACGAGAAGCTACAGTACTAATAGAATCTGTTTGGATCTGAAAGTGTTACATCTTCCTGGTGACACCACTCTTCCTTGAGTGGCCATAAAGCCTGATTCTCAAGAGTCACTATGAAGAGGGAAAATAGAACCACTCAGAGATGAGACTTCGCCTGCCAATCATACTGTAGGAAGGCGTGCCTCCTGACTGCAGTAGCAGAGAGCCAGATGCACCTCCAATGGCAGCCGATTCTAAAGAAGAGAACTGGGAAGGAGCTGAATGGTGCAGCTTTTGAGTCTTTGACTTATCCTAGTGAGCAGATAAATCATATTCCCTCCAGCCGTGGGGAGCATCCAGGAGGATGTCTGGACGGGAGGTAGTCAGGGGAGCTCCCAGATAGAGTTCCAAATGGAAAGCTCTAAGGTGGCCATTATTTCTTTTTTAGAACGAGAAAGCAGCTAGAGGTTAGAGGCTTGGTCAAAGTCACAGAAGTCGTAAGTGACAGATCAAAGTGTCTGGTGTTCTACTCAATGAGGCTGCCATAGTCAAAGAAGCACAGCGGTGAGCCTGTGTGATTGTCCATCTGCTCTTATTCTTCTAGCAGAGAGGCTGCTAGGGGAGTTTTCAAGGGCCGGAACCCTTCCTGTGCTAAAACTTGTTCTTCGGGGAAAGATGATAATTACTCTGTTAGCACATCCTTATTTATCTTTGGTACAGGCTTCTGTCTTTTGTCTAGAGCATCTGAAGCAACACTTTAAGGGAGGGTCTCCTGTGGTCCAAGGTCACACTCAGCTTCTCCTCTCTGCTATGTTCTGGATCTGGAGTTCTCTGTCTCCCCTGCTGGGAATTCTCCATGTGCATCTTGTAACAGAGTCCCTGTTTTTTTTAAAAGTTATATCCCCTTTAACCTTCATTGTCTATATTAGATATGTCAGTACTACTTAAGATACGTAAGCAAAAGGGACAGGAAACTTTTCTGTAAAATACTTTTTAGGAGACTTTTTTCTCTTTATTTTGTAGTAGAAACAAACAAGTGGGCAGGTTGTATGGGTAAGTGAGTTAGGGCAACTGCCACCAAGTCCAACAACCTGAATTCAATCCCCAGGATCCACACGGTAGAAGAGAACAGAGGCCTGCATGTTGACTTCTACATGTTTATTTGTTATTTCTGTTCATGTGACTTTTAGATTGCACATTAGCTTTTCCAAGAAAAAAAAATTTCCTGGACAGAATCACTCAATTTTGAGATTTACATGCAAAGAACAATTTTGAAAGTATAGGTGACATTCTATTTCTAGAATAAATACAACCTAACAAATATATATGTAAATTCAAACTGTGGGCTAATTTAGATATTAGAAGAGCATCTGTGCTTAGCAATCTATCACCACATGGATTACACAAGCCTATCATAATAGTAAAACACTGGCAGGAGTTAAAGTAGTGGGAATAAGGATCGCGAGAGGGTTGGGATTTAGAATAAGGCATCTGGGTTCTGTCCCAGCTCCGGAAAAAAAAAAAAAAAAAAAAGTTAAAAAAAAAAAAAAAAAAAAAAAAAAAAAAAAAAGGATGCGAGAGAAGCAAGCTGGATTAGGGATCAGTCGCCTTATATTTTATTGCCCTTAGCCAAGGATCCCTTGCCTTGTCATATATAGACTATGTAAAGAATAGTACTGATCTCATGGACTGTGAATGGATTGGGTTATAATAAGATAATGAATGTAATGTTTTAAGCACAATGCCTAACTCATAAAAGTTCTTCATAAATGTTAATTATGTACTTCCTTGGTTTCCTTGAAATACTCCCTTCTTAATACTGAACAAAGAAAGAAAGAATGTTTTGATTTGTGTTTGCTCTCCGAGGTCCATTTATCAATTTAGACATGGACTCAGTAAGGAAAAATGGAGGAATAGGGAATAGGTACCACAAAGACGTAAAGTCTGTGTGAACAACAGAAGTATTCTGGTATTGAAGGATAGATGTATGAAATGAGACCTACTTCCTCATCTGCAAATATGTATTTTTATTAATGAATTATTTCCAACTGGTGTTTTATTTTCAAAAGCACTTCTATCGTTAGCTTGATTTTTAAACATAAATACCTGTGGGTAAGAATTGTAAACAAAATTTGTTAAGATTCACAGAATGGATATAAGTGGAGAATGAGGCAAAATATACATGCATTTTGCTTCCAGTGTTTGGTTGTTTATATGACCTCATTCTTTCTAACAGTGTGAAACTTCGCAAAAAAAAAAAGTTCTGTGCATTTAGTTTTACATACTTATAAAATGCAAGCACTCTAAATTTGTGAGTAGTCTTTTTTCCTAAAGTTTGGTGAAGAGGCACATAAAAGTTTTATGAAAACATAAATGACAAACAACAATACCCACTTTATTTTAAATGACTGTAAAACGAAGAAAATAGATCTACAGTATTTTAGGACCCATTTAGTTTTCAAACATTTATAACAGTGTTGGATTAAATTTCATTGTAATAAAGAAGAAGATGAGCTACATTGAGAAAAATTTCCATAGAAAGAAATGTAGTTTCTGTGAAATAGCCTATTACATTGTGTAACACTACACAGAATGTATGTTTGTAGGACAAAGCTTTCCTCTCAAATCTCAAAATGAGTCAGATTGATCAGAAACTTCCAAAATCAGACTCTACAATATTTAAGGAAAATGCAGATTTAAAAAAAATTCCTCTAATTGTTTGAAATATTCTTTCAAAGAATAAGACATAAAGGAGGGATTTAAGCCTATTTCTAATTGTCGATGAAATGCCATTGCATAAGAGATAAACTGGTCTAAAATGGAGTTGAGTAGTTCAGTGGTTTTTCATATCCTGGTTGATATGAATTGGCTTTGTGGCTTTCAACATACAACCAAATTGCTTTTTAAGGTAAAACCATCTTTTATTCTTAAGGTAGAAACTCAGCAGGAATGTGCCAGCGTTAGAGATCATCTGCTTGAAGTCATGAATACATCATGCAGGTTCCATAAAAAGTATTAGCTGCCTGAGTTTGAGTCTCACTGAAAGCAGAAGCCTGAGGCAAAGAAATGAGTGAACCTGTGGTACTGAGAAGGGAAGACTGGAAGCACGTGTGTGGGGGGAGCACTGAGGGGAGGCAGGAAGCATAGGAAAGACAACGCAGTGAACAGTCAGTCAGATGTCAGCCTTCTGAACTGCTTTACACACAGACACTACTTCCCATGCCTATCGGAGTAACAGAAGCCTAGAGCAATTAGCCACAGCACACTTACTTCTCTGTAGGCTTTATTTTTCTTTTGTTCGTTAAGAAATAGGTCAAATGAATAGATAGAACCAATGTATGGTGCAGATGGGAGGCTTGAATACCAAAAGTTTTTAAAGCTGGTCTTTCCACTGTGGTGGTTTCATGAGGAAATAATGAATTAAGCACCAGGTTGCTATTGTATTTAAGAGAATCCTGGCCAGCATGGGAAGACAGTGTCCTTAGCAAGGACTTGGCTGAAGCGAAGGTGGTGGGCACGTGAGGGATAGTTGGATATTTAAGGAGGGAGAGGAATTAACAAGGACACAGTGCATTGGTTAAAATTCTTTGTAAGAGTTATTCATACATCCTGAAACAATAAGATAGAGATCTAAATGTGAAGAAGATGTCAGTGTAAGAATAGGCTTAGGCAATCCATGAGCAAAGGAAGAAGAGAATACCTACTATCTGCCATCTGTAAGATGGAGAGACAGAAAGCCAGTGTCCAAGAATCAGAGGTGGAAGGATGCATTGCTGTACATCCTGGGTATAATTAAAAGCGAGGAGCTCCAATGTGTGAGTGCAGAGTAATGTCCTCAGCAAAATGAGGAAATTCCCCATTATTTTATTTCTGCCTTCCAATACTTGTATGCTGCTCCCCACACTGCTGAGGGGGATATACTTTAGCATCCTAGTGATTCGAATGCTAGTCAGTTGTGGAGGCACCTTCATACACACATCCAGAAATGGCGTTTACCATCTGTCTGGCCATCAGGAGCCCACTCAGGTTAACACATAACTCATCCACCCACAGATAATCATCAGAAAATGACAGACAGAAGCAGTGCATGGAGATACAACTTTAGAAGGAGAAAAATTAGTGTTTAGAACTTTGAAATTTTTCGGAATGGTGATATGTACAAAACGTATTCTTTGCCCTCCTTTGGTCTTTTTCAAGGCTTACCAAGCAAAGTGCTAATACTGGACTACACAGTCTTTACTTTATGTGCATTATACCCAAAAGACATGCACACATAGAACCTTACCAACACAGCATCAGTTCTCTCTAAGTGGAGTGCTAGGTTCCTTAAGCCACAGGGATTTAATTTTCCAGTATGTCTCAAATGTGTCTCAAGTTCTTCTCATCTCTGCAATGCTAATCTAGTCATCTGAAATTGATAACTGAATTCGCAACCAGTGTGCGAATCTCATGCATGGGGATGGTTATAGTCGCATTTTCAATGTGATCATTATTATTTTTTCAAAAATAAAAACCTTTCTCAGCTTTCTCATTTCTAAGTCACAGCAGGGAGATATTTTTATTGTTATAGGTATTGAGGCAAAGGTCAGCGTTGTGGCTGTTATAAGATCCGTTGGCTCTCTAGGTCTCCACTGTGCAGATAATGCAAGGTTTACTTTCCATCTCGAACTCTAGCTTTACTTTCATTCACTGCATAGAGCTACAGTATTGTAATATTTATGTGCTTTAAATGGTGCTTATAAATTGAGATTCCATAGTAAACATAGCATGTCTTTGATGTACATATATATATAACATAACATACATCTAAACTAACTGATATAAAGTGTTACTCTATAATTATACTCATAGTATTATGTGTATGTTTGTTTCCCCAGATATATTGTTCAATAAAATGTTAGAAACACTGTTATTATATATATATATATATATGTATACTTCTGAACAAATGTAATAAAAAATAGAATGATTGTGTCAGTCCTCAGTCTTGTGAACTAGCAATCTAGGTGTGGTAAGAATTCCAATTCCTAAGTAGAAATACAAACAGTATAGAACTAAGTATACTGTTTGATGATGATGATGACCATGATGATGGCTGTACCAGGTTTGCTTCAGACTTGCAACAATATTCCTACCTCAGTCTCCTGAGTACTGGCCTTTTAGAAATGAGCCCCTACTACAAACAAAAGGTCTTTAAACCACCCCATTTCACGTAAGTGCTGTTGACAAAACAGTCAATATTATGACTTCTTTAAAAGTCAATTTTACTGGGTGGCTCCATCATGAAAAGTAAATACTTACCATGCCAGATAATGGTTGTTTCAAACTCTTGTAAGGTTCAGCTGCTGCTGAACCAGTAGCTTTTTTTTATGGACTGACATTTTTTAACATGGCAGAATGACTGTGGCATAAATCGTGGTTATTCAAATTGAGCAGAAAACAGATATTTCCTTGAAAAGCAAATGGGCTAAGCTTCTCACTTTGAGGAAAGTAACTTAACAATGTTTTGTTTCCAATGGTGAAAATTGAGCTGTCAGGGGAATAAATAAAAACATTTTTTTTAGAAGACTTAGGCCATTACCAGAGTTTTCTATTCATTAAATAATTTTTTGATTAGATTAATGGCAATATTAACAAATGTAATAATTGGGACTTGGTATAATGGAATATGTACATAACAAAGTTTATGCTGCCTAGCGAATATTTACCAATTAATAGATATATAATGTTATGGAATTATTGTGAATGCATAGATGTCTAGTTGAAAATTCATTCAAAGCACAAAATGAACCAATAGCTGTTGATACAGTAGTATGTGCAAAGGTCACCTGTATTGCTCTGAATTCTATATTACATCTAACCTTTAAGAACTAGCACAGTCAAATACCTTGGTAACATAAAGATACAATTATTGGGAAAGGTTATTAAAATGCATTTTCATTTTTCAACCTCATTAGTTGTGTGATACTAGTTTTTATAATAGTTTCAACTAAAAAAAATCTTATACATTAACTGTAGAAGAAAATAAGAAGACCAATTATCTTTTATTAAGCTAGAAATGAAAGGTTTTTGCAAAATGCAAAATGGCTACAATTTAATAATGCTTTGTTTTTATGATAGTTTCATAGTTGTGTCTTTTGAACACATGATCATTTTATAATAATTCTAAATATATTTATGATTGACTATTCTATGTAAATATGAAAATGAGTAGTCTGTATAAATAAAAGCACTCATGAATACATAAACATCTAAAAGCAGGGGAAGGACATCAGAAAAAGATTAAATATGTTGTTGACTGATAATTTAGCACCATTGAAACCTGTCTTTACTTTAACCCTGACTTTTCTATAAAGGCGACTTCTGCCTTGAATTGCTACATGAGTTTGTATGTAGTCTAATCATAACATGTTATGCCATGTTTGGTTGATATTCCTGGAAGGACTGTTCTTTTTTGAAGGAAAATGGAGGAAGAGTGGGTCAGGGGAAGAGTGAAGGACTGGGGAATGTAGAGGAATAGAAAGTGCAGTCAGGATATAATATATGAGAAAAGAATAAAATTTAAATAATACTACATTAGATAACAACAGTTTAAAGTATTCTTCAAGTCCCCCAGGGACCAAGCACTTTTACATTCCTAGCTCCTGCAGAGGTGCCTGGCTCTTCTTCCTGGGTTACTACTAAAGAGGTCACAAAACTCAGTTACTATCTGGGGACCTAAGGCACATCCTAGACTGCAATGTGATTCACACCTTAGCCATCCTAAAACCACCCGGCTGCTAAACCCTCTGCTTGGTTAAAAAGTGAAGCAGTAAAGTATTAGTTAAAAGAACGAATGAGGTAGCGACTTCAAAATGATTTTAAGTCAAAAGGGTAACAGTAGGATTTAAGAACAATTTGATGTCTCCCTGCAAAGAATGTATCAAAGAAATTCACATGTTCCTTCTTTATGACTTAAGTCAAGTAACCATTAAGAAGTTTGACAACCGAATAATGGGGAGGTGGTTTGGTGGTTTAGAAGACCAACTGTTCTTGTGGAGGACCCAAGTTCAGCTCCCAGGACTAATATGGAAGCTTAAAAATGTCTGTATTTCTTATTATAGGTGATCCTACATTCTCCAGGCCTCTGTGTTTGCCTTCGTTCATGCATACAGACCCACACACAAATTAATTAACTCAATCTTAAAATAGTTTGATGAAAGCATCGAGCAAAGAATCTTAGTTCACCAAAACATGTTATTTGATATTTTAAATATTAATATTTAATATTAAGGTATGCCCACCAAAACTAACTTAAATATCTTAATATGGTGATGGAAAATGTAAGTTCATAAAAAATTAAGTTCATGGGGAATATTGTGCAAAACTTTTTGGAAGTAAAAAAATCAGATGATTTTGAAATACGATTTTAATACCCAGTTTAAAACATTATAATAATATTAAAGTAAAGAGTAAATTTAATCTGACTCTTGATTTAGTTTGAAAATGGCCCAGAATAGCTATTTGTTTTCCACTGCTTTAAAATAGCTACCCTAACTATACAAAAATTGACTGAGACATATAGATTTTTGGGGATTGGAAAAGTATTTAGTGATCTTTTTAAAGTAGCAGTATGTGTGTGTGTGTGTGTGTGTGTGTGTGTGTGTGTGTGTGTGTGTGTGTGATTTTATTTCCAATGAAAAGAATGAGTGTGCTTTTGTTCTTTCATGCAAATTTATATACCTTGCTCTAGATTGGCTGATTGATCTGCACAGAAGAAACATTTTGGCCACAGGAATGAAATGCATAGATTTTTAATACTAATACTAAATGATATTGAATGCATTCTAAGAACTGTGTGTACATGTTGGAGTGTTTGCATCCCTCCAAATCACTCCATCCTAGCTATTTTCCTTAGCCATTATAGAAGTCTATTAGCATACTGTGTGGGTTCAGTTTGCACAGCTGTCCTTGCCATGGGCTTCCCTGCAGTTGCTTCATCATTGGGGTAACCAGCTGTTACTTATTTAAAGCTTCCATCATTTTGTATGACAGAGTAACTTAATTATGCCCTGCTTTAGAGATGTTAAATGAAATTATCTTCAAAACAAGTACACTTCATTTAATATTTTTCTCCATCAAGTACTTGAACTGTGACATTTACGTCATGAACACTAAGTAATTAAATGCTTTATGAATTGAAGCTTTCTGATGGGGTAATTATTGTTGAGGCAGAACGCTGTCCTCAAAAATACCTGTAATAAACACTGTGGTAGCTCATCCTCTTGTCTTGGCTAGAAGGAATTGGGAAAAAATAAAAATTGGATAAAAGATATTAAATAAGTGGTAGTTTGAAGCACATCCTTCAAATTTATTAGTACTATTTCTTCAGATTCGGAATCTAGATATTGTAGTTATTTAATGACTTAGTGGATCATAAAATTTTTTTCAACCTATCTTCACCAGCAATTGAATGGAGAGGAGGAAAGAAAGAAAGGAAGGAAATAAAGAAGGGAGAGAAGGGGAAGCAGGAATGGGCAGAAAGAGAAATAAAAAAGCACAATGTGTTTATTAGGGGAAGATTTGTCTTATGACAAATTAATTTTGGATACACACATACATCCTGGCTACATATAAATATCTTACTGTGGATGGTGTGTCAGAAAGGTTTTAAAAGGAATGGAAACCATGAATTCACATAAACATTTTATGAAAGTTTAAAATTTCCACCACTGAATATAATGCGGACATGTTACATATGGCCTGTAGTAAATTGACGAAGCTGTTATCTCTAAAGTCCTAGAGTTTTGCCACAAAAAGTTGTTCATCCCCCACCCCCCCAGCCCTTTGAGTCTGTTGAGAAGCTCACGTGATTTTTATACTTCATTACACTATTTTAGCAGAGCATATTTACTGACTTGTGTACAGAACTATCCACGCATCAGATACAATTCCTACTTGGTAGTGCACAATCCTCTTAAGGCGTTGTTGGATTTCTTTCCAGCAGCTTCATGCCGGGGAATCAGTCTTCATCTTCAAGGCTACAAGGAAAATACTGCAGTAATGCTCTGAGTGCTTAAGAAAATTAGCATTCTCACCTTGGTGAATCTCTAGACTTTTTTAAACTCTTTTTGAGGGTGAAGAAAAGGGTCACCTAGATGGGAATATGAATTGTGTATTTAAGAATATATGTATATATGTATGCATATTTATATACATATCTATATATCTATCTGTATCTTTCTAGATAGATATACAGCTAGGCATACATATATGTGTGTATATATATATATACACACACACACACACAAAGATAGATAATTGGATGGATGGATAGACAGACTGACAGATGGAAGGATACCAGTGAGTTCAATAAAAAAGTGAGTGTATTTATTATGTTTAGACAAAAATATTACTAAATTTTATGTTAAATTATGAAAATTATTTTATAGCTTGTTTTTTATAAGGTCATGATAGGCTTTTGATAAAATGACATATAGAAGCTTATTTGAATTATAACCATAGTAATTCAGGAGAAATGGAAAAGCTGAGAACATTGGTAAGAGCACTAAACATATCTAAGGTGATGTCCTTTAGTAGATAAAGGATATTGGGCATTATGTACAAGTGGCATATGGGCCTAAGATACAAAAAAGTAATGACTTAAATAATCATCACAGAAGCCAGTAGACTCCTGGAAAGGATAAAAAAGCTTGTGATTCTACAATCTTTTCTCTTTTTCTTAGTGAAATAGGGAAAGAGACGCCAATCACTCATATACACTTGAAGAGTAGGAGAATGAATTGACATTGACGTGTCAGTGGAATAATACAGTAGATTGCTGGAGGCCAAATGGGACTTGTCATTAACAGTAGGAAATTATCTTAGAACAAAGTCGAGCTTTAGCTTTCTGATGCATACAGCCACAGACAGAGCAGTGAGGGCCTTGGAAGTGAAGTTGGCATTCTGTGCTCTAGACATAGCCAATGACAAGAGAGAATAAAAGTGTTGAGTAGTCTCAAAGTCAACCTTGAATGACTGACAGTGAAGTCTAAGATGGATAAAAACGGGTTAGAGAGTTTGGGGAGCACTCATACATTGGTTTATTGGAGCACATCTTGTAATTCAAATGGAACAGAATGGATAGGTTTGACAAGAAGAGGGGCAGTCAGTCTATGAATGCTTGAAGTTGGGACACTGGTAATTATTCAGTTATTAAGAAAAAATAAGATGGATGGTCAGAAATGACAAGATCTTAGGGACTCTGAGATGGGTGGATCATCAGAAAAGTTGTTGATGTTAGCAAGAATAATGGAGAGAGATCCAATCAGCAGCTAAGTTTGAAATATTATACAATACTTCCCTGCCCTTTTCTATTTATTTTAATTAAACTTTTTCTTTTTTACATAAGTTTATGTCTCTCAGTCTGTAGATAAGTGAAGGGGAGAGCAGAGGACAGCCTGAGGGGTCAGGCCTCTCTTTTGATCATATGTGTCTAAATGATTGAACTCAGGCCATCAGGTTGGGTGGCATGTGGCTTTATCCATCCCCTCTCCAATCTACTTTTAGATTCCTCCTTGAGGTAAGATCCTGGAGTACCTGCTTTGCTTTGTCTGTTGTATTTAACTCAACACTCTCTACTTTTACCTGTGCTACTGCAAACAATAGAATTTCTTTCTTTTTATGGTATAAATGCTATTCCTTTATTTAAGTACATTACATTTTCTTTAGCCATTTATCCACTGATAAACACATTCATTCATTATTGCACCTACATTGAATAAACTACAATAAATAGCTAGTTCCACATCTATTGATTAGTTCAGGGGAAATATACATACCATGGTGCCTGAGTAGGTACTCATGTAGTGCAAGCGGTACCCTAATCTATCATTGGACAAGTGTGGCCTAATATTAGCATACATGTTTATTCATCTAATATATTGGGGCAAACACATTCCCCTATCAAAAAGTTGTGTACACATTTACGCATAAAGTGAAGCTACATCTAAAATGTTTAAAAAGGCTTTGATATAACAAGCAATATTAAAAATGCTTTATTATAATCCTGCATTTTTTCCAATTTTCCCCCTGGCTTGACATATCTTGGTTTTTGTTCTGGTCTCTACAGCAGAATTTTTGCATTATATACCCTGGTTGTGTTTTTAGGATTTCTACCTGGATTGTGTTCCAGTCTAGATGAAGTGGTAATTATGTCTCTTTTCTTGGCCTGGCTGTGTCTCTAATATTATTCTACCCTGATCAACATTTAGTGAAAGCAGGGAGTTGCAAAAGGCCAACATTTGACAGAAAATCTAAAAGCAGAAATACTTAGGGGAAGGTATTGATACTGAATAATATTAGCACCCAACAGTTCACTGCTATTTCAGGATTTCAGAAACACTATTTTATTCATTACTCACAACTAATCCTGTGAGCTTATCAGGTCAGGAATAATCTTCCCTGTATTACATATGAAGACCAAGATCACAGGGGATAATTTATTGGCCTGAAGTTACTATATCCAAGAGTGTCAAAGTTATATGTTTAATATTGTTTTTCTGATTTTTCTCAGCAAATAGCTCTAAATGCATTAAACTTTCCACAGCACTTCCAGGCTATATTTTCATGTACTGTTCTAATAAATAGCCCTCAAGCCAATGGCTTACAGAACTCACCAGCATTGACTGTTACTGCTGAAGGACACAGCTTATATCAAGAATAAAACTCCTTTCATAAGTCACCAGTGATGACCAACAACTGTTCAATAATGTCCAAAGTTCTGGTCAAGTTCAGTGGAAGTTACCTTTGCTAACACTCATTTTCTGAAACACATCACAATAAACTGTGAAGTGGAGGGGGAAGAGAAATGTGTTCTTCCAAATTGGTTAGGCAAAATGTCTAATGGCTTGCATGATATCGAGAAAGGGAATACATAGTTAAGAATGGTAACATGATGGACAGCAGGATTGAATTAAACTGCAGCATGCAGAAGGCATTTATGTTATATATGAAATAAAAAAATTAAGAAACACACATACACAAAAGAAACATGAAAGCTTAGAACTTGGGAAATGTTTACTGTGCAAGAGAATATTTACAAGGATTAGTTTTAGCTATTCCTTAGATTTTCAGAGATTAGGAATGGTTATTTCTAGTGGCAAAGAGGTTATCAGGAGATACTGTCAGATATTACCAGGTCATGGGGATGAGGTCAGAGAGACGATGTAAGTCAGATATAAGTACCAAGGTTTGTTTTTGACAATCCTTCTACCTCCTCAGAGTGTCAAGAGATACAGACTCGATTTTCCTATAAATCCCCTCAGGCCCTATAGTCTGCATGGATGTCTGAAATGGTTTTTCCTTGAAAATTAGGAAATACAGCTTAGTATTAGTGACCAACACCTGAAATCACTGAACCTAGGAATGAATTTTTTTGGCATGTAGTTATATTTGATAGATAAGACACTTTGTTAGACCATGGTGTGAGCTAGGACAATAAACACCGCAGTCCATCTGGGGATGTTGCAACTTCATTTTTTTCTGTCACAAGAGTAGAAACTACTTCTCATCTTATTCAGCCCCCCTTCCTCCAATTAGTCACAGGGGCTGACTAACCATTTGTCTGATGCATATAGAAAACCAATTAAAAATGCTTCCTCTGAATATCTAATATCTTCTTTCTCACTCAGCAGTGTATCACCCAACAGTGTAAGATAGTTTATGGATAAGAGGCAACGTCTCTCCATGTGGTAATTAAGGACCCTCTATTGTCTCTATCCAATATCATTGTAGTTATTAGTTGCTTAATTCTCATAAATGGAAAGCAAAAATGAGACTTTGTACAAAATGTCCATATATCCTTGGTTTCTTATACTAATTACTGTAAAATATTTTTTTACATTTTATTAGCTGATAAATTAACCATAATTAGCACACCAAATCCAGTATGTTGCCAGTTTCTTACCAGAGTCAGTTCTATGTAATGGAAGGAAAAGCACCCACTGTGTGCATGTTGAGCTTTCTATGACAAAATCCTTTTCCCTGTTAACATTGACTATTTTCTCTTCTGACTTTTCCGTTCAGAAGTTATTATACTTTTAGGATTTCTTGATAAAAAATAACAAAACTGAGAAAATTATAATGTTTAAAACAATTCAAACCATAATATCAAAAAAGGATACTCAATATTTTTCTCTGTGGCAATTCATAGTTTGATTTGGTCTCAACTTGTCTGAAAACCAAAACATAAGTATTTCAAATATTTAGAATGTAGTCTCTTATTTTTGCCGTTGAACTAGCTTATGCATGTACTTGTTTACCTTATTCCTGGATGGAACTTCAGACCCTGATCAGGTTATTCTCTAAATTTCTGCTTGTAAATTAACTTGTGGAATTTGAGGTATTTTTCATAAAATTAATAATTCTTTTTATACCAACCACACATTTTCTAAAGTCAGCCATTTAGCTGAAATAAAAAAACCTTTGTTGAAAAAGCCTTCAATGAAAATTTGACAAAATATTCATGTGATAGTGGTGATTACTATAAGATCCCTATGAACAAAAAGATCTGCATATAAAATAATTAAAATATTATAGAATAGCTATAGTGGTGGCACATAGCTTATTTGGTAACAGCTGGTTTTCTTTGTTTATTACCTAGAAAAACATGAATTGACATTATTTAATCTTTGCCTTTTTAGTATTGGAAAAGTACATACCCTACCACAGTAACAAGTAGTCTAGTGGCACCTAGCCTCAGCTTTGAAACAATTGTAATATAACATAAACACTTATACTATAAAAGATCTAAGCCTGAATTTCCTTTCATTCTTGTACTATAATGGGGTCTTTTTAAGCACCTTTCATATAGAGCAAAAATGAAGGAATGCAAGCATTACCCAACTTTGTATGTGTTAACTTCTTACTTCTGAGCAAAAGTCACTGAAGTCCATGGACACAATAGTTTTTTCCCATTTTTACACATTTAAAAGTATGCTTAAGCATGTGTTAATACTCTAAAGAAAGTAAGACACAGCCAAGGGTATATTTGTGTGTTTTTCAAAGAAAAGTCCAAGAAATAAGACACACAATATTGTGTCTCTGTTTGTGTGTGTGTGTATGTGTGTGTGTGTGTTTGTATGTGTGTGTGTCTCTTCAAAGAAGAATCATATATATCATTTTACATTTATTTTAAGAGGAGCATGGAATGACTTAAAGGATGATAGGATGCAAAGGAAATACTGCTTTAGTTCAAACAGCATATTAAATTGTTGTACAGAAAATATCATAAGACAAGGTGCAATATTGAAGATGCAGACTATGATGAGAGTGAGGGTTAACATGGGCTGAAGAACATCATCTTTGGAAATAAGGAGCTCTATAAATGCCACCCTTTGACTTGAATGCACTCAGATACAGAATTATAACAACCTTTGGAGTTAAAAACAGATGTTGACCAGAATCAGAACCCAAATCACAAAGAACAGAACCAAAGACAACATACAGGGATAATGATGAATGAAAATATACAGTTAAGGATATGACGGTTTAAAAGTCACGTATTAGAGGAACAGTATGAGCTTAATGGATCAATCTCATGAGAGGGTAGTAAAGAGGGGACAATTGTATCACTTCATTTGATGGATATGACAGAGGAAAAGATTACTGGATAAGACAACTGGAATAAGGGAGCATCTCTGGGACAAGCTAGATACCTACAGTAGTGAAAATGCCAAGAAATCTATGAAGGTGTCCTGGGTAAGACTATTAGCAGTGGGGAAATCAAGCCTGAACCAGCCATCTCCTGTAACCAGGCACAGACTGAGACACCAACAAAGGCACAAAACCTTCAGCCTGCAATTTATCCTGTCTACAAAATGCTCAGGAGTAAAAATGGGACAGAATTTGAGGGAATGGCAAACAAATGACTGGCCCATTTTGAGACTCATGCCATGAGAGGGAGCCCAGCTCTCCCGCTATTAATGATATTTTATTATAATTGCAGATGGGAGCCTAGCACAACCGTCATCAGAGAGGATTCACCTATTTACATCATCTCTTTTAGGATATTCTTTGTATATATCTTGGTCCATAGATCACAATCCTTGTAAATGGAATGTCTTTAAGAATAATTTGGAGGCAGACAGGAGCCGGATGTAGATCTCTCCTGAGAGACACAGCCAGAATACAGCAAATACAGAGGCAAATGCCAGTAGCAAACCACTGAACTGAGAACAGGACCCCTGTTGAAGGAATCTGAGAAAGAACTCGAAGAGCTTGAAGGGGCTCGAGACCCCATATGAACAACAATGCCAAGCAGCCAGAGCTTCCAGGGACTAAGCCACTACCTAAAGACTATACATGGACTGACCCTGGACTCTGACCTCATAGGTAGCAATGAATATCCTAGTAAGAGCACCAGTGGAAGGGGAAGCCCTGGGTCCTGCTAAGACTGAACCCCCAGTGAACGTGATTGTTGGGGGAGGGCGGCAATGGGGGAGGATGGGGAGGGAACACCCATAAAGAAGGGGAGGAGGGGCTAGGGGATGTTGGCCTGGAAACCGAAAGGAATAACACTCAAATGTAAATAAGAAATACTCAAGTTAATAAAAACAAAAGTTTATGAAGCTTTAAAAAAAAAGAATAATCTGGAGGAAATGGTTCTGGTATCTGGCTGAACTGCTGTGGGAAGGTACTTGGCATATTTTTCCACTAAAAGCTCTTCAGAAAGTTTTTCTTTTCTTCTCTAATATATAGCTCTGTTGTGTTTCAAATGAAAACCTTGAAGTCTTTCTACCTGTTTCAAGAATGCCCTTAAGACTAAGAATTTCAGCCTTTAGATTATGGAATAACTAGATTCTCCTTAATAACATTGAACATGCAAGATAGCGTATGAAGAGAAGACACTTGTATCTTAGCTCTAGTGACCTGTACTTTCACTGGTTGTGTTTTGCCACCTTCAAAATTTTAGACTATGACCCTTGCTGTCCACCTCTTACTGAGCATTTGACATAGTTTTGACTTGTCTAGAAAGAAGATGAAAATGCCTTAATGATTGCAACTTCTACAACATAGCTGTGTCCTCTGATATGAATGACATGATTTCACTGTGGCCTTGTGTGATGACCCAAAAGTGTCATTATGTATTTGAATAAAGTTTTAATTCTCTTGAATTAACTTTCCATAACTCCTTTGCAGGTAGTGTTTGATATTGGCATCCAGTACAATATCAGATACTTACACACAGTTTAAAATCATAGGTGTGAGGGGTTTCCTCTCTAGAAGCCTGGGTACTTTGAATTTCAGACATTCATCTGTATGTTCTAGGAGCTCTGTTATTTGCATAAAGTGAAAGATAGTTCTATGTAGAATGAACTAGAGATGTTCATGTTGTTCGTTCTGGAATGTCAAGATCAAGACATCTAAGAGAAGGTACTGTAGAGTTATGACTAAGTTGTAAAAGATGTAATTCATCACAGTCCAGAACATAAATGGAGTTATAAGTCTTTGAGGTTGAGATGGATGTGGGTAGCTATTTTGTACTTATTCCCTCTTCACATAGAACTTCAGTCATATCTTCCTAACTCACATTGCCTTAGGGTTAATCAAAGTTAATAGACCAAGCATAAATATCTAGGTTCTCCAGAGATGATTTAGGAAAAAGGGGTCAATGGAAAGACTGCATTGTCTGAGTCATTAGTGCTTGCAGTACTCAGGAGAAGGACACACTTCATGGTTTTCTTCCTTTCAAATAGCAACTAGGCACTAGAGTATTAGAAGAAAGAGCCTTGAAAAGTCCCATTGCCAGTCTGCTTCCAAAACACTTGGAGCTTAAGTTACAAAAGGGATTCTGCATATGTGAAACTCTTATACCTGACAGATACAATGATAAAACCCATAACAAAACATGAGTGCAAATTCCTCAAAGGGCAAGAAGTAAGAATGGTACAAATTCTTTATGTGAATTCCCTCCATGGTCTAAGAACAATGTTAGTTCTTAGATTTTCTTTATGATTTCTTTCATGGCCCTGGATTACTTCAAACCAATGGTATTTGATAGGCATTTTTCTCTCCCTGATGACACAGATACAAGCCAGATTAGACTGGATTAAAATTAGAAAAAGGGATGCTAATTAGGAGGTAGCTCTTTGATGGGTTTACTGATTTCACAGGTGGAGGTCAGTGACGTCATACATCTGGGCTAAAGCAAGGGGTTTTTACAGAATTTACATGAGTAGTAATGACGTGTGAACTCGGAACTGGGATTGCATCCATACATGGTCAAACGCTGAGTCCCTGGACAGTCACTCTTGGGTGGGTTGCCTGAAACGCAGGAGGAGGAGTGATAACATGTCAGTCCTGAGTTTTCTCAGAGTTGGACCCAGAGGTGAAGTGTTCTCTGTAAGGGTGGGGTTGGAGGCAGACAGAGTCTCCCAGCTTCTGCAGGGGATGAACAGAGGGTTCCAGTCTAATATTCCTAAGCAATTATGTATTTTCCTAGATTATAGTTAGAGGCATGCAGTTATGCATAATTTGCACTTAAAATTTCAAAACCTAATTTTGTATCCGTATTTATAACTTCTTTCTCATTTCTATGTTGATTAGTCATATCTTACCATGTTTTCTTTTATTGAAAATAGATTTTTTAAATATATACTATATCCTGATTATGTTTTCCTTTTCTACTTCTCCAGTTCCTCCCTACCTCTCCTCCCATCCAGATCCTTCCCTATTTGGTAGCGCATTAAAAAACGAAACAAACAAACAAAAATGTAAACAGGTTTCTAAGGGATAATATTAAAATATGAAATAAGATAAAACAACCAAGAAACGAGCATATCAGAATAGTACAAAACCAACAAAGAAAACAGACATAAATATAGTAACTTACTCATGTTCCAAGTCTCTCACTCTCTGCATAATGTCTGGCTGTGCATCTCTGTATTTGTTTCCATATGCTGAAAGAGGAAGCTTTTTAAATAGTGGTCAAACATGGCATGGATCTATGAGTCTAGAAGAATATCATTACAAGTCGTATTTTTGCCTTTCTTTTAAAACAGTAGTTGCTTTTATGCTAGGTGCCTGGGCTATCTAGTCTTAGATTCTCTTTTTAAGTACATTTTAAAAAGATTTATCTTAGCTATATGAGTACACTGTAGCTATCTTCAGACACACCAGAAGAGGGCATCAGGTCCAATTACAGATGGTTGTGAGCCACCATGTGGTTGCTGGGAATTGAACTCAGGACCTCTGGAAGAGTAATCAGTGCTCTTAACCACTGAGCCATCTCTCCAGCCCTTGTCATAGATTCTTAATTTCCCAGGCAGCATGGGGTATGGGTTCCATCTCATGGAGTGGGCCTTAAGTCGAGGCAGACATTGGTTAGCTGCTCCTACCACTTGTGCCGCCATTGCACTGGCATATGTGCAGGCAGGGAACCATTGCAGGACAAAAGGCGTGTAATTAGGTTATTGTTTACATTTCACCTTTAGTAATATGCATGTAGACTACCTTTTAGTATTGAGAACACTAACCTGAAGTGGTAAAAGTTCTAGATAGAGACCTGCTCAACATCTCCATGTTCAATCAATGGTCTAGTTGTCTTCAACCATAGGACCTAGTTGTCTGAGTGCGCAGAGCAATCTATAGTCTGGGCAAACTCTTGGGTGTCTGGGGGTTCCCATGGGACCCCTTTTGCCAATACCTCAGTTACGTGTATACCATACTTGAGGCTGTGTTTCCCACATTATTCAGTGATGTCATTAAGGTTACTTATGTGTATGTGTGTATAGTTTAGAAAGCTTCAACTGTATTAGGTTTCCATATTATCCCTCAAATGGCACTTGATTTTAGCTACTCCTTTACCTCCCACTTCTACGCCTTTTCTGCTTGATCTCCTGTCAATGTCTAGTGCATTGGGATCCCAAGGGTATGGCCTCATTAACCATGACACAGAGGGTACACAGCCAAGTCAGCCAATGCAGTTTATTTAAAGGCAAAGCAGAATAAAGATTTCCTACAGTTTCTAGTTCTCACTAGCTGCTGCTGTTTTCCTAGCAATAGCTTATCTTGGTTCAAAGTGACCCAAACCTCCTTGCAGACTGACAAATCTACCAGCAGTCCAACTCTTAGATGTGTTGCATCTTATAATTAAAATCAAAGTTATTTTCTCATGAGAAAAGGCATGTGAAGGCCACTTCCTCAGACAGGTAGCTTACTTAGAAGAACACTGGGATTTTCCGCTTGAGAAAGTATGCCTCCTCATAGCCTTGGTTGTCTCGCAGCTAGCAAGCTGTGAGCAGTTACCTCACATCATTTCTCTACAATCCTCTTCTTCTAGTCCTCCTTATCCATGCATTGTTACCTGTTCTATTTCCCGTTACCAGGAAGATGTTACCCCACCCTAGCCCCTTACTCTCTTTATGGTTTGGTTATCATTGATCTAACAGGAAATATCAACATATAAGTCAATGCATTCCACATTTCTTTTTCTGTATTTGTGTTACCTCCAATGATATTTTCTACTTCTATCTATTTACCTGCAAATTTTGTGATTTCTTAAAAAAAAAAAAAGAAAAGCAGCTGAGTCATATTCTGATGCATAAAATGAGGACACTTCCTTAGTCCTTTCATTTGCTGAGGGACATCTAGATTTTTTTTCTTTTTTTTTCTTTAGGTGTCCCCTCTCCCCCAACCCCCATATCTGGCTATTAGGAAAAGAGCATCAATGAACACAGTAGGGCGAATATCCGAGTGTCTTTGAGGCAGGATGGAGCATCCTGTGCTGGTTAGTTTTATGTTAACTTTACACAGCTGGAGTTATCTGAACTTCGGGAACCTTAAATCAGGAAATGGAAATAAAATCTGGCTGAAAGGAATTTTCTAAAATAGGGATTCAGGGGGAGAACCTGTCCCATTTGGTATGGTGCCATTCCTGAGCTGGGTTCCCCAAGAAAGCAGGCTGAGAAAACTTGTAAGCATTTCTCCATGGCCTCTGCTTCAGCCCCTGCCTCCAAGCTCCTGTCCTGTTTGATTCCTCTCCTGTCTTCCTCTTCTATGGAATATTATCTGGAAGTGTAACATGAACTGTTTTCTCCCCAAGGCACTTTGATCATGGTGTTTCACCACAGCAATTGTTCTTTTTTTTTTTTTTTTTTTTCCGGAGCTGGGGTCCTAACCCAGGGCCTTGAGCTTCCTAGGTAAGCGCTCTACCGCTGAGCTAAATCCCCAGCCCTCACCACAGCAATTGTAACCCTAAGAATCGTCCTTGCGGTATATGCCCAAGAGTGGTACAGCTGGATCTTCCTGTGGGACTGTCAAACAGAATTTAATAATGACTGCACAAGTTTGTACTCCCACCAGCAGTGGACAAATGTCCTTTACTCCATATCCTCACTAACGTGAGATGTCTGTCACGTTAGACTGGATTAAAATTAGAAAAAGGGATGCTAATTAGGAGGTAGCTCTTTGGTGGGTTCACTGATTTCACAGGTGGAGGTCAGTGATGTCATACATGTGGGCTAAAGCAAGGGGTTTTTACAGAATTTACATGAATAGTAATGACGTGTGCGCTCGGAACTGGGATTGCATCCATACATGGTCAAACGTTGAGTCCCTGGGCAGTCACTCTTGGGTGGGTTGCCCCACACAGGAGGAGGAGTGATGACATGTCAGTCCCGAGTTTTTATCATAAAGGGCTGTTGGATTTTGTCCAAGGTCTTTATAGAATCTAATGAGATGATCATGTAGTTTTTTTCAGTTTGTTTATGTGGAGAATTATATTTACTGATTTACATGTGTTGAATCATCATAGAACCTTTGGAATGTATCTCACTTTACCATAGGAGATGATGTTTTAATGCATTATTGGATTTAGTTTTCAAGTAATTTTTTTGACATGTTCTGGATCTGTGTTCAAAAGAGAAATCAGTCTATAATTCTCTTCCTTTGTTGTATCTTTATGTGTTTAGGTATTACTATAAATGTATCTTCATAAAATGAATGAACACTGTTTCTTCTCTTCCTATTTTGTGTAATAATTTGAGGAGTATTGACAATTGACATTATGTTTTAGTTGAAGTCTGGTAGATTTTCGCCTTAAAACTATCTGACCCTCGGCTTTTTTTTTTTTTTTTTTGGTTGTTAAACTTTTAATGACTGCCCCTATATCTCCAGGGGTGATATATCTATTTAAACTGTTTGTATGACTTTGCCTTTACTTTCGTAGGTGGTATGTGTCAACAAAATTTTATGTATTTTTTTTCAATTTTTTAATTAAACTGAAAAAAAATAGGGTTTTCAAGCTTGTTTTTAAAAATATCCAGGTTTCCTTAATGGCAGTTGTTGTGTTCACCTTTCCACCGCTAATTTGCTCATTTGCACTTTCCCTCATTTAGCTAATTTAGATGAGGGGTTGTCAATTTTCTCAAGGAACCAACTGTTTCAGTGATTCTTTGTAACTTATTTATTTATTGGCTATTTCTTTCTATTGTATTGATTATAACCTTGAGTTTGATTATTTCTTTACACTAACCTTTTGGAGTGTGATTTCTTCTTTTTATTGTAGAGTTTTCAGGTATGCTATTAAGTTACTAGTATAGAATCTCTCCATTTTTTTAAAGTAGGCACTTAGTGCAATGAACTTGCCACTTAGAACACTCTCAGTGTGTTCCATACATTTAAGTATGTTGTGTTTTCATTTTGATTCAAATCTAGAAGTCTTTACTAAATTCTTTTTAAATTTCTCTTTGGCTTTTCATTCAGTAGTTAATTGGTTAGTTTCCATTAGTTTATAAGCTTTCTTTTTTCCCCCCTCTGTTGTTGAAAGCCAGCTTTAACCTATGGTAGTAAGATAAGGTGCAGAATGTTATCTAAGTTTACTTGTATCTATTGAGAGTTCCTTTGTGTCTTAGTACATAATCATTTTTGGAGAAGACTTCCTGAGATACATAGGAATGTTTTTTGTTTGGATGTGTTGTTCTGTAAATATCTGTTAGGCTTTTGGTTATGTCAGTTAACTCCAGCATTTCTCTAATTTTTTTTTTTTGTTTGAGTGAAATGTCTGTTAGTGAGAGTGTGGTGGTAAAGACTTCCAATAGCAAGAAGTGACTCTCAATATGTGATTTAAACTCTAGTAGTGTTTCTTTTATGAACTTGGTTGCACTTGTGTTTGGTGTAGGGGTGCTAAGGATTGCAATGTCTTCTTGGCAGAATTTCCCCTTGATGAGTATGTAGTTCCATTCCTTTTCTCTTACAACTAGATTTGGCAGAAATATTAAATCTGATTTTAATATTTTGTCCGATATTAAAATGGCTATATATACCTGCTTCTTGGGTCCTTTTGCTCAGAATGCCTTTTTTGCACCCTGAGATAATGTCAATACTTGGTGTTAAGGCAGGTTTCTTGTATGCAACAGAAGGATGGATCCTGTTTTTGCATCCAGCCTTTTACTGGAGAATTGAGACTCTTGATATTGAAAGATTTTTTTTTTTTACAATGTGCTTTAGCCCACTGGTCAACACTTCTAAGCCTCCTACAGCTAATGTGCCCTTATCTTTACACCCAGCTCAATGCCTCTAATTCTGCCTTTTACTTAGCTGCCCAGTTACCTTCTCCTTGTTCAGCCCCCCGAATCTGCCCTCAGCTTAATTTTGTTTCTAAGCTCTCACCTGCTACCCCAGGCTCAATCAGGGAAGTCGTCAATGGCCACTCCATCCAAGATCTCACAAAGCTGGTGACTCTTCCCTCTGAAGCATGGTGAAATCTTTTCTCCTTTTCCTGCATCTGCTAGCTTGCCTGCTGGAACCTGGAAGTCCCACTTATTACACCCAGCAATTGGCTGCCAGCAACTTTATTGAAGATATCAGTGGACATTTTTTGTTGTTGTTGTTGTTGTTGTTGTTGATTCCTGTTATTTTACTTTTGTGTTGATGGTTTGATGGTTATGGGGCAGCTGCTGGTAGTGTGTGTGTGTGTGTGTGTGTGTGTGTGTGTGTGTGTGTGTGTGTGTTTCTCCCTCTACCATTTTTGTTTTTGGAGTTTTACTTTTATTGACTTTTGTGTGGCTGGATTTGTAGATATTTTGTGCCTGGGGTTTTTGTTTAAATGATTTTTAGGAGAAATAATAGTTTCTGTTTTGAAATTTTTACTTCTGGTTTTAGAAAATCTAGTTCATGATCAATTTTTGTCATGAGTCCACTGACATTGCAAAATGTCAGATAGATGAATTAACAGTTGAGAACACTTGTGGCTTCTACAGAGGATCTGGGTCAGTCCCCAGCACCCACATGGGGGATCACAAATATTTGCAATGCCAGTTCCAGGCCATCGAATATTTTTTTCTGACTGCTATAGGCACGCATACACATATAAACACATAAAATTACAAATTTTGCTATTGCAATTGCCGAAATGATTTGGTTTTGGTTGCATATACTATGTTAACAATTTTCACAAGGATTTATTTATTTGTAATTTTGTGTGTATTGATATTTTGTTTGCATGTATGTCTGTGCCTCATGTATGTGTACAATTCCAACAAAGGGTCCTCTTAGAACTAGAAATATAGACAATTGTGAGTCAACATGTGGGAACTGGGAATCAATCCAAAATCCTCTGGCTGAAAAACAGCCAGTACTTTGAACTGCTGAGCTAACCCTTTGATTCCTGTATGTTGACCTTTAAATATCTATATTAAATTACAGTCTCATGATTGCTTACTTTCATCAACAGAATTCTCACAACTCCCATAACTCACCTGAGCCTATCTGTCTCCCATGAATCTCTTATTTCTGTAGACCTTAGTACCCTGAATCCTCACTGTCTTGTTTCATTTCAATGCCTACCACCAGTTTCCATCATCATCATCATCATCATCATCAACAACAACAACAACAACAACAACAACAAATACAATATGATTCTTTTGTTATTATTCTTATCAGTCAAATTGATTTCTGCAATGCTTATTTAATGCTTTCTACAGATAGATTCTTTCAAAACTTATAGTTGTGTGTGTGTGTGTGTGTGTGTGTGTGTGTGTGTATAAGGTACTGCTTTGGTTATTTTGTGACTGCCTCTTTGAGTTTTGTTTGTTTTGCTTTTTTTGTTTCCTTTTTAGAGATTTTGATACTGCCTTTTATAATATGAGAAAATAATTTTGTTTCTATTTCTATTTTTAGATCCTGGATGGTTTTGTTCAATCCCTTCACCTATTTGGTTGTGTTTTCCTGTAACTCTTTAAGGGATTTTTGTGTTTCCTCTTTAAGGGATTCTACTTGTTTACCTGTGTTTTCCTATATTTCTTTAAGGGAGTTATTTATGTCCTTCTTAAAGTCCTCCATCATTATCTTGAGATGTGATTTGAAATTTTGCTTTTTGGATATGTTGGGATAGCCAGTATTTGCTGTTGTGGGAGAACTGGGCTCTGATGATGCCAAGTAGTCTTGCTTTTTGTTGCTTAGGTTCCTGCACCTGCCTCTCGCCATCTGGTTATCTCTGGTGATAGCTGGTCTTGCTCTCTCTGACAGTGACTTGACCAGACTGTAAGTCTGTGTGTCAGGACTCCTGGAGAAGGGCTTTCTCCCAGCAGGTTCTGAGTACATAGAGCTGTGTCACAGGGTCAGCTCTTGGTGCAGATGGAAAGTGGAATGATCCTATCCCAGACTGCTGCTAGGTTTCTATAACCAGAGGGCTCCAGGAGGGTTCCCCTTGGGCCAGGAAAGTGAGCAGAAATGGTGGTCTCACCTCTGCTGTCAGGATTGTCAGCACTTCTAAGAGTCCAGCTCTCTCCCCCACAGAGAGCTGTGTCACAGGGTCAGCTCTGGGTGCTGGCAGAAACTGGAAGGATCCTGTCCCAGACTGCTCCTGGGGTCCTGTGTCCTGAGGGCTCCAGACAGGTCCCTCAAGCAGAAGTGTTGGTCTTACTTCTGCTCTCAGATGTGTCAATGCCATGGAGACCGACTTTCAGCTCCAGGCACTGGCTGAGAAAATAATTTTCGTTTCCTGATTCTCTAAGTATTTGCTAGGTGATGATTGTTTGTTTATCTGAATTTGTTTAAATCTCAGTTTAAATGCCTACTTTGCTGTTACCATGTTGTAACTGATGACATAAGAGATAGACGATACCTATGTAGGAGTGATGTTCTGGAAATCTGTCTTCTGAATGTAAAGAATATTCATTATTAATGATTGTCAGTGCCTGGCAAATTCTTATGATGCATGTTCTCTCTATATAGCAAATTTGTCATTTTTTTTGATATTATGTTGCTCTCTGTCATGGTCACAAACACATAATCCTTCTGCCTGAGCTTCTGACTTCTTCGTTTACAAGTGTGTATCTGCACACCCACCTTAAGATCTTTAGCTTCCTTAAAAAACATTTCAGCACTTAATAAAACTGATATTCTAATGTCATGTCATCCATACCTTTTGTTTTTTTTTGTTGTTTTATTTGTTTTGTTTTGTTTGTTTTGTTTTGTTTTGTTTCTGCTGCTGAACACCATTTCCAGTATTTCAAAGTTAAGGATTCCGAGCTTACTCACGAACCAGACTGATACTTTGCTGACAGTCTTTATTCACCATCCTTCACGTTTAGCTTTTGATTTGACACTTCATTTCACAAACATACAACCCAATTCTGAAGAGAGTGTAATGGGAATCAGCGAATAATTCAGATCAAAGACATCTGTGTCTTCACTAGTGAGATCACAGTGTGACATCTCTAACCTACTGATAGGTTCACAACACCCAGGACAGTGATTTTTCCCAGAGTGAAAACTTTACTATGGTTCTTTGAACTGTGTAGAGCTCAGAATTTCTCTCAAGCATAAAAAAAATATTTATTTTCTCCTGTGGTGTTTATCTGACAATTTATTGGAGTGACTGTCTCATAACTACACACAAAGGCACATACAGACACACTCACACACACACTCACACCACACACACACACACACACCACACACACACATGGGAGATGAAAAGAGATAATTAAAATAATACTACTGTCAATATCTGTTGATGGATTTATATGTTTTTGTGTGAGATAGTACTATGCCTTCCTCTACCCAGTTGTCCACCACATTAAAAAGTCAAGCTTTTGTGTTATCCAAGGTATGTAACTCTTAATATCAACACATATTTATATTTGAAAAAAATCTCAAAGTGAGACTACAGTGAAGATTTTCGGTATATCTACCTAACCTACCTAACCACTGATTACTCCCCAAGCTCCCTGGTTGTACAGCTGTGTATGTATTATTTCTCTTGTCACGCACACCTGGAAGCTTTGTTAGTATCTTTGTAGATTCATCATCCCAAACTTGTGTGGTTATTAATTTTTTTGAGTTATTATTTTGTGTCTATATTTTAAACAATAATATATTATTGTACTAAGTAACACCCTATATATGTGAATTTCCAGGTAATAGATTTAAAAGCCAGAGAGGCGATTCAAATCATACATTTTTCCAAGTATCAGGTATGGATGAGGCTTTTCTCATGCTAGTAAATTCCAGATTTTTTAAATCTTCTTGCCTTGTCCTCTCTCTCTCTCTCTCTCTCTCTCTCTCTCTCTCTCTCTCACACACACACACACACACACACACACACACACACACACACACAACACACCATATATGGATGGGATGGTACTATAATTCAATATTAGTTTTTCTGGGAAATGCTCCTTTCCAGGTTATAGTTGACCATTGTGTGGAAATCAGTGCGTGACCTTGACTCAGCTAGTCATATCTACAACCAATATTCAAGAGAAAATGCATGCAAGCAGGTTACTTGCCCTCTACACTTATATAGTCTAGGATCCCCTGTCTAGGAATGGTGCTATCTATATTAGGCTGGTTCTTCCCACATCAATTAACAGTATAATGACAATCCTCTCTAGATTATGTCAACAAACCACTCTGATAGTGATGGTCTGTCATTGAGACTTTCATACCAAGTGATTCTAGATTGTGCAAACTTGGCAATTCAAAGTAATCATCACATGCTATTTAGATTAATACCATATTGTTTACAAAACTAATTAAGATACATTAAAAAATACAAATCCAGTTTATGAGTTTACATAATTTAAAAGTTCCTTGAGCTCTCTTTGCTTTTAGTTTGAATTAACTCAATAGAATCTAACTGAGGTAGTCCTGATGATAATTATCAATTCAAGTGGTTTTAGTATATTTATGGGTGTAGTTTTATCTTTACCACATTCTTTGCATGTTTGCCCCCTTCTTTATTATTCTTTGTATTTATTCTTTGAAAATTTCAAACAAGTACACAATGTATTTTTATGATATCTATCAGCTACTTCTTCCTTGAGTCCTCACAGACACATCTCCTTTCCAATTTTATGTTCCTTATATTTTCTATATTTCTTATAAGAACATCAATTTTATATTATCTTACATTAATATATAATTTATATTATCTTATATTAATGACATGCAAAAAGGAATGAACATAGAGAAGGAAATTTCAAAATATTGCTGAGACTCCACTGCTAAGATATGCATCTAACATCTGAAAGTAGGAACCATTTTGTCTTAAATACATATTTATTATATTTTATATGTGTGTGTTTTGCTTGTATCTATGACTCTTTACCACATGGTTTCCTAATGCCCGTGGAAGTCAGGTAAAGGGTGATGGATCTCCTGGAACTGGAGTTTTAGATGGTTGTGATATGCTGAGAATTGACTGAGGGTCTTCCTCAAGAGCTAAAAGTATTCTTACCTAACCAAATTTCTTAACTTAGTTCATCTTAAAGCCCTAGAAGGAGATCTTTCACATTTTGTTAAAAACCCTATATTTATATTGATGTGATATAAACATTGAGAAGTCCAAGAAAGTGTTCATTAGATAGGCTGTTAAATAAAACAAGTTCCCTTATCATGTTTGTGATTTTTTTTTTTTACCAGTTTTGGTGGTTAAAACTACATAATGATATGAGAGCAATGATGTTGCAGAAGCAATGTATATCATGATGACCTAGACTACTGTACTATCTCTGTCTTCATTACATGTAAAATACTCTTGGCTTAAGCATCGTGATAATCATTTGGGCCACTGGTACCTTTGTAAGAAGACAAATGTAGTAAGACCTGTTAGTCTCGTGTCAGAATGTATTTCTGTGGTTTATCATCTAAAATATAACAAGCGCTACCTCTTTTCAATTTGTTTTAAGGAGTAAGGATTTTAAAATACAAAATCTCTCATCTTTATATGTAGTTTGTCATAATGAAAACTTGACTGCAGTCAAGGGCAATTTCAGTAAATATTCTCCAATGTAGCTATAGGAGAGAAACTGGAATAATTTTAGAAAATGGTGTGTTATTTGCTTTATCTCCTTCCAGTCAGACTTAATAACCATGATTCTTTTTCTTTTTTTTTCTTCTCCTCAGATGTACATCCAGACAACAACACTTACTGTTTCCATGAGTTTAAGTGCTTCAGTGTCTCTGGGAATGCTCTATATGCCCAAAGTTTATATTATAATTTTTCATCCAGAGCAGAATGTTCAAAAACGCAAGAGAAGCTTCAAGGCTGTGGTCACAGCTGCTACCATGCAAAGCAAACTGATCCAAAAGGGAAATGACAGACCAAATGGCGAGGTGAAAAGTGAACTCTGTGAGAGTCTTGAAACCAACAGTAAGTCATCTGTAGACTTTCAGATGGTCAAGAGCGGGAGCACTTCCTAATAGATGTACGTTGAACATTCTTCTACTAGTCTTGGGGACTATGCTACACAGTTCTAAGCTCATAACGGCACACACACCCGGAGACTGTAACGACAGTCAGAACCATACATTAGAGCTAAATGTCTACAAATGAGTAGTTGTTCCCAGCGCACACACTTCCCACCTGAAGTCTGTACAGTGGGGGACGGCAGTGTAGCTGCTCCTTTGAAGAATCATAGGGATTGACATTTGGATGCTGTTGCGTTTACAAAATTCATTTCTGAAACTTTTAGGAATTATTCTACAATACCTGTTGCTTCTGTACTGGCCTCTTTTATTACTTTTAAAGTGATACTTGGGGGATGAGGTACTCTGGACCTTGCGCAATCAAATGCCAAGTTGTTTGGGTTTCGGGAAAATGAGAAGAGTTTGCTAACGTGCAGAGTGGAGTCGCCATAAATACTTGGCTCCCTCAGACCCTTTCTCCGTTTGAATTTTCATGATGTTTCCGTTTGAGTATGTTAATTTATGTTAATTTCGAATAAGCCCTGAAGGCCACCTGACCCTGAAGACAGAATCCTTTCGACTGCTTTCTTCATCTAGGTCTCTTTGCTCTGCAGTTGACCCAGAATCATCATATGGACATAGTACACTGCCTTGCAGGATAATCTGGCAAAATTTAAAGTAACAGTTAAGGCTTTCTTGGTATCCGTAAAAGACAGTAAACAGGTTAGATATTTGTATGGTAAAGATTTAGAAACATAATAAAATTTAGAAATACAATAAAATTTTATTTATATTACCTGGTTGTATAAACAAATTAAGTATAAATAAATAAATTGAAGCTTCTGTAAAAGGGCAAATTAAAGTTCTTATTCTAGAAGGTCAGTCTTTCGTGAATAACATAGGATAGGTTTTTATTAATTAAGTATAAGCATTTTTATTAGTGTTACATATTATTAATGCCATATAGACAAACACATAGAGATTGTCTCAGATATTTTGACATGCATAGTAAGCTTATTAGTTTATGGGCTAGTGAAGTAGCTGGACGGATAAGGGCACATGCCACCAAGCCTGACAGCCTCAAGTGGACCCACTTAGTGGAAGGAGAGAACAAACTCCTATAAGCTGTACTTTGACTTCTACATACACTCAGAGGCAACACACACACACACACACACACACACACACACACACGAAACAAATTAATAAATTAAAAATAAATTAATTGCTTGAGCTATCCTCAGAAGCTGTCTTGACTCTAGGAAGATCATCTAGTAAAAACAGTTTGTTTCTAGAAAGAAACCTGTCACAGCTCAACAAATACATCCCACACGGACACCGTTCTTTCAAAAGCAGTCTTGTGACTGTGCAAGAGCTGACACCGTAGGATTGGTTTCAGTAAGTATGGTCACCCCCCATGATAGACAAGCACTTTACCAGGGACAGGACTGGTAGCAAAATGTTAATGATTTGGGAGCAGAACATTTTTGTTTTCCAACTTGAAAGTGTCAGAATGGGGATTTTAAACCTGTGAAATGCCAGTAAGCTGCTCTTGGCACGAGGCATGTTCAGTGCTGGCACTGGAAGCATGAATCACCAGAGACTGCTTGACCTGTGTTTTTGTGGCAGTCCAGAAAAGGACATAATGGGTTTCAAATGGAAACAACTAGCATTTTCGTGGAATAAATACCAATCATCCCAGGCCCATCCGAGGAAGCAAGAGAAAAAACAATGTCTTTCCCACGCCCCTGAAAAGCAAATAGTTTCCCCTAAAAGTAAAATATCTATTGTCAATGAATACTGGCCTTATATAGTTAAATAAATCTCAAACACTGGCTATTTCCTTGTTATTTTCTGTGGGTGCTGAAGTAGAAATTATATAACCAGACAACACATTTCTTTGATTTATCTAGAATACATAAAAAAAAAAGATTACAAACATGAAGGCTAAGGAGAGTGAGCTTATTATATTCTGAAAGAGTTAAAGTTTCCATTTGGAAGGTACAATTAGAAAAAAAATAAATGAAGATAATGGCTGACTGGCAGTTTGGGCTATTATTAATACAAGAGTATTTGAAATTAAAAAAAAAGAACAGCTATACGTTTGGTATATATATCTTTATTTTAGTATAAGTAGTATCTTGGTCACTGTGGCTATTAATATGTTGCTGAAAGAACTGGTTATGACTAAGTAATGATATATCCACATATGCATATATATGCAATTCATTACAGCTTCTTGTGTTCAGAAAACTCATTGTAAGGTTTAACATATATGTATGTATACATGTATGTGTATGTATGTATGCATGAGCGAGTGCTGTCTATGAGTGAGGGTACCTGTAGCATTCCAAAGATACCATGGATTGGAAGTCATAGGTGTCTTTCAGCTGCCTGACGTGGATGCTGGAAACCATGCTCAGGTCCTCAGCGCTCATTCTTGAGTACTGAGCAATCTCTCTAGGCCCAGAAGACTCATTTTAGAAGTGAGTTGTAGACCTTACCCCAGACTTCCTTGTCATCTGATTACAATGTGAGAACTTCACATGATAATTTTAAGGAAGTTTATACCTAGTCATTGTTCTACTTCTTATGTTTCTTATGAGATATTGATTAATATGTAGCAGTTGCCATTCCTTTAGCCTGCAAACAGCACAGCACACCTAAGGAAGTTTGTCATTGCCCTGGTTTTAAAAAGTGACATGAACCTTGTCAAAACAGTTCCCCTATTAGTTCATCTGCATGTTTTTAATCCATTTTGATCCATGATTTCTGAAATAATGAGTCATGAAAATTATCTGTCATTTGTAGTCATCCTTTTTCATTGCTTCAATTTTATTTTCCTTCTTTTGAAAAATTTTTCTCTCATAATGTACTCTTATTATATATTCCCCTCTCTCTACTCCTCTAATTCCCCACCTCTTCCTCCCTTCCCTCTGGATCCGCTCTCCCACCCTCTGTCTCTCATTAGAAAGCAGTCTTCTTAGGCATAATAATAAAATAAGAAATAAGATATAATAAAATGAAAGGTAAAAGCATGAAACAGAAAACTAACACTCTGAAATTGGAGAAAACAAACAGAAGGGAAAGAGTCTAAGGAAAGATACGAGAAACAGATATCAATGAAGAGACTTACTCCTTTCCATGTTCAGCAAATCTTATAGAAATAGCTAAATTGGAAGCCATAATACATATGTAAAAGACGCTTGACACAAAAAGAGGGAAATATCAAAAACATAGAAATAAATAATACAAACATAAATAAAATAGCCTAGAGAACTAAGGTAAGACACTTCACACAACAACACAAAAGAGTAAAATGATTCCCAATGACGTTCATCTGGACTCAGATCAGTACTTGCCCAGCCATCATCAGAGATGTTTTTTTCTGTAGTAACTGGGAGCAAACACAAGAACCACAGACTGACATTATACAGAAAGTTAGAGACTTGGAGCCCTCAGCCTCAAACAGGATGTATCCATCAAATCTCTTCCATCAGAACTCAGGCAACTGAGGAAGAGGATGTAGAAAGTGTTTAAGAGACAGAGGGGATGGAGGACAACAAGAAAATAAGGCCCTGTAAATCAACATGATCGATGCATGTATGAATGCAGAGACTCTAGAAGCATGCACAGGTCCTACCAGGTCTGCAGAAGGCGTTCTAGAGCTGAAAAAGTGGGCACAGGCCTCATCCCTCACCCAGAAGTTATCTCCAATTGCTAACAATTTGCAAATGAAAACTTGCTCTCTTCCATCCCATGCCCTCTTTTTTTTTAATTGTTTATATTTTGCTTGTATGTTTATATTTTCAAGACTGATTATTTCATGTTGTGTAACCAATGGGTGTACTCTTTGGTGGGATGACTAGTTCTGCTTTCAGCATTCAGGATTCCTGAGTTGCCTGAAGTATTTTGTCTATGACTGGGGTCTGGTGAGATTTACCCTAGCCACTTGGGCATATCTGGTGCTGTCATCATCCTTGTTTAAGTCTCTTTTCTTGTTTGCAGTGTACACATTTAATAAATACTTTCTCCACTTACAGACATTTCTAACAAAGCAGAATAGGGCAGAAAGTTCAGCGACCCTTTTACTAGTCCGTTTTCCAACTCACAGCAGGTTTTCTTCATCATAGCTACAAGTAATTAACAAAAAAAATCTATCAGAAGCAGAAAAAGTTTACATTTTGGTTTTTTTTTTAGAGAAATTTTGAAGCACAAAATTCATTATATGAATCAGAGCATGAAAAAGGAAGCAGACCAATATAAAAAGCATTGTGGCTCACTTTGTATGCACGCACGCACGCACGCACGCACGCACGGACGCACGCACGCACGCACGCACGCACCCACGCACCCACGCAGACTCACGGACACACACAGGAATCAGCTTATCTTCTGGAAAAAGGGCTATCCAATAGGACCACAGGTAGAAAAGGAATGATCCAGTCACCAAATTCTTGCCACAGAAGCATGTGATCCTGAGTTGTACAACAGCACTCACATAAAATCTGGGTATGAGCACAATTTAATAAACTAAGTGCTAGTAAAGCAGAGAAAGGTGGATTCCTGCAACTTCCTGGGAAGCCAGGCCTACCTTAATCAGTAGTTCCCTCATTTGAAGAAAGCCTCTGTTTTACATTGCCAGATGAAGACTTCAAATCACTTTATTTAGGATTGGCCTTTCCATGCATGCCTGTGAATGCGTGCATTTAGAGGAACACATACAGGGATATATATATAAGCACACAGTCTCTCTCTCTCTCTCTCACACACACACACACACACACACACGCTTACATGCTCCATATACACACATAAATAAAAAGGGGTGGGGCATATTTCTATTTCTTTTCTTACAAGCTTTTATAGACTTGAATTAGTGGTGAGGGTAAGGAGCATGAATTTACTTAATTTTTAATCATTTTGTAAAATTAGAATGTAATGTATAGCTGGAATCAAGTCCACTTCTTTCCACTGTGCCATGATAATAATCAAGTGTGAACAGTGACGATAAATTCATGAGTAACCTAGTTTGAACACGTAATTAATATTATTAAATTAAATAAAAGTTATTAAAGCCATATATAATTAGCACTTTCTTGGACTGGGACTATTTCACTGATACACTTAGCATGATTTTGTTGTGTGTAACCTGGACGGGTCAATTACCAGTGTTCAGAATGACTGAGGGAGAAGTCTGATTATAAGTTACATAAAAAGAATAGCTTTAGGATTTCTAGAAGTACTTAATGTACACAACTATAATAAATGTTTTTTTAAAAAATTTACATTCTGAATTAAATTAATACACTGAAATACATGTATAGGTTTTTAAATGCAATTACTGTAGTATTAAAGGAGACAACAATTTTGAACATTTTTACACACTAATTAAGTGTTTGAATATTACAATTATTTGTAGTTAGTCTTCTTCTCTGGAAGTGTCAGCATGAGTGTAAATTACACACAATGTTTTGTTGTTCATATCTTTGTAACAGGCTTACACCAATGAGGGTTGTTTTCTAGTAAGATAACAGAAGAGTTAAATATGAGTTTCATCCACTGAGATTTTATTTCTATATATTCCTCAGTCAAAATTAAAAAAAAAACCACAAATATCTATTGACTGTGTCAATATTTAGTGAAGAATGTATGTACTTGAGATTTTTGCATGCTAATCTAAAATCTGAGATTATTGTTAATTTTTGTATGGAAGATAAACATTGTCAAGGTACAACTAATTATAACCATTTGGTTATGAGATTCACTGAAGTGAATAAAATCTTTGATTTATTCTGGTAGATTTTTTCATGTCTATTTTGCAGAACATTGGTGTCTTTTTAAAAATGTGTATGAAAGTTAAATTTGTCAAGGCAACATGTAAATACAATTTCACTAAAGTTTTCTAACGATTAGCATTTTTTGCATTCACCCTTTTGCTAGATATCCACGTACTATACGCGGGAGTGGGAACATTTGTGGATTAGCAATTTTGCTGCATTTCTCATTTGAGTTGTAATGCATGGTTTAAAATACTAAGCAACATATTAAAGATCATTATCATCAGACAGCCCTAGCAGAATTTTAAATTTGAAATTATATCACCAAAAAGGTTATTATACAATACTAACTAGTCCTAATTTTTCTTAACAGCGTCTTCTACCAAGACAACATACATCAGCTACAGTAATCATTCGATCTGAACAGGGAGACGGCACCATCGGAAGGAAGGTGCTGTATGTTCTTAAATATTGAACATGAGACTGCAAAAAATGCACTCTGGGAGATCTCCATAGACTACAATCAATCAGATCAATAGTCTTGTAAGGAACAAAAATTAGCCATGAGCCAAAAGTATCAATATTGAAGAGCAAAGAAGCCCATTTTTATACAATACAACCAATGAGTGTCAAGCTAAAGTGTTGCTTACTTGTGAGCAGTTTAAAAAAAAAAATCTCAAACGGAAAACTAATGTTAGCTTGTGAAAAAAAAAATGCCGTTGAAATAAACCATGTCCGATGTTATTCTTGTAAGTATGTTTCTGTGATTGTGAGAACTCCTGTTCCTGCCCCACAATGTTCAACTTGTATAAGCCTTCGAGTCTGTTTCCTGTAATGGCTGACTGGATTGAAGCCCTGGGTTGTGCTACAAAATAAATGCAATGGTTGACGCATGCAATTTTTATACAAATAATTTATTTCTAATAATAAAGGAATGTTTTGCAAATGTTGAGCATTGTTTCGTTCCAGTTTTAAACCAGGATAGTCCCCTCTTTCCAGCTGAAACTCCTCTGTCGTTAGATCCCTGCCTGGCGCCCTGTGGCTCCTACCTCCTTCAGGAACATGGGTTTGGATTGTCTGTGTTTACAAGAAGATTTTTCTCTTGTTCTATGAAAAGGTATCGCTGGTATAAGATTTTTGTAAATATTTTTGATTCATGTAATAGATTTCCATAGCGACTACCCCTAGTAAGAATCAAGTTATAGATCGGTATAAAAATCCTTACGTTGTTATAATTGACCGTTAAACTTTACTTTGGAAAATATATTATGGAAATTGTCATGGAAAAATATATCACCATGTGACCAAATTGCTCCATATAAATTCTAATTCAAAACCTTTGCATATGGAAGTATTTCCTGCTATGTGATACTAACATTCTTTCACCTGGGCCTAGAAGTCACCAAAATCAGCAGAGCAATGGACCTTGCCAAGGTCATTTTTCAAAACTCTGAATTAGCATACTTATTCCCTTGGCATCATTAAAGAGTCCACAGTTCAGATAACATGTCAATGAGTTCTTATTTTCCAAATGAAAACATTCATTGCTTCATAAAGCAGTATCATTAAAGAGAGGAAACAGGAAGCCTCTCCGGTGCTAATAAACTATGCTAGAGCAGATAAAAGGAATCTGTTAACAGCTTTCAAATCTGTGGCCATTTTTGTCCTGAGTTCCTCTATTCTGGACAGTCCCAGACATCCATCAAATCAATGGGTCTCTACAACCATTTTGTTAGTAAATGCTCGCGATGCTGAGTTAGCTTAGAAGGCTCACTGCTTTCCTTATAGATAGAAGGAGCCATTGCTGTAGCTTCAGCCAAGATAGTAACTTTATTTAATTGATCAGGTTCACGTAGCGTCATGAAAATCCTTTTCATACATAGAATCTTTTCCTATATTCCTTAGAAGACAGATGGCGATTTACAGAAGGAAACGCTTATCTTCTGGCTTTAGGTTGAGTTTCTCCAAATAGTATTTGTTCTTTACAGATAGCATTTTAATCAAAGATAAAAGTATCATTCTTCAATATCTGAAGTAGGGGAAATAAAACTTTATTATCTAAGTCCAGCTCTGGGTATGTTTTTTAGATAAGACCTGGACTGAGACAAATAAACCTAGCGTTGTATGTTCTCATTATTGTACCATATGGCTCAAGACTGTTAGAGATGACGAAACATTTTCATTTTAAATTAGTCAGTTTCTTCATACTGAAGATTTAGGTGACTCATTAGATGTTTCTATTTGGTTTTAACAAATATCCATGTTTAATTCTTGCATTTCGTTCACAGGGGAAAATATCAAGAACATTTCGTGTATTGATTGACATTAATCAGGGAGGGTGTCTGTGACAGGATGACAGAGAGCAAACCTGGCTCTCAGGGCAATTGAATAGGTTTATGATTGTTGCTTTAATATTTTAGAAAATAAGAAGCATGACTCATGCCATCTCAAAAGTGTTATTATTATAAATTTACAAATGGGTTCTTTTACATAACTTTATTTTTATAAATACCGGATTACACATTTGGTTGCATACAAAGTCTGATTTAACTCATCGTAGTGTGCTTAATAGCTCTAATGCATTCGTTTACCCTATATTTTTCTCTAACATTACTTCATTAGAAACGTGTCTTCTGTAGAACTTGTCATTCTCCCTATCAGGGGTCAAAACCTTCCAGCACCTTCTTACAGTAGAAACTCGAGAATTTTACCCTCCACTGTGGCATTTTTCTTGAGGATTTTTTTCTGTGTGCTCGGAGGGAGTTATAGGCTGGGACAGTGGTAGCATCCTTTGAGCAGGATTTAGCATGTGTTTGGTAGTGGTCCATAAGACCTGTGATTTAAAAATGAACTGCCTGTGTCCCATAGATAAGCAAATGCAAAGTTGCACACAAAAAAATACAGTATTATATTCTTTCGAATTGACCTTGTGTTTTATTCTGGACAAGAAATGTCACATCTAATCTCAGCATGCCAGAGGGAATGCTAAAAATGTAGCTTCAAGTAATATTCAGCAAATGTCACTTCTAGACAATGAGAGATGTATTAGTGTGACCTTGGGCCAAGTCTGACCTGAGTTTAAGAAAAATTAGCTTATGATAGGGAATACTAGAGGCTTAAATCAATGATAATATGCCACAAACTAATTCCAGTTTTTTAAGCAATTTAAACATTAGAATAACCACTAAGATATGAACAGGGATTGAAAGGCTAATTTAATTTGTTGTGTTTTTTTAATATTTACAAAAATTAACATTTAAAATTAACCATATTTTACATTTATGTTTCAGTTACCATAGTACCAAATACCTAACCAGGAATATAATTTTTTGTTAATTTTTTTCTGCCTTTAACTCAGTATTCGAGTTCAACTTTTTGATACCAGAAATAATAAGAATTTTCTAACATGTTATGCAACATTTATGTTTCATTCAGACTATGTGTAGAAGTGACATGTTAAATTTTTCATGCACTCATCCTTTTTCTCATTTAATTTATTGAATTGTATTTAGTATCATATAATAATATTTTCATTCATTTTCTAGAAGGAGATGACCAAAGGGAACAGTGAGGTTGATAGGGAGGAAGAAGGAGAGTATTTCAAATGATGTCATCCTCTAATCCTTAGAAACTATTATCTGAAGTGCTTCTTCTTGTCTCTACAGTTGTCATTTAATAACAATAAAAGTAATGAAATAAAAATGGAACTCAGTGAGAAGAAAGATAACTTAAAGAGAGACTTATATTCAATATTCTTCAGAAACACATTCACTGACACATGTGACACAGTTTATAAATTAATTTTAAAATATATCCAGGGCTGTATTATTGTATTTTTCTGCATCATAATCTTTAGTGGTGGTAAACATCACTATAACATTATTTTTCTTTCATTTAATACTGTATATATTATTCAGAATTTTCTCCTTTTTAAACTCTGTATTATTAATATAAAATCTCTCAACATATTTGATTTACATTTCTTTTTTCCAAGGGAAAAAAGATGAACAAAAACAGTATTTGCCAATTTTATAAGTTTTTGTGTTTGTCTATTTCTACCTGGTGTACGAAAAGCTGACTTTGTTGATATGGTTATAATTTGTCATTCTTTAAATTATTTTCATTAGTTATTAAGATTGTAATATAATGATCATTTTTCCTTCCCTTTCCTCCCTCCAAAATATTCCCATATAGCCCTATTTGCACTCTTTAAAACTTGTGACCTCTTTTTTATACATTAATTCTTGCTACATATATATGCATATATACAAATATACATATATATTTAATATCAAAGTAATGTTTGCATTTGTGAAGTAAGCACACATAATTACTTATGGATTAAACCCTACTAGGTAAAATCACTAGACTAAGGAAGAGTTTTGAAAGCCAGTGAAACATACTAGAGCCTGTTTTAAAAACCTACAACAAAGGGTAAACGAGCCAATCAGACACTTCATTTACTTCATTAGCTTGTAGAGGAACTGGAGAAATAGCAAAAATATTATAAAAATATTTGATCACTTGTATCATTTCCACCAGTGCGTTTTTATCATGTGAAATAAATCCTAAAATATGTGGGAGAGCCTTCGTTCTGTTACATGATAAGCCATAGTCACTGAGGTCATTTACTCCACTGGACAGATGACTTGGGGTTTGTACTCATGGAATCCCCTAATGAACTCCTCCTCTGTTTGATGAAGCAGCTCTGTTGGAAGAAGTTCCAGCACTTGCCAGTGCAGGAGGAATGCCTTTCTTATTCACTCTCTGTTCCCAGACATTGGCTCCTGTCTCTATAAACATGGCTCTTCGCTGTTTTCCTTCTAACCCAGTGATACAACTGCTTTAACTCGTCATTTTCCTCTCTATCTATTTACGAGTCAGGATTGTATGACATGCGAGAATAACTGAGTAAATAAATAAATATATATTTGCCCGTGTTTTCCACAAATCACCTGTGAAAACACATCCTTTGTCCCCTGGTACGTTTTCTTTCTGGTAGGCATTTCCTTGTATTTGTAGTATATTACTCTGAGGAAGAAAATCAGTTTTTCAGAAGTGCTCCTGAAGATAACAAGCATGAGATAATTGGTTGGACATTGATGATTTCTTCATTATTCATAATAACAAACTTTCCAAGCTATACCTTTCTTAGGTCTTACCACTGGTATTTTGTAGTCAAAGAAACAAGGACAAAGAATATTTCCTAGTCAAAAGTGAAGAGTGGATGTCAAGTGTATAATCCACCTTTCTTCTTCACTTTGGCTCTGCACAACAGGGTTGCCCACTCTTAGGTATCTAGGCAAAGGTTGCCAGAATAGGCTGCTGGAGCCTCCCCATCTCATGTCTCTGGGACTGCCTAGGGATTCTCTGCACCCCACCTACCCTGGAAGGCTGCAGATTTCCATTCATTCTCTTGTCTTTCTGGATCTCTTTCCTGTCTCTCAGAACACTTGATCTTACCACCCCATTCCATTCCTTCTCCCCCTCCTACCGCTTTATCACTTATCATTATATACAATACCATGCATGTCATTTGGGGTCTAGGTTACCTCACTCAGGATGATATTCCTAGTTCTATCCATTTGCATGCAAAATTCATGATGTCTTTGTTTTCAATAACTGGATACTATTCAATTGTATAAACAAATGATATTTTCTGTATACATTCAATTGAGGGACATCTGGGTTGCTTCCAGTTTCTACTATTGCAAATAAAGCTGCTATGAACATAGTATAGCATGTGTTCTTGTAGTATGGTACAACATCTTTAGGGTATATACCCAGGAGCGATAGAGCTGGGTCTCGAGGTAGAAGTAGTCCCAGTTTTCTGAGAAACTGCCAGATTGATTTCCTGAGGGGTTGTACAAAACTCTAATCCCCTCAACAATGGAGGAGTGCTCCCTTTTCTCCATATTTTCATCAGCATGTGCTGTCACTTGAGTTTTTTGAACTTAGTCATTCTGGTTGGTATAAGCTGGAATCTCTGGGTTTTTTGTTTGCATTTCCCTGATGACTAAGGTTATTGAACATTTAGGTGCTTCTCAGCAATTCTAAATTCCTCTGTTGAGAAGTTTATAGACATTGAAAGACCAATTCTCAACTTCGTATGGAAAAAATATCCTATAATAGCCAAAAAAATCCTGAACATTAGAAAACAAAACAAAACAAAACAAAAAACTTCTGGAGGTATCACCATCCATGAATTCAATCTGTATTAGAGAGCAACGATGATAGAAGCTGCATGGTATATGTACAGAAACAGACAAGATAATTAGTGGCATAAAATTGAAGACCCAGACATAAACCCACATGCATATGGACATTTGATTTTTGACAAAGAAGCCAAAACCATACAATGGAAAAAGGAAAGCACCTACAACAAATGGTGCAGGTCTAACTGGACGTCTGCATGAAGAGGTATACAAATAGATTGATATTCATCACTCTGGACAGAACTGAAGTTCAAGTAGATCAAGGACCTCAACCAGATATGGCAAATATCATAGAAGAGAAAGTAGGAAATAGCCTTTGAATACATTGGTACAGAAGACAATTTCCTGAATCAGAACACTGTAGCTTAGGATCTAAGTTCAACAACTGATAAATGGGACCTTGTGAAAATAAAAACCTTCTGTAAGGCAAAGGACACTCTTAACAGAACACAACAACAGCCCACCAATTTTGAAAGTGTCTTCCCTAATCCTACACCTGAAAGACAGGTAATATCCAAAATATAAAAAGAACTCAAAAATTTAAACTCTAGCAAACCAAATAACCAATTGAAGAGTGATGTCCAGAGCTAAGCAGAGACTTCTGAAGCTTCATTTTCATGGAACCTTTTATGAGTTGAGGACTAGTATCTTACAGTTCAGTCAGCCCATTAGGCATCTTTACTAACCTCCTGGGAGAAAGAAGGAGAGGCAACTAGAACATACATAATTATGAAGTAAATGAAATGTGGTTTATTGATTTTTGTTTTACCCATCTCCTTTTTTATGTTCTCTAATTTTCTTGTTACACGTGCTAATATCCCCAAAATAGCTAATGTCCTCGGTGTATATTCTAGGTTCTCAGAGATCGATATTTTTCCGACCTTCATCTTCTAACTCATTAGTAGTTTCCTGGGGGCCAACAATTCAATGCCAGATGACTGCTTCATACTAAACATTTCTTCAGCAACATTCACTAAAATGGTAAGCAGGCATTCTAGAGGTTCCTAGAAAATAATCAAAGCTAAATCTTAAGTAAAATACTTTATTAAAATAATCTATTCATTAATTTTACATAGACATGATGTTGCAGACTATGTATAGGTGCTGAAAATGTAACAATGGATCAAAAATCTATCTGTGACTTCATGACTACTATATTTTGACAGAAAAGAAGATAAAATATGATAAGTATAAAGAAGGTTTGGATAGTAATAAATATGACAACAATAATAAGGGGGAAATGGATAAGAATTCAGAAGTATCGTTGTGAAGTAGAGGATTGGATTGGCATTTTAATTTGGATGATCAAGAAGAGAGATATTTGACTGAATATCTGACAGAGTGGTGTTTGATATGCAGTGTCATGTTGAAGGGAACTTCAGGGATGAACAGCAAAGTGACATGTCCTGAGGCAGAAGACTGTCCAGGCTGGCTGTTGAAAAGAGTTAGTGTTGATTATGTGATTGTAAGATTTTGTATGTGTAGATTGATGTCATTATGCAGGTGAAGGCAGGTCCGGGACAGAAAGAGGCCTGTCATTAGATGAGAGGGAAGAATGTTCAGGAGAAAAGTTTTAGAGAGACGGAGGAAAACAGAGTGAGGAGAGAGAGCTGAGAAACATGATGGTAGGTGTTAAGATTCCTCTCTATAGTGGGTGCGTACAGGATTTTGTTATCTAGATGGGTAAATTATATTTTATCAATTGGATCAGAGGGTATTGTGGGATGTGTTCTTTCATGTGACGACTTAATTGAGTTCAAGAGAGCATGTGGTGGCAGGACACACTGGCCACCACAGAATTGGGATGTCTATGCCTGGCTTGGTGGAAACCAGCCAAGACAGCTGTGAGTGAGGACAGGGTGACCTGACAGGGGGCAGCATTGGAAATGGCGTGCAGTCGGTGGGTCAGAAAGTAGATGGGGACAGCAGCGTGGAGCTGCAAAGATAAATTAGCACGAGTTCCAATGGCCCACTGGAGCCAGAACTAGTGGGAACCAGACCGCCAGGGTACTCACAGGAACTGGTTCAGCTGCAGCAACATGTAATGTTACTGAAAAGCCTTTTGTCTCTGTGGTAGAAAACCAGCAGAGGGTTTTGGACAGAGAGATGGCATGACTCTTAATTTCAAGTGAGTCCTGCTGACTCCTGTGCCGATGAGGTATAACCTGCACGAACACAACGGCAGAAATACAGGTGTCTGTCAGAGGACTCAGGTGCTAGGTTAGTCATGATCGTCACTTGCTGGGAGAGGCAGTGTTGGTTATGTAACATGGTTTAGAATGGATGCATTTGACATGAGATCTTACTGACTTGTGGGAATACTTTGAGGGAAAAGGGTGATTTCTGGGCTTTTCATAAATCAATGATAAGACTGTCTTGTGATTGATGAACATGGGTTAGATCGTGAGGAGCATAAACTCAAGGCAACAGAATTAATACTACAGTGTATGTACTCATGATGTCTTCTCTTTCAGGCTTCTCAATTTGCATTTTAACGATGTATGAATTATTAACTCGTTTAAGTCCAGAAACCCTGGACACAACTTTGGTACATGAAAGACCAAGAAGAAAATCATTTATTCCTCTGAATCCTATATCAATTCTTTTGTGGCTATTTTAAAATTTGTTGAGTCATTTCCATTGTTGGTATTTTGTTTTGTTCCCTTCATTAACTTGCCTGAGAATCTTTGGCTTGACTTTGTTCCCTACATTTCTGTTTTCTTTTATCATCTCAATAAGTGTCTTTTCAATACATTTGTTTTCCTGAAACAGAATCGTTGGAGAGAATGGTGCCTGACCTCACAGCTGTCCAGAGCCTGTAGGAAGGCATTGTGTTAGTTGCTATAAGATCTTCAGCATATAGTACCACGTCTCTCAAGGTGCTGCCTAAATTTTCTTGCATTATTTTACCCATTAATGTTTTACTTTTACATTCTTACAATGAGAGTAACGTGAAAACTATATGTCAAGTCCTCCCATTAATTTGTACGTTTTAGGCCCATAGGCCAAGAATGGAGTTATGTGAAGGGAGTTCTGAATGCTTGTGAGAAAACTCTAAGAAATCAAGTCTTGTGACCTCGGTGTTTTTAGAACACAGAATTGTTCTTGAAATGTGTTTTCTTGCTTTTCCTATGTAGAGCAGAAAGGAGTAAGCTTACTTCAGGTGTTGTTACTCATATGCCTCTGGAGAAAACATATTTTTGCCATGTGCAGATTGACTTTATAAATATACCCAGCTTGAATTGGCAAGGACTGTACTCAGGTGACTGCGGCCCTGCTAATTAAAGTCAAAGTCTACCATTGTCCAGATAGCCTTCTAGGCTCAGCACATAATGGAGGACTACCTTCATTAGCACAGCTTCCCCTTATCTAACCATAACTCCCTCACACCTCTACCCTTGGAATGCCATGTAGCCTTGGCTAGGATTACAGGTTCAACTTTCTTTTAACCTACAAGAACTCATTCAGCTACACATGAGATTCCTGAAATGCTTCCACATGCTAATGAGGCATTTTGGTATCATAAGCCTTCAGCCAACGAACTTTGTCCATCCTGGATATTCTGACCCCCACCCTGTCCCCAAAATTATATAAATCTTGAATCACCCCATGTAAAATTTACCTGCTTCCCTGCAGCTGATCTCAGTGTTGTCATTTGTGTACATAAAGTGCTTCCGAACCCTGTGTCTGCTGCCTGTTCTCTTTATTGTCATGGACTACGAATATCATCACGATCCCAGGTCAGCGAGGGTCACAGGTGACCTTTCTTAAACATCAGAGTATAAATTGTTTGATGTTCTGAGTAAATTTGGCTATTGTATGAGACTTTAGTCTTCTACTAGATGGAAAATTTAACAAGACACCTAATACTAGAATATAATCAATGATTTTAGCAGTAATTATAATAGGTGAAATTATTAGCCGCCTGCTTCCAAGAAATCTTTACTTTTCTCAATTTTCAGGATTTCATTTAGTCTGAGGGATATGTTTGGGATGAACTGGTTAGCTGCAAATTTCTATTTCATTAGGAGTTAATGTTTTATTGAGTGCTCCTAGGTACAAATTTTAGGATTTTATGCCCATTGAAAGACCAGAGCATATGTAGGCTATTTTCATCAGGGTTCATGTTTTATTTTTTATACCATATTTAAATCATTCTCAAATAAAAAATAAAATAAAAAGAAATTAGGATATATAGCAAGACCACTTGAGAGACTTATTTAAACTTAGTTTCAAGTTACCCTGGTTACGTAATTTTCCATTTTAAGGTAATTTTATTCAGTTTTTCCAATATGTTTATAAAGGTGATTTTATTACACCCCTGAGATGGCAAGCTATGATTGTTTCTTTCATGCACAAGTAGATTCTTAGTTAACTAGTGCATAAAATTCTTCATAAAGTACAATGCATTATTATTATAATGTCATCCACATTGGAAGATTGGCTCCAACGACTATTAAAACTCAGTGTCGACTCACACCCCAGTATTGGGCCAAGAATAGAAGTTGGAGATCCAGAAGTCTGGGTGAACACCCTCAGTTAGAGCAAACTGTGATCAGTAATTATCATTTAGCCTTAAGCATTATTGCTACCCAGTGATTATTTACTGGATCTAAAAGCTTCTTACTCTTGTTAAAAGAAGCTGTGTGCATTCCCAAACTCTATCATAATGTAAAATCTTGGGTGAGGTACAATAAAAAAGGATTACTGGTGATTTTTCTGACAAGCCTAAATCTTCTAAGTCAAAGAGAAGAGAGGTATTTAGACACTCAGCTAACAGTCCTGGAAGACTGGATTCAACAAGCAATTTAAAAAAGCAGGTTTTTAAGTTTTAAAATTTTGGATGTGTAGGTTCTAAACTATTATCTTCCCTCTTAATAATGCCCCACTCGAGGACTGCGCCACCTGGGGATCCATCCTGTCTGCAGACACCAAACCCAACGCTGTTGGCCTTGCCAAGAGGCACTTGCTGACAGGAACCTGGTATGGCTGCTCCTTGGGAGGTTCAGCCAGCAACTGACCGATACAGATTTGGATACTTGGAGTCAACCATCAGACTGAACTCAGGGACCCTGGTAGGAGGAGCTGGTGGAAGGACCGGAAGAGCTGAGGGGGTTTGCAACCCCATAGCAAGAACATCAGCTGGCCAGATCACCCAGGGCTCCCAGCTACTAGCTCACCAACCAGAGAGTGTACAGAGAGGGATCCATGGCTCCAGAAACATAAGTAGCAGAGAGTGTCTAACATCAATGGGAGGGGAGGCCCTTGGTCTTGTGGAGCTTTGATGCCCCAGTGTAGAGGGATGCTGGAGGGATGGGACAGAGAGGTTGGTTGGGTGGGGAAACACCCTCATGGACGCATAGGGAAGGGAGGAGAAGAAGGTTGTGGGATGGGCGGTTTGTAGAGGGGTAAACAGGAAGTGGGATATGATTTGAGATGTCAGCAAATGGCATAAATAATAACAATAATAATAATAATAATAATAATAATAATATACCACACACAAGATCTCTCTCTCTCTCTCTCTCTCTCTCTCTCTCTCTCTCTCCTCTCAAATAGGTAATGATTTCTATGAAGCAAAAGTATACTTCATTTACAAATGCATGTAAAATAAAAGTTTCAAATTTGCAAAATGTTATATATTGTGATTTTGTATCTTTGAGCTTTGAATATGATTCTTCATTTTCAGAGAACTGAGATCTGAAATAGTTATATAATCTGTCCTTAGGGATGTGAGGTTGGCACAAAAATCAGGAGTGATGTCCTTGACTGGGTCAGCAAGCCAGAACACAGAAGCGTTAGTGGGCTTATGTTTTAGGACTTAACTGTTATGAAGAAGCTGAAATAGTCTATTGGAGAAAAACAAAACCATAACTTTACAGAAAATATATAAATATAAATATACACAATAAAAGCTTTTAGCTAAATGTGGCAGCTGTCTCCTGTTGAAGAGGGACTTTTTGTACTAGTCATCAACAAGAGAAGAATTTAGATGCTTCTACTTAATTTCTAAGTATATTGACTGTATACTGTTCAAACACAATTACCATATTATGGGCCTCATTCTGCCTACAGAAAAGTGGAATCCTTAATGTGAATAATAACAAGAAAATGTCACTTTTGTACTTTCATTATTGCTGTTAGCTTTAGCAACATAGGAGTGTGTTAAAATGTATTTAACTTAATTTTCACCACTTATACATAATAATGATTTCTTTCTTCCCATCATTTTATGTTGTGAGGTTAGCATTAAAACCCCGAACAAAATGATTCATGGTGAATTAAGCTAAATAAATGCCTCAAATTGCTGTGGACATGCAGTAATCACAAGGTTCAACTATGCTATGAAATTGAAATATTTAATGGGGGCATTTTATTTAATGGAACCATTTTGTTTAAAGGCTGGGCAAAGGTCACTTGAATGAGCACATGTTAAATTTTTTAAACTTTCATTATTGGAAAAATTACAAAGATTACAGACCTATTTTTTTCTTTATGGAACTAATGACTGCTACTGTTAACTGAGCCAAAAATGTGTGCTAGGCAGTTCACAGGTGCTAGGGGAGAACCTAATGCTATAGTTAAAGTGTGTCCGAAGCTCCTCTCCCTATTATCAGCATGTCTGTCAAGCCTCATCACGGAAGCTTCTTGCAGTAAATGCTGATTAACAGACACCCACAATTGTTCCACATGTGGAGATTTAGAAACTATAGCATGCTCGTCTCTAGATGGGACACCTTTATCAGCTATAATCCCCACTAGGCTCAGGAGTCCTCATAGAAGATGGGGCAGAGAGATTGTAGGAACCAGAGGTATGGATCTTATATATCAGAGTTCTTTGTGGACAGGCCAAGACCCAAGGTTACTCACATGATGAACTGAGTGCATAAGACCTGCACAAGATCAAGCCTGAAAAATCCAAGCATGAACAGAGAAATGGTTCCTAGAGTCTCAACCCTAGCTGAGGATACATCGCCAATTGATGGCTACTTGAGGGGATGTCTGTTTTCTTTAGGAGTGCTACTTCTATGAGACTGAATATGCTCCATTAGATCTACATTCGTGCACAAACACTTGGCATTAGGTGGATTCACGGGGCGGGGGGGGAGCTGCAGGAGGGGAGAACAGGAAATTGGGAGGGAAAGCAGGAAAGTGTTAGAACAGGAAATTGGGAGGGAAAGCAGGAAAGTGGTAGAGACAGGATATGGGGAGAGACACTCTAGGTGGATTTGATCAAAATGAATAATATCCATGTGTGAAATCCTCATTAATAAGGAAATTGTTGTGAAAAAAATCAAATGCTTCTTTTTAATTGCAATGTTTGTACACAATTTTAGGACAGATTATAAGTACTGGATGGAATAGATTCTTCACCTATTAAGATAACTGGCAACATATTTATATTTAAATATAAAATATATGTGTCAAGGAGGGTGCAGAGGGTACCTGGAAGAGAATGGGGGACAAGAGGCTCGAAGGAGGAACCAAGACAAGAGTCTGATCAAGGAGACAATTTTATTTTTTCCCAAGGCTGAATTTATACCATAACAGGGGTAACGGAGGGAGGGGGGAAGTGTGAAACATTTACACAGGCCAAGGACACAGTATTCGTGTGGTCAGCTGATGTCAACAGGATGTTGGCTTTTCAGAAAGGTTACAGGTCATCACATTGGGCGTCTTGACGTCGGATGTATTTCTCAGCAAAGTCACAGCTTTATCAGATAATTATTCCTCCTGACCACCAGATTTGTATTAATCTTTTGCAGCTGGCTGGGGATTTTCCATGAACCCAGTCATACTTAACTCTAACCATAATATTAATATCAATAATGGAGGGTTTCAAGGGCATCACTCCCAACATATATGCATAAATTATGTGATAAATATCCACATATGGTGATGATTATCTAAAATAAAATTTGAGAAACCTCTATACCTTATGTGAATAAGTGATTTTATAAGTTCAAAGGCAGACACAAAACTAGATTCCTACATTACTACCGTGCATAGGTCAATCAAACCAACTTGCTCACCATCAAAGAAGGAACAGAAAACCTAGGTCATAGGAAATAAAATAAATAAATCCAAAATTAGCTCAAAGGCACATCTTTTAAACTCAACATTCAGGAAGCAGAGGCAGGCAAACCTTGTGATTTTGAAGCCAGCCTTGACTGTATAGAAAATTCTAGGGCAGCCAAGTATAAATAGTAAAACTATGCCTAAAGGAAATTAGCTCAAAATATTTTTCTATGATTAGAATGCTCTGGCTGAGAAGTTATTTTGAGGGTAAACAGGACACAAATATTTCAGAACCTGCACAAAATGACAATGTATTTTTTTTAAATGTCTATAACCCAGTGTTTTTTCCAAAGGTAGTCTGAATACAGTTCTACCAGCATCAATAAATATGTGGTTTTAAATAGACATTGCAATATCCCAACCCACCAAATTAGAATTTCCTAAATCAGGCCTTGAGAGACCTCATTTAAATATCATCACCTTTGTAAGTTTATACTCATAAGTTCGACAGCCAGTTGCAGACAGAAGAGTTGAATAAAGTCCCCAACTAAACATAGTCTATACTCCTGGGAATGCATGCTACTGCATTATGATATTGATCAGTACTATGCTTACTTAATTTGTAAAGATTTCAGCTATTTAGCATTACAGTAAAATGTTTTGTGTGCATGGACCAATTAAGGGCACATACTTCTCTTTCAGAGGATCTGAATTTGGATATTAACACATACACAATCACCTACTATTCCAGCTCTAAGAGACCTGGTGGTGACTTTTAACCTTCTTGGAAACCTGCAAACACACACACACACACACACACACACACACACACACACACACACAGATGCATGATGAATATACACACGATGAAAAATAAAAATAAATCTTTTTTTAATTGGATAATTTTTACTTACATTTCAAATGTTATCCCATTTCTTGGTTTCCCATCCAAGGACTCCTCTATCCCCTCCCCCTCCCTCTGCTTCTATGAGGGTGTTCACCCACCCACCTCCCTTTACCCTCTCCCCACCCTGACATTCCACTACACTGGGGCATTGATCCCTGGCAAGGCCAAGGACTTCTCCCATTGACGCCCAATAAGGCCATTGTCTGCTACTTATACAGCTGGAGCCATGGGTCTATCCATGTGTACTCTTTGTATGGTAGTTTAGTCCCTGGGAGCTCTGGTTGGTTGGTATTGTTGTTTTTATGGGGGTATCTTTCTATGATATCTTCTGCCCCTGAGATTCTTTCTTTTATCTTTGTATTCTGTTGGCAATGCTTGCGTCTGTGATTCCTGATCTTTTCCCCAGGTTTTCTATCTCCAGGGTTGTCTCTTTTTGTGATTTCATTATTTTTTTCTATTTCTATTTTTAGATCCTGGATGGTTTTGTTCAATTCCTTGACCTGTTTGGATGAGTTTTGTGTTTTCTCTTTCAGGGCTTCTACCTGTTTAACCTGTGTTGTCCTGTATTTCTTTAAGGGGATTATTTATGTCCTTCTTAAAGTTCTTTAACATCTTCATGAATTGTGATTTTAAGTCAAAATCTTGCTTTTCCAGTGTGTTGGGGTGTGCAGGGCTTACTGTGGTGGGGAAACTGGGTTCTGATGATGCCAAGTGGCATTGGTTCTGTTGCTTAGTTTCTTGCCCTTGCCTCTTGCCATCTGCTTATCTCTGGTGTTGCTGATCTTGCTGTCTCTGACAGTGGCTTGACCCTCCTGTAAGCCTGTGTGTCAGCACTACTGGGAGCTCTCTCCCAGGGGAACCTTGGTACAGAGAGCTGTGGCCTAGGGTCAGCTCTGGGCACAGGTGGAAACTGGAAGGATCTTGTCCCAAACTGCTCCTCAGTTCCTGTGTCCAGAGAGTTCCAGATGAGTTCCTCTTGGGCAAGGAATATTAACAGAAATGGTGGGCCCACCTGTGCTCTCAGAATTGTTAGTACTTCTGAAAGAACAGCTCTCTTCCAGCGTGATCTGGGTACAAAGAGCTGTGGCACAGGGTCAGCTCTGGGTGCTGGCAGAAAACAGAAGCAATTGTAAATATTTTTAAAGAATAAATTATCAAGTCATCTGTACACCATAAGTTTAGTGTCATTTCTCTTCTGGTTCCCTATTTTTTCCTGTTAAAAGGCTTTTGTTTTATTTTCTTTAGTTTTTCTGAATTTGAGGTCAGTCTAGTTGACAGAGTGAGTTCCAGGAGAACTAGGTCTACACAGAGAAAGCTTGTTTCAAAAACAAGTTTTTATTTTCTTTCTTTTTATAATATACTTTTGTTTATGAATACCTATATAGGTATGATGAGTGGGATATTTTTTAGCACTTTGCTTCTTTGTTGCATGGAGAAAAGTGCCTGAGGTAGCAGAAGTTCTTCATTGAGAAGCCAGATTTCAACAATTCTCTTGAATTCCTCTCCCCTAGAGTACTGCAATCAAGTCAGTATATTTATATTCAGTCATAGTTGAATCTGAATAGTAGCAACTCAGAAGATAACGAGACGCACATGAACTTAAAGCATTGTGGGCAGGAAGCATATAAAATGTGTCTTAAGTTTGAAGAGTGTATTAGAGTATAAAAGCAGGGAAGTGATTCCATATATTGGAGAGATGGTTTGTCCTCAGAAGGATTAATTTGGTTCAGCTATAAGAGAATTCAACCACTGGTCATGAAACAAGGTTTGAAATGAAATGATAGCTGTGTGTTCATCTCCTAAACAAGAGTTTTTTATTTTAATCCATCATAGTATGAGATGGCCCTTGTTTATTTGTTTGTATGTTTGTCTACCTATCTTTATTTTTATATCTCTATATCTGTCTGTGTGTCTGTCTGTGTGTCTGCCTGTCTATCTATCTATCTATCTATCTATCTATCTATCTATCTATCTATCTATCTATCTATCTATCTATCTATCTATCATCTATCTTGTTTGGAAATGATTTGCCAATCACAATGTGCCATTCACCCTATCAAGAGCTGCCAGGATTACAGAGCACTGGTGACAACATTTCCAGTCTTGACTTTGACAAATATTAAAAGAAAAGCTACGAAATAATAGACAGTTTCAAAGTAGGGATATATTGTCTGCATGACCATCTACTCATATGTACTTTTTGAAGTACATCATGTAGTTATTAACTTGGCACTGAATAAAATTTAAATTCTGTTAGTTGGGACTAACCTGAAAGAGAAATCATCTCACATCAAACAGAAATCTCTGAGAAAATCATGCCACAGGTAACACAATGGGTAAATGAGAATTTGCACAGAGTTTCTTTGTTAACAAGGTCTAAACTCATAGCATTCTGTGTAGAACTCTCAGAAATTAGTAGATAAAATTTATATCTAGCAACAAATAAAAGCATTGTAGAGCACAGCATTATGAAATGCAAACAGTAAAGCATTATTATTAGATAAGTGTCAATTATCTGGTTTTAGCAGCAAGCCATATAACCCATTAAAAAGTTAAAGAGTTCTCAGATTTTGTCTAATATAAACTTTAGATTTCTAGAAAGGCTTTTCCCCGGTGGCCGCAACTCTATATTTATTTTTTTGTCTTATTATTTTTAATTTCTGAGTATGTTTTCTATGTCATGTCTCCTTTAAGGGCACTCTTCATAGTTTTTAAACAATTATCTTCTTTTTATATTGGTTATTTTGTTTGTTTACACTTAAAATGTTATCCTTCTTCCCAGTTTCCCTTCTAAAAACACCTTCTCACACACCCCTGCTTCTATGAAGGTGTTCCCCCACTCACCCACTCCGGTCTCACCACCCTAGCATTCCCCTATGCTGGGGCATCAAGCCTTCACAGGACCAAGGGCCTCTCCTCTCATTAACTCCAGATAAGGCCATCATCTGCCACATATGTGGTTGGAATCATGGGTCCCTCCAATGTTTCTCTTTGGTTGGTGGTTCAGTCCCTGGGAGCTCTGAGGGCTCTGGTTGGTTGATACTGTTGTTCTTCCTATGGAGTCACAAACCTCTTCAGCTTCTTCAATCCTTCCCCTAACTCCTCCATTGGAGTCCCTTGAAAGGCTATATTTTTAATAATTTGGATTTTTGTTTTCATGTTTTCCTTATTTTTTTTTTCTGAGATTTGTTTTTCTGTGTAGTCCTGGATGTCACAGGACTCATTCTGTAGACCAGGATGGCTTCACTGACTTCAAACTCAGAAATCTTCCCTAGTGCTGGGTCTCTTCCTCCCTAGTGCTGGGATTAAAGCTATGCGCTATCACACATGGCTTCTGTTCCTCAGCTTGCAGAGCACAGAAGACAGCAGACATGGAAGAGCTCTCAGTGAGTCTTATGGAGTAGATCAGATACACATATAAATTATTGCCACAGTTTTTTTCTATGCATTATGATAAAGAGATCAAAAAGCTATTTTCAAGGGCTGAGGATGTAACCCAGTGGCAGAGTCTTTGCCTAGAATATGCCTTGGTGTGCATTTAACTCATGGTTCTGACACACAGGGATGGAAGAGTGGGAGCATGTAAAAGATTGAAACAGAAATGTGTGTGTGTGTGAGTGTGTGTGTGTGTGTGTGTTTGGTGTGTGTGAGTGTGAGTGTGTGGTGTGTGTGAGTGTGGTGTGTGTGTGTGTGTGTGTAGTGTGTGTGTGTAGTGTGTCTGTATGTGTGTGCGTAGTGTGTGTATGTGCGCAGTGTGTGTGTGAAGTATGTGTGTGATGTGTGTAATGTGTAGAGTGTGTGAATGTGTGTGTGTGTGTATGTGTGTGTGTGTGTGTGTGTGTGGTGTGTGGGGGGTGTGTGTGTGTGTGTGTGTGTGTGTGTGGTGTGGGTGTGTATGTGTGTGTGTTGTGTGTGTGTGTGGTGTGTGTTTGTGTGTGTGTGGTGTGTGTGTGTGTGAGTGTGTGTGTGATGTGTGTGTGTTGTTTTTGTTGTAGTGTTTTTGTGTGTGTGTTTGTTTGGTGTGTGTGGTTGTGTGGTGTGTGAGTGTGGTATGTGTGTTTGTGTGGTGTGTGTGTGAGTTGGTTTGTGGTTGTGTGTGTGGTTTTGTGTGTGTGGTGTGTGGTGTGTGTGTGTGTGTGTGTGTGTGTGTGTGTGTGTGTGTTTGGGTGTGTGTGTTTGTGTGTGTGTGGGTGTGGTGTGTGTGTGTGTGTTGTGTGTGTGTGTTTGTGTGTGTGTGTGTGTGTTGGGTGTGTGTGTGGTGTGTGTGTGTGTGTGTGTGGTGTGTGTGTGTGTGTGTGGTGTGTGTGTGTGTGTGTGTGTGTGTGTGTGTGTGTGTGGTGTGTGTGTGTGTGTGTGTGTGTGTGTGTGGTGTGTGTGGTGTGGTGTGTGTGGGTGTGGTGTGTGTGTGTGTGTGTGTGTGTGTGTGTGTGTGTGTGTTTGTGTGGTGTGTGTGTGTGTGTGTGGAAGAGGGAGAGGAGAGGAGAGAAGAGGGAGAGGAGAGGAGAGGGAAAAGAGAGGAGAGGAGAGAAGAGGGGGGTGAGAGGGGGGGAGAGGAGAGGAGACAAGAGGGGAGAGGGAGAGGAGAGGAGAGGGAGATAATAAGGGAGGTTTGCTCTACATGAACCTAGATGAGTAAAATGGTAAATACACAGAGTAGGTAACCTTCAGACAGGGAGAGTTTTGGAATACACTTGATTATTCAGAAAAAAATGTTAAACTTTCTAAAAGTTGAGGTTTAATAGTATCATGATTCAACAGAAGGTAAAATAAACAATTAAAAATGAGCAAAGGAAGACAAATATTTTGTTGCTTCATGAATCCAGAAATTATGACAAATTTGCCAAATAGAAAGCTTACTCCCTTTCAGGTTAAGGGCTGACAATGGAGTTATTTCATATGGCGGGACTTTGCTATTTTTATTTAAGATCCAATGCCCTTGACCTAAGAAACATAGTGAGTTTAGATTCTTTGAGGCTACAAAGCAATCATTTAGCCTTTGGGCCTTGATTGCTTTATCTGTAAAATGGAAGTAATAAGACTGCCTATTTCCTGCGGAAGACCTCAGTGTTTGATAACTAATAAGAATCGAATAATAAAATGTCTACAGCTCCCTGGAGGTCATCCACTAGCTGGATAAAGTGGATTATTACAGCAGTACTTCTTCAGCTATTGGTACTTACAGCAACCCCAAAACAAAATATATCATATCCTGTTGAAACTGCCCTTGGATAGGAAGAATGCAATTATCCCAGGTGGAAATTGATTGCAGGGTGTCTGTGAACATCTGGACTTTTATAAAGTGTGTCTTTGGAGCCTGAAGATATGTGTACTATTTGTAGAAGTGACTACTCTCACAGATGAGGTAAGCGCCAGAACTCTTTGGGCTTGGAAACCTTTATCAGTGTGGGATTGTAAGAATGGAGAGAAAATTCTCTCTTCCTTTACCATGTCGACCAAATGAAATTTTACCATCTTAAATAGGGAAATGGAAGAAAGATTTTTCTCTCCATGGAAAGAATTATTAATTAGCATAGTTCTTGAAAAGATGCAGATGTATATGCAACACATGTCGACCAAATGAAATTTTACCATCTTAAATAGGGAAATGGAAGAAAGATTTTTCTCTCCATGGAAAGAATTATTAATTAGCATAGTTCTTGAAAAGATGCAGATGTATATGCAACACATACAATTGAAATTCAAACCCAGGGATGCACACTGACTGATACTGAGTAAGGTTTTACAGGCCTCTCTTTTATAAAATGAGACTCACTGAAACAGATTCTGTGGGAGTGCCGGCCAGGCTGGTTTCCCTTGAGCAACTTACTCAACAGCTTCAGTGGAGTAAGGGAAGCTGCTAAGGCAGATCTCATTATAAGGTGGAGTAAGACATCCTCATGTTCTCTCCTATAAGATATTTTAGTTAATTAATTGATTATGAATATGTGTTTAATATGTATAACAGTCAGAAGACAACTTTATGGAGTCAGTCTCCCCTTTCAGCTTTACATGGATCCTGGGAATGAAGTTCACCTCGGCAGGTTTATTAGACAAGCGGCTTTACCCACTGTGCAGTCTCACCAGAGTTCTTAACTTCTCAGACCCAATTTCTGTATGCAGCAAAGGAAGTTTGTAAGTGCCTAACAGAACACAAGCACCATCTCACACTGTGACTTTACCACAGTGACAGAAATAATAGTGATGTCTTGGGCATAGTTCTATTCTCTTATCCCTTAGGGATACATTAAATCTGAAGCCATTGCTTAGCTAGTTTTTATTTGGGCTATTTCCCATGACCTTGAAATACAAATCAGGACATAAAAAGTCACAGATTTTACCAAGTATAGTGTAGGGCTGGTGAAAAAAAAAGTGGCAAAAGAGAAAGACACAGGGAGAGGAGAAACGAAAAGCAGTATTTGAGTCTTGTTCTTGGAAAGCATTAACAGTTGACTTAATAATCTCAGATAAGGAAATCAAATGATGGCAAAACAGACACACACACACACACACACACACACACACAGACACCACACCACACACATACACACACACACACACACACACACACACACACACACACACACACACACACACCTATGCCCTGAAACCTGCAAAAAAAAACAAGTATCACTATCGCCAGAGTGTTAAATTGCAAAGCAAGACTGAAACACAAAATACCGTAATCAGAGCGCCATCATGTCATTTGGACAATTGTTGAACGTAAACCCAGATTTATTAGGTTTCACATTCTAGAATGATACCGAAAAGTTTATTTTTAAGAGGCCCTCCAGAGGAGTACAGTCACGGACACAGAGTAACATAGATTTTGTGAGTATAAAATCTCCTTGCTTTTCCCAAGTGTATCCTGGGTCCTCACTTCTATTTGCTTTGCTTTGCTTTGCCTCTCCTCACCTCTACCCTCTCCTCCTTCTCCCTCCCCTCCCCTCCTTTCATCTCCTCTTCTCTCCTCTCCTTTTCTTCTGTTTCTTGCTCTTGGTCTTTCTACTTCAGGTTATAAGTGCTGGACTGTTGGGCTGACAAAGCACTGTGGATAAAACACCAAGACCTTGATGACCCAAGAGTTGAACTGCCATTTTGATGAGGGAAGTGCTTTCTTTGATAGCGATACATACCATGCCCTCATCTTTCGGTGGTTTCTAAGCCTCTGAATTTTATTCCAGAATAGAGGAGAGGGTATCCAGAGCACACAATCAAACATAGAGCTAATCTCCAACTCTTCTCACTTTTAAGCATGGGATGGGAGTTGCTGCCTTTCACTTAGAGCTCTGTGGAGGTCACTAAATATCTACACTCCTGCCATTTGCCCTTTGATACTTAGCTATTGGTTATTTCTTTGAGTTTGTAGGTTCATATGATCAACCCAGACATTTGATCTGCATGAGAGGGCCTTGCTTGAAATTGGTACTGCCTTTGTGCGAAGATCTAGGGGTATGAGATCATCTCTTTAACTCCCTCAAAAGGTGGGTCATTTATGTGCATATTCATAGGCCTCATCCCTTTCTGTCATCATAAAACAGAGAGTTCTCTGTGTACTCCAATAAAATGTCTTAAGTAGCATACTTAAGACACTTGACAAATGCTATTTACCTCAAATAGAGACAGGCGATTGATTAGTTTTTTAATTATTAAATATATGAAAATTAAAAATATATTTCTCAATTATTTAAGTCCATTTAATGTGTTCCATAGCCACACATGACACTGGATTTTGTATTCGGCCATGTAAATGATGGTCATCATCACACTAGCTGGAGGTCTTCAAGAGGGGGAAACAAGAAAGTGTCCAAACAATGTTATTGTCATCAAGTCACATGCTAGAGAATCAACATGACACTAGTTTCTCTGAGCACAGGGTAAAGGTTTTTCTGAACTGACGGTCAGTTAGAAGAGTGTAGAATCCTTTATCCCAAGTCAGTGTATTTTAGAGATACAGCTTTATAATAATTCTCCATCACCAACTGCTTAATTATGATTCATAGTTCTGTCTTAAAGAAAAGAACTGGTTCTGGCTTCCCACCTTCCTTACTCCCATTGCTGCTCTCCAGGCTGTATCTGTACACTCAATCCAGGCCCACATCACGGGTAATCTCATAAGTGAATATGCAACTCAGCAGTGCTGAATCCATACCTGTACCAGCCATATTGTATTTAAGGCATTGTTTCTTTTCATGACGCTGTACTAATTTGCTTGGTCCCCAAGGGAATTATGCCAAATAGACACCAAACACAAAATAGTTTCTAGGTTGTTTTCCATGGTCAGAAGAAGCAGAACTCAGTATAGAGTATGGTTCCCCGATACCACACACACTTGTTATTTTTATGCAGAATAGTGTTTATCATAGAACAACTTCATTCTAAAATTTACTCTATTTTTTTTTTGGAAACTATAATGTAATTAAAATCACTTCCCCTCTTTCGTTTCTCCCTCCAAACAATTCCATATATCCCTTTCTTGTTCTCTTTCAAATTCATGTCTGCTTTATTCATAAATTATTCTTACACACACACACACACACATATATATATATATATATACATAAACGCACAAACATATATATTTCTAAATGCATAAATAAAACCTGCTCAGTCTGTACAATATTTGCCTGTACGTTTTCAGGGCTGACTAGTTGGTATTATAATTCAAGTGTAAAAACTGAGGTTTCTCAATTCCTTCTGGCCTTTATATTTTTTCTGTGGTATAAGTATTGATAATTCATTTTCTCTACTTCCTTAAAGATTAGGGGAAGAAGGGATGGGCCTATTTCATGAATAAAGTACGGGAGAAAGTATTTAGTAAATCTATTTGCTCCCTCCTGATAGCTGTTTGTTCTGTGTTTTTATTTAATTTTTAATGTTGGTGGGGTTTTTTGTCTTTGTTTTGTTTCCCTTTGTTGAGCTCTAGTCACCTAGTCCAATTTACAAGTGTCTTTCTTAGATACCTATCATGATTACTTTGGGAATGTTAAGTAGTATCATGTCTTGAGTTGAATTTTCAACAACTTTCCATTGGAGAGGATGAAGGGACACTTTTCGTTGTCAATGTTCAGTTTTTGAGCAAAGATAATCATGGAACATGGTTATAAGATTACTATAAAGCTGAGTTTTTAAGTCATAAATACAGGGTATCTCATTAAATAGAGTTATGTCTTGTAAAGAACATTTTCTATGTTAAATTAGTTACCTGTTCCTTCACAGAGGACATGGTTTACTTACTCTTAACAGCATGAAGGAAACATATAAGATAAAATTGAAATGTCTTCATCTTTTATACAAGTTAGACTATCATAGGTTTTAATCTATACATAAAACACACCAATGATGACTTGTATAATTTAAGGTCTATCTATGAATCTAAAACCAAATAAATGGTGACACTTCCATAGCAAGATTTCTCATTATATTATATTATATTAATTCCTAGATGGGATAATCACACCTGAATAAAAACCTTTTAAAAAATGTTATAATTATAATGTGATCTTACAATCAGGAGGAAAAATGACAACAAAATTACTCATCAGACACTTGCAGGTACTGGCCCTTTCATCAGCATATTTTAAAGCAAAATGTTTTATTCCTTGAGAGGCAGCTAAAGCAGACAGTCTTGGAAGATCTTGCCAAAGAACAGTATATCAGTTCACATTCTTAAACAATAGTACCAAGTTTTGATCTTGGAGAATTGGGTTCTGTTTGGGGGGTTCATAGTACCATCAATAGAAGAATTTAAGAATGGATTCAAGTGGAAGTTCAAGGAAAGTTTCATAGACTATAAATAAGACCCACCAGGATCAAGTGGTAAACCTCAGTATCTTCTGCATGGGCAGGGCTGCTGTACTCAGGAGCTCACAGAACCTTTTGTTGACTGCACAAGATCCACAAATGGCCAAGCCGTCACCACCATTATTACATGGAAGGGGAAGGATTCATGAGTCCCCAATCCTTAACTGCAGAACTATGAATAGTTGATGTCTTCTGCAGAAGGAAAACTCAGTTTCCTTTAAGGTATGGCTCCTGGTTTATAATCAGGACCCAGTGGATGGCCCCACAGTCAAATGCATATTGATAACACAAATGAGCAATTTTTTAAAAAAGCCACAAGGTGAGTGGATCTTGGAAAATAAAGAGGAGGAAATAAAAGTTGATGAGATGAACATATACTGTATGGGATTCTCAAATAAGTCACAAGAATGTTTTAGAATAGAAATAGCAAAAAGAAAAATTGTGCCTTCTGATTTAGGCTTCAGAAATTTGGGCATGCTCAGATGAATCCTTCCAAGGATGGGATTTGGAAGCAGGAATTCTGGGAAAGAAAATCATGCTGAACTATAATTTGAGCTATATTAATTGCATTAATAGTCTTCTTATGTGGTGAGTTCTTGCTATTTGAGGTTAAGTGCTTACCTTACTCAGGTGAGTACTTCACATCCTTTATTAGGAACAGGAAGAGTGTCAAACCCTTCTTCTGGGCTCGGTGTCTGGGTTAAATTATTGTCCTACTTTTCTCACAGCTTCTCAACACCATATGACTTTGATCCCTAGGTACCTAAAGATCATTTCTTAGTAAATTGAGTTACTTGTACTTTAAGACTAAAAAAGAAAAAAATCAAGCTTATCCAAAAGTTTTCTTTCATCATTAATGTGGCTGAAAACATCTCTGATGAATCATTTTATGTCTAACTTGAAGAAATAAATCCATATATCCTTTTTAACTTTTATCCCTGAAAAATAAACAACACACAAACTTGGCGATATGCAGTTATGATTATTTTGTTAGAAATAGTTGAACTAGGAAGAGATTTTGTCAGGAACAAGACAAGAAATCACACACCAGTCAAAAGGCGTGTTGGTGGGGCCAAAGAGCTGTTCTTCAATACATATCTCCTGAAGAAAGGTAGTGAACAATAACCACTGGAATTTTAATATTTATCATGAAGTCAACAACTTTTATATTAATGGAAGAGTTATTTATTCTAATGTGGTGCTGTAATGAAATACCACAAACTAGGAACTTAAATAATACACACTATTATTTCTCACAGTTCTGGAGACCAGAACCTCCAATGTCAACATACTATTTTGGATCCTTATGGCACAGGTTCACATAGTTCAGAGCATAAGCAAGCAAGCACTCTCTTTTTCCTTATAAAGGTACTAATTTCAACACTAGGATTCTATCCTCACAATATGCCTACAAATGTTCCATCTTCAAATACTATGACATTAGGAGCTTAAGCTTCTATGTGTATTATAAATTAACATAATTATGTTCATAGCAAACGTAGAGTTTGGGGAATGTTCAATAGCAAGGCATTTGCAGGATAAAGAAAGAGTCCAAGAGAAAACTCTAGTCCCTTGATCATTTTGACTTTTGAAAAGTATAAAATTGTTATTTATTTTGTTCTCTGTTATAAAACAATAAAAATTAAATCCTAAGAATGGTACTATCAACATTAAAGGCAGAAAAGTTGCATATGATATATCTGATCTCTGAAGCTAAGCGGGGTCAGGCCTAGTTAGTAGTTGGATGAGAGACATTTGCTGATCAATAGTTAAACCTAATAAATCCCATGTTTCATTACTATATTCTATTGTCAATTATTGTATTAGGTCCAGACCCATAACGTCATCAACATTTTCCCTAACTGTATCAGTAAAGGGAATGTACCATACAGAACTATGGAAAGGAAAACAAGCAACAACATCAGGGCTTTGAGGATGAACAAATGCCCTATCGAAATTCTGCTACGGCTTCTGAAAATGCTCACTGGATGTCTGGAAATTGCATTTCTAAATGTTATGGGCTTTGAGTCTTTCAACCATGTAATGAATGTATATTTTTTTCTCCATTTATTTATTATTGGTAGAAACTGAGTGATGGACTTTCCCACTGATGCTCCTGCCCATGTATGCTTTTATGGCTCCAGTCAGCATTGTTATCTGACAATACAAAACAAGTTGCGTTTGGACTGATAGACAGAAGCAATCCGTCTTTCAAAGAATTTTCATCTGTCACCATCATCTCCACTAAGATGCAGAACAGAGGATGACAGAATGATTGGTTTTATCTGTATTTTGGTATATTTTTCTCTGAATGGCAGTCCCAGAGAACACATTTTTTTGAGATAAAATAACAAAACTGTGATTACTTCAAATGGCAGGGTCTGATGGAGGATTATAAATTATTGCCTGAAAGTGCCAAATATTTTAGACCCAGAGTTGAAATTGTGTTCTGGAGATTGTTGGAATAACTGCCTCTCCGAATCTCTTTCTTCATTTAAGAAAATGAACTGTTTCTTGGAAATGGCAGAATGCCAAAGGAGAAAACATGAAGGCCCTTAAACACACACACCAGCAAGGTCAAAAGACATTCAAGTAAAACTGATCATGCATTTCTCTTAATATTAGTTGAGCTTGCCAGCGCTCCTTTAAAAATAATGCTGTAACCCTTTGTTTTCAAATAGACAAAAGAAGTTCTAAAGCCATTTCTGTTTCAATTTTCAAGTGCTGCACACTTACAGCCTACCTGCTTAAATCTGACAGACTCGAGGTGGAGAGTCTGTTTTCCACTCCAAAGAGCAGGTTCATTAAATATTAAGCACATGATGTCAAAAAGGAGTGACTGCATGGAGATGAAAATACAGATAAGGTTTGACTTCTCACTTAAAGGTAAATTCTCTTCCTGAGCCTGGGGTTGAAGGAGACAGTGAAAATCAGGAGATAATGTGGAAAGATGGTCATGCTGACATAGTGTTCTACTCAAAGTCCGCTGGTTCACCGAAGAGATGATAACCAGGTCTGAAAACTTAAATGAAAATGTTGCTATGCTGAATTCATTTTGTATTAAAATGTTCAGACCTTATTCCTAAGTGTGTTCCTTATTTAGAAAGGTACAGGAAAGGCTGAAAACAATTCTGTCTCCATAAACAACCCCATGTTTCCATTTATTCATTATTAATCTATAACAGAGTATAGCAGATTTAAGAAGAAATTGTCTGATACTTTAAGGAAACTATCTAGAAAATTTGAATGATTATTTAATTATAAACTTGACTGATTTTCCTAGCCATTCTCAGATATCTATCTATATCTATCTATCTATCTATCTATCTATCTATCTATCTATCTATCTATCTATCTATCGCTATAGAGAGAAAGAGAATACTTTGTCAATATATAAACAAAATGATCTATTTTAGTGACTAAGTCAAGATTACCTCCAGTTTGAAGGTAGCTTGCATAATCATCTCAAAATCAAAATCAAAACGACATTTTATGCAGCCTGTTCTGGTTAATGGTTAACTGTGAAAGTGCCCCTATCAAGTTGGCCTTCAAACAAGTCTTCCGGTCATTTTCTTGATTAACGATTGATGTGGAAAAGCCCAGCTCACTCCAGGAAGGTGATCCTGAATTGTATAGAAAAACATGCTGGGCAAGACACAGAGAGCAGGCAGAGTTCCTCCTGTCCTCTTATTTCAGCCCTCCTTGTTTTCCAATTTGTGGCTCTGCTTCAGTTCCTCCCTTCCAGTTTCTGTCTTATCTTCTTTGGATAATGAAAGCCAAATAAACTATTTCTTCTTCCAACTTCACTTTTAGGAATATTTATTAGCACAATAGATAAGTAAGCTAAGACACAAGTTGGTACCAGAGATGATGTAGATGTTGCTGTGACCAACCTGATCATTTGTTTTTTTTTTTTTGTTGTTGTTTTATTTGTTTGTTTGTTTGTTTTTGTTTTTATCTTGGGGAGGATTATAGAAGTGTTTGGATCATTGGACTGGAAAAGCCCTTGAATACTCAAAGCTTAGTAAGCTGTATTTGGGAGTTAAGAATGTCAAGAAAAAGCAGATGAGGAAGGCCTATATTGTGAGGTTTCAGAGAGTATTTTGTGATATGTTTGGATTAGGAATATATGGTTTCTAGTCAGATCAGCCTGGAGCACTAGCTATGCTTCACAAGAGAACAGCACAGCTGAAATGAATCCTTGCTTTACTGGGATAATGGGATGCTGGTTAATCCAGGCTGAGAAATCAACTGTAGTTAAACAGGGACAGGCACCATAAAGAGAAATTCTTCTGGGAAGTATTTCCTTAGACATATCACATGAAGCTCTCATCGAAGGGGAACAAGACTGACCTCAAGCTCACAACCAAACTTCCTAATGTGTAAGGGTCTCACACATTTTACTGGTTTTGAAGGAAGGGTTTGTTGAGAGCAGATGGCAGAACAGGAGGCCAGGGAGAACGTTGCTGAAAGTCTATAGCCTCAGTTGCAATGGGGGCCTTGGGACTGGAGATGTCAAGGTGAGAAGCTAAGGCTTGTCACCACGAGTCCAGATCAGGGCCCTTAAAGAGTCCACACAAGGCCATTTTGAAAGTGCAGCCTTAGTTGCTGTGGCAAAGAGAGAATTTTGGAAGTTCTAGCACTGTGGAATAAACATCAAGGTCAGAGGCAGAGGTAGGGTCAGGCTAACCTAAGCCTACCAGAGACCACTGCACTGAAGAGAGAAAAGCTGGAGAAGTGGAACTGGGAAAGCTTTGGGTCCTAGAACATTATGAGTAGATTCCAGACACCAGACATTGAGCATTAGAATATTTATTTATTTATTTAGAGACAGGCAAAATAGTTGAGAGTATTCTTTTTTTTTTGTTGTTGTTTTTTGTTGTTGTTGGTTTTTTTTTTTATTAACTTGAATATTTCTTATATACATTTCGAAAGTATTATTCCCTTTCCGGTTTCGGCAAACATCCCCCCCTCCCCCCTTCCTTATGGGTGTTCCTCCAGACCCTCCCCATTGCCGCCCTCCCGCAACAGTCTAGTTCACTGGGGGTTCAGTATTAGCAGGACCCAGGGCTTCCCCTTCCACTGGTGCTCTTACTAGGATATTCATTGCTACCTATGAGGTCAGAGTCCAGGGTCAGTCCATGTATAGTCTTTAGGTAGTGGCTTAGTCCCTGGAAGCTCTGGTGGCTTGGCATTGTTGTACATATAGGGTCTCTGCCCCTTCAAGCTCTTCCAGTTCTTTTCTCTGATTCCTTCAACGGGGTCCTATTCTCAGTTCAGAGGTTTGCTGCTGACATTAGCCTCTGTATTTGCTGTATTCTGGCTGTGTCTCTCAGGAGCGATCTACACTTCTGCACTTCTTTGCTTCATCCATCTTGTCTAATTGGGTGGCTGTATATATATGGGCCACATGTGGGGCAGGCTCTGAATGGATGTTCCTTCAGTCTCTGTTTTAATCTTTGCCTCTCTCTTCCCTGCCAAGGGTATTCTTGTTCCCCTTTTAAAGAAGGAGTGAAGCATTCACATTTTGATCATCCGTCTTGAGTTTCATTTGTTCTAGATATCTAGGGTAATTCAGGCATTTGGGCTAATAGCCACTTATCAATGAGTGCATTCCATGTATGTCTTTCTGTGATTGGGTTAGCTCACTCAGGATGATATTTTCCAGTCCCAACCATTTGCCTACAAATTTCATAAACTCGTTGTTTTTGATAGCTGAGTAATATTCCATTGTGTAGATATACCACATTTTCTGTATCCATTCCTCTGTTGAAGGGCATCTGGGTTCTTTCCAGCTTCTGGCTATTATAAATAAGGCTGCGATGAACATAGTGGAGCACGTGTCTTTTTTATATGTTGGGGCATCTTTTGGGTATATGCCCAAGAGAGGGATAGCTGGATCCTCAGGCAGTTTAATGTCCAATTTTCTGAGGAACCTCCAGACTGATTTCCAGAATGGTTGTACCAGTCTGCAATCCCACCAACAATGGAGGAGTGTTCCTCTTTCTCCACATCCTCGCCAGCATTTGCTGTCACCTGAGTTTTTGATCTTAGCCATTCTCACTGGTCTGAGGTGAAATCTCAGGGTTGTTTTGATTTGCATTTCCCTGATGACTAAAGATGTTGAACATTTCTTTAGGTGTTTCTCAGCCATTCCGCATTCCTCAGCTGTGAATTCTTTGTTTAGCTCTGAACCCCATTTTTTAATAGGGTTATTTGTCTCCCTGCTTGGTCTAACTTTTTGAGTTCTTTGTATATTTTGGATATAAGGCCTCTATCTGTTGTAGGATTGGTAAAGATCTTTTTCCCAATCTGTTGGTTGCCGTTTGTCCTAACCACAGTGTCCTTTGCCTTACAGAAGCTTTGCAGTTTATGAGATCCCATTTGTCCATTCTTGATCTTAGAGCATACACCATTGGTGTTTTGTTCAGGAAATTTTTTCCAGTGACCATGTGTTCCAGATGCTTCCCTAGTTTTTCTTCTATTAGTTTGAGTGTGTCTGGTTTGATGTGGAGGTCCTTGATCCACTTGGACTTAAGCTTTGTACAGGGTGATAAGCATGGATCGATCTGCATTCTTCTACATGTTGACCTCCAGTTGAACCAGCACCATTTGCTGAAAATGCTATCTTTTTTCCATTGGATGGATTTGGCTCCTTTGTCAAAAATCAAGTGACCATAGGTGTGTGGATTCATTTCTGGGTCTTCAATTCTGTTCCATTGGTCTATCTGTCTGTCTCTGTACCAATACCATGCAGTTTTTATCAATTGCTCTGTAATACTGCTTGAGTTCAGGGATAGTGATTCCCCTGAAGTCCTTTTATTGTTGAGGATAGTTTTAGCTATCCTGGGTTTTTGTTATTCCAGATGAATTTGCAAAATTGTTCTGTCTAACTCTTTGAAGAATTGGATTGGTATTTTGATGGGGATTGCATTGAATCTGTAGATCGCTTTTGGTAAAATGGCCATTTTTACTATATTAATCCTGCCAATCCATGAGCATGGGAGATCTTTCCACCTTCTGAGGTCTTCTTCAATTTCTTTCTTCAGTGTCTTGAAGTTCTTATTGTACAGATCTTTTACTTGCTTGGTTAAAGTCACACCGAGGTATTTTATATTATTTGGGTCTATTATGAAGGGTGTCGTTTCCCTAATTTCTTTCTCGGCTTGTTTCTCTTTTGTGTAGAGGAAGGCTACTGATTTATTTGAGTTAATTTTATACCCAGCCACTTTGCTGAAGTTGTTTATCAGCTTTAGTAGTTCTCAGGTGGAACTTTTGGCATCACTTAAATATACTATCATATCATCTGCAAATAGTGATATTTTGACTTCTTCTTTTCCGATCTGTATCCCCTTGATCTCCTTTTGTTGTCTGATTGCTCTGGCTAGAACTTCAAGAACTATATTGAATAAGTAGGGAGAGAGTGGGCAGCCTTGTCTAGTCCCTGATTTTAGTGGGATTGCTTCAAGTTTCTCTCCATTTAGTTTAATGTTAGCAACTGGTTTGCTGTATATGGCTTTTATTATGTTTAGGTATGGGCCTTGTATTCCTATTCTTTCCAGGACTTTTTATCATGAAGGGTGTTGAATTTTGTCAAATGCTTTCTCAGCATCTAATGAAATGATCATGTGGTTTTGTTCTTTCAGTTTGTTTATATAATGGATCACGTTGATGGTTTTCCAGATATTAAACCATCCCTGCATGCCCTGGGATGAAGCCTACTTGATCATGGTGGATGATTGTTTTGATGTGCTCTTGGATTGGTTTGCCAGAATTTTGTTGAGTATTTTGGCGTCGATGTTCATAAGGGAAATTGGTCTGAAGTTCTCTTTTTTTGTTGGGTCTTTGTGTGGTTTAGGTATAAGAGTAATTGTGGCTTCATAGAAGGAATTCGGTAGTGCTCCATCTGTTTCAATTTTGTGGAATAGTTTGGATAATATTGGTATGAGGTCTTCTATGAAGGTCTGATAGAATTCTGCACTAAACCCGTCTGGACCTGGGCTCTTTTTGGTTGGGAGGCCTTTAATGACTGCTTCTATTTCCTTAGGAGTTATGGGGTTGTTTAACTGGTTTATCTGTTCCTGATTTAACTTCGTACCTGGTATCTGTCTAGGAAATTGTCCATTTCCTGTAGATTTTCAAGTTTTGTTGAATATAGGCTTTATAGTAAGATCTGATGATTTTTTTTGAATTTCCTCTGAATCTGTAGTTATGTCTCCTTTTCATTTCTGATTTTGTTAATTTGGACACACTCTCTGTGTCCTCTCGTTAGTCTGGCTAGGGGTTTATCTATCTTGTTGATTTTCTCAAAGAACCAACTTTTGGTTCTGTTGATTCTTTCTATGGTCCTTTTTGTTTCTACTTGGTTGATTTCAGCTCTGAGTTTGATTATTTCCTGCCTTCTACTCTTCCTGGGTGTATTTGCTTCTTTTTGTTCTAGAGCTTTTAGGTGTGCTGTCAAGCTGCTGACATATGCTCTTTCCTGTTTCTTTCTGCAGGCACTCAGCGCTATGAGTTTTCCTCTTAGCACAGCTTTCATTGTGTCCCATAAGTTTGGGTATGTTGTACCTTCATTTTCATTAAATTCTAAAAAAGTTTTTAATTTCTTTCTTTTTATTTCTTCCTTGACCAGGTTATCATTGAGTAGAGCATTGTTCAGTTTCCACGTATATGTGGGCATTCTTCCCTTATTGTTATTGAAGACCAGCTTTTAGGCCGTGGTGGTCCGATAGCACGCATGGGATTATTTCTATCTTTCTGTATCTGTTGAGGCCTGTTTTTTGACCAATTATATGGTCAATTTTGGAGAAAGTACCATGAGGAGCTGAGAAGAAGGTATATCCTTTTGCTTTTAGGGTAGAACGTTCTATAAATATCCGTTAAGTCCATTTGGCTCATGACTTCTCTTAGTCTGTCTCGTCTCTGTTTAATTTCTGTTTCATGATCTGTCCATTGATGAGAGTGGGGTGTTGAAATCTCCTACTATTATTGTGTGAGGGTGCAATGTGTTTTTTGAGCTTTTAGTAAGGTTTCTTTTACATATGTAGGTGCCCTTGTATTTGGGGCATAGATATTTAGGATTGAGAGTTCATCTTGGTGGATTTTTCCTTTGATGAATATAAAGTGTCCTTCCTTATCTTTTTTGATGACTTTTAGTTGGAAATTGATTTTATTTGATATTAGAATGGCTACTCCAGCTTGCTTCTTCTGACCATTTGCTTGGAAAGTTGTTTCCCAGCCTTTCACTCTGAGGTAGTGTCTGTCTTTGTCTCTGAGGTGTGTTTCCTGTAGGCAGCAGAATGCAGGGTCCTCGTTGCATATCCAGTTTGTTAATCTATGTCTTTTTATTGGGGAGTTGAGGCCATTGATGTTGAGACATATTAAGGAATAGTGATTATTGCTTCCTGTTATATTCATATTTGGATGTGAGGTTGTGTTTGTGTGCTTTTCTTCTCTTTGTTTTGTTGCCAAGACGATTAGATTCTTGCCTCTTTTGGGTATAGCTTGCCTCCTTATGTTGGGCTTTACCATTTATTATCCTTTGTAGTGCTGGATTTGTAGAAAGATATTGTGTAAATTTGGTTTTGTCATGGAATATCTTGGTTTCTCCATCTATGTTAATTGAGAGTTTTGCAGGATACAGTAGCCTGGGCTGGCATTTGTGTTCTCTTAGGGTCTGTATGACATCAGTCCAGGATCTTCTGGCCTTCATAGTTTCTGGCGAAGTCAGGTGTGATTCTGATAGGTCTGCCTTTATATGTTACTTGACCTTTTTTCTCTTATTGCTTTTAATATTCTTTCTTTATTTTGAGCGTTTAGTGTTTTGACTATTATGTGACGGGAGGTGTTTCTTTTCTGGTCCAATCTATTTGGAGTTCTGTAGGCTTCTTGTATGCCTATGGGTATCTCTTTTTTTAGGTTAGGGAAGTTTTCTTCTATGATTTTGTTGAAGATATTTACTGGTCCTTTGAGCTGGGAGTCTTCATTCTCTTCTATACCTATTATCCTTAGGTTTGATCTTCTCATTGAGTCCTGGATTTCCTGTATGTTTTGGACCAGTAGCTTTTTTCTGCTTTTTACATTATCTTTTGACAGTTGAGTCAATGATTTCTATGGAATCTTCTGCTCCTGAGATTCTCTCTTCCATCTCTTGTATTCTGTTGGTGAAGCTTGTATCTACAGCTCCTTGTCTCTTCTTTTGGTTTTCTATATCCAGGGTTATTTCCATGTGTTCTTTCTTGATTGCTTCTATTTCCATTTTTAATTCCTTCAACTGTTTGTTTGTGTTTTCCTGGAATTCTTTTCAGGATTTTTTAATTCATTCCTCTCTGTAGGCTTCTTACTTGTTCTCTAAGGGAGTTCTTCACGTCTTTCTTGAAGTCCTCCAGCATCATGATCAAATCTGATTTTGAAACTAGATCTTGCTTTTCTGGTGTGTTTGGATATTCCATGTTTGTTTTGGTGGGAGAATTGGGCTCCGATGATGCCATGTAGTCTTGGTTTCTGTTGCTTGTGTTCCTGCGCTTGCCTCTAGCCATCAGATTATCTCTAGTGTTACTTTGTTCTGCTAATTCTGACAGTGGCTAGACTGTCCTATAAGCCTGTGTGTCAGGAGTGCTGTAGACCTGTTTTACTGTTTCTTTCAGCCAGTTATGGGGACAGAGTGTTCTGCTTTTCGTGTGTAGTTTTTTGTCCCTCTACAGGTCTTCAGCTGTTCCTGTGGGCCTGTGTCTTGAGTTCACCAGGCAGGTCACTTGCAGCAGAAAAGTTGGTCTTACCTGTGGTCCCGAGGCTCGAGTTCGCTCATGGGTGCTGCCCACGGGCTCTCCGCGTGGCAGCAACCGGGAAGATCTCGCCCGCCTCTTCCGGGAGCCTCTGTGCACCAGGGTTCCAGATGGCCTCCGTGTTTTCCTCTGAATCAGCAATGTGTGTAGAGAGCAGTCTCTTCTGGTTTCGCAGGCGTGTCTGCCTCTCTGAAGGTTTAGCTCTCCCTCCCACGGGATTTGGGTGCAGAGAACTGTTTATCTGGTCTGTTTCCTTCAGGTTCCGGCGGTGTCTCAGGCAGGGCTCCTGCCTCACCTGGGCCCTCTCCCACGGGAGCCCAGAGGCCTTATACAGTTTCCTCTTGGGCCAGGGATGTGGGCAGGGGTGGGCAGTGTTGGTGGTCTCTTCTGCTCTGCAGCCTCAGGAGTGCCCACCTGACCAGGCGGTAAGGTATCTCTCCCACGGGTTCTGGGAGCAGAGAGCTGCAGTTGAGAGTATTCTTAAATATATATCAAAATATTCTTCTCAAGAGAAAATATTGTCATGTGTTTTATTAACTACTAAATTCTGACCTACTAGCAGAACAAAATAGATACTTAGATATTAAGTATTTACTGAATGAGTAATAAATGAATAAATATTTGTTAAATATTTTATTACATTATCCGAATGAAAAATTCAAAAATCATACTTTACATGGATCAACACCTCTATTATGTGTAGCTTTTTAACCATGCCCTAATTTACTTGTGATAATAGAAGGCAAAGATTAATTATTTCACCTAAGTGTATTATCTATTACTCTTGGCAGCATTAGAACTAGTCTGTTTGGCCCCAAAGTTCAGTCTCAAGTCCTTCCTGCCCTACAAGTAACGGCTTTTGTTGCTTCTTTTGCCCAATACACTGCAAACTGTGATGCGTGAGTCAAAGCTGAATGCTGAATATCCACTTATATATGTGTCAAAACTCACTGATAAATGTGTCAAAATGTACCTGTGATTAATGATCACATCGAATATGTAATACCAGAAAGTATATAACATTTTTTGACATATTAATAAAAACCAGTGTTTTGAAGCTGAAATGATATGGTTATCACTGAATGATCACATTTCTCAGTTTTCTCCAGTTTTAAAATTATTTGGAATCTTAAATATTATATCTGGAATGCCAAAAAAAAGGGTATAATCATCTTCCAAGGCAACCTTGGAAGATCTGAATGTTGGTTTCCCTCTCTATTTGTCAGTCATGAGGAAGCCTAGTTCACATTTATATGATTTAACAGTTTTAAAAGGAAAATAAAGTAACAGAAATGTCAGTTTCTCCCCTAGTGTGTCACAGGCAGTCTGATTCATCTTTTGATGACATTCACTGCCTGATCCAGCCAAGCTCCCCTTCCAGCTGTAAAGTAATGCCAAGTCTATTGGATGCAGACCATTCTGATCCTCCCCTGGAACCAGAATGGGCCCAGGATATGATCATATGGGGGCATGTTTTCTAATTATATTTAGTTCTTCATCTAAGTAAAAAAATGTCAAGGATCCTTTGAGCACCATTTAGAATACCAAGTGATACCAGCTACCACCCATCAACATGAGGTACAGCCATCTCTGCTCCCCCAAATGCCCCCGTAACTTTGGCCAAAGGTTTCACGATATAAATATATCTTTTCTATAGAAATTCAATTCGATTCCATTTTATAAGTCCATCACTCATTTCTCCTTGGTAATGCTCATTGCTGAGGAAAACAAACTTTCATCATGAATATGTGAATCTGTAGCTATTTTATCACTCAGACTTTACTTGGGGGTGAGTCAGAGATCATAAACCATATGTGAAGCAGAGCCAAGAAAAATAATTCGAGGTGGTTTACCAAGCTCAAGCCTGTGCTACGGCAGTTAGCATCTAATTATGAAGGAATAAAGGCAAAGGGATGGCACTCGATATTACAGCGTAAACAGTGAGGCGGGGAGAAAGACTTGGAAAACTTCTGTCCTCAGAGATATTTAACTATGCCTTTTCTCTGCCAGATCTTGATGGGAAGGAAACCTGCCAAACTGCTGAATCATGGCTTTGGCGTTGTTTTTAAGACCAACTGGGGAAGATTTCTAATTGTTCCTGAATATTCATTATTCTTGCCTTATACAATAGACTCCCATTATTTAGTTGAACACGAGTTTCCTTGTAACAAAGACTCCATTTCTCTAGAATCAGCATGTTGAAGAGACATCTGAATTCACCTGTTCAGAACTGCATTATTTAAGATAGCCAAGTAATGGAGTTGTCCATCCATTCATCAGCAAGTATGACACATAGACGCAATGGGATATTTTCCAGTATTAGAAATATTTACCTTCTGCAACTAGGAAAAATTTGAATGGAGTTGGTGTCATCATATTTAAGATATAAAATTATAAGTCTTAAGGAATAAATGCTACTATTCTGCAACAGATTCTTATGTACATCATGAACACAGTCAAAGTCTTTATTTTTTTGAGTCATTTAAATATCATTTTTTTGTAAGACTGGAGATTGCAGGAAGTGCTCTATGTATACAAGGTAAACATTCTACCAGCTGAACGATGTGCAAAACATTAATGTCACAATGTACAAAAGAAAATAATTATTATCTTCTATAATACCTTAGTCTTGATTGTCAGTTGACTTGATCAATGAATTTCTAGTGATGTTTCTGTCTGGAAAGAAATTTTCATAGAAAATTAAATCATGGAGCTCTGGTCCAATCCATCAATAAAAACCTTGATAGACTCATAGTATATATTATTGAGAGATATTTAAGAAGTAGAAGATAAGACCTTGGATGAAGGAGATGTCTGGGAACTTGTTCTTGTTGCTATATTTCTCCTCTCTTCTCTGTGTTCCTTCTCTCTTTTTCCTGTCTACTGTGATGTAAGATGCTTGCTTGATTATGTCTTTTCTACTGTGGTAGACTAAAAGTTCTAAAAATCATTAGCCAAAATAAATCTTTCTTCCCTTAAGTTCCTTCCTTAAGTATTTTTTCTCACTAGTGCTAGACTAGTAGTATAGCTTCCATCAGAATTAAATATTTTCTGTGAAAGTCCAGGTTAAGAAAATAGATAAGCCATTCAACTCAGAGAAAAATACTTATAAATATGCTACACAGGGATCATATTTAGAGTACAATCACCACCACTCTCAACCTCTAACACCCTACAACTCACTTTGTTCATTTCGTTCTCACAATTTCTCTCATGCACCATGATTATTCATTTTGTTTTGTTATCCACTGACTAGAAGCAGAACTGTCTGGGGGATGCTGGGTTTGCAATTATCTTTTTGAGCCTGGTTGGTTCAGTGGTAGGTCCACAGCTGATTTCCCTTTACCTGAGTCCCCAATTCCCAATAGTTGAGAGATAAATAGTAGAACCTCTAATACCTAGGTTGGATGGTATACATGCTTTGCTTGAGAATGCGTTCACAACTATCGTTTATTCTCCACATTTTGGGTAGCCTGGGGTTTGCCTTTACTCAAACTGTTTGTAGGGAGAACCTGTTAAGGCTGGAATCAGCTTATGTCTATGAGTATAAGCACTGGCACTTAGAGGCTAGTTTATTGCTTTGTCTGTAATAAAATACATCATCTAATAAGAAACTAATCAAAATACTCAGACAATATATGCAGGTGATAAACTTAAGAAGGGATGTTGAACATTAGTTATTATCAGATATAAATTAAAACTGCACTATTACTCAGCCGATGTCTTGGTTTGAATGAGAATGCCCTTCATCGATTTGGGTATTTGAACACTTGGTCTCTACTTGGTACCTCTCATTGCAGAAGTAGTGCAGCCACACTTGAAAGTATACATCATTAGGAGTTGGGTTGGAGAGTTGATAGCCTCACCCTTCTTACAGTTCTCTCTCTTTCTGCTTTGTGCTTGAAGAACTTAATTCTCAGCTTATGCTCTACACTGCAGCTGTCAAGGCTTCTGGTTATTATGGACTTTTCCACTGAAATGCATAAGTTCAAACAAACTATTCCGTCTACGTATTGCTTTCATTATGGTACTTTATTATAGCAACAAAAAGTAATTAATGGTCCTGGTTAAAATAAATGCTAATATTAATATATTGCAAAGTAACTGAATTTCTCATACATATTTAGTTATTTTGTACATAGAGTAAAGGAGGATATAAATAACTCACTAAAAGAAATACAGGAAAACACAGGTAAACAGCCCATAAATAGAAAACAAATAAATCCCTTAAAGAATTACAGGAAGACACAATCAAACAGGAAAAGGAATTGCATAGAGCAATCCAAGACCTAAAAATGGAAGTAGAAACAATAAAGAAAACACAAATGGAGGAAACCTGGAAATAAATAACTAGGAAATAGGTCAGGAATTAGAAATGTAAGCATCACCAGTGAATACAAGAGACTGAAGAGAGAATCTCAGGTGTAGAAGATACTGTAGAAGAGATTGACATATCTGTCAAAGAAAAGTCAAAACATAAACAAACTCCTAACCCAAAATATCCAGGAAATTCAGGACACAGTGAAAAGACCAAATCTTACAATAGTTGGAATAGAGGAGAATGAATATTACCAGCTCAAAGAATCTGAAAATATCTTCAGCAAAATCATGGAAGAAAACTTCTTTAACATAATGAAATGTACAAGAAACCTATAGAACACCAAATAAATGGGACCAGAAAAGAAAATCCTTTTGTCACATAATAATCAAAACATTAAATGCAAAGAATAAAGAAAGAATATTAAAACCTGCAAGAGAAAAGGGCCAAGTAACTTAAAAAGGCAGATCTATCAGAATTATACTGGACTTCTCAACAGAGGCACTAAAACCCAGAAGAGCCTCGTCAGAGGTCATGCAGAATATAAGAAAACACAAATTCTATCCCAGGCTAGTATACCTAGCAAAAATCTCAATCAATATAGATGGAGAAAATAAAATATTCCAGGACAAAACCAAATTCAAACAGTATCTATCTACCAATTTAGCTCTGTAGAGAATTCTAGAAGGAAAATTCCAACACAATGAGGGTACCTACACCAATGAAAAGACAACTCACAACAAAGACAAAAGGAGAAAACCACAAGCATACAATGCCACTTATGAAAACAAACATAACAGGAACTAACAATCTTCTGTTTTTAATATCTCTTAATATTAATAGACTCAACTCACCTTTAAAAAGGCATAAACTAATAGACTGGATATGCAAGTGGGATCCAGCATTTTGCTGCATAGAACGAACAGATGTAAGCAAAGGCAGACATTACCTCAGTCTAAAAAGCTGGACAAAGGTCTTCCAAGCAAAGGGTCCCAAAAAACAAGCTGTAATAGCAATTCTAATATAGAATAAAATCAAATTTCAACCAAAAGTCATCAAAAAAGATAAAGAAGGACACTTGAGAGTCATCGCAGGAAAATCTAGCAAGAGAAAGTCTCAATTCTGAACATCTATGCCCCAAATGCAAGAGCACCCACATTCATAAGTGAAACTTTACTGAATCTCAAAGTAAACTGAACCTCATACAATAATAGTGGAAGACCTCAACACCCCACTCTCACTAATGAATTTGTCATTGAAAAAAAAAACTAAATAGAAACACAGTAAAACTAATAGAGATTATGAACCAAATGGATTTAACAGACATCCACAAAACATTTCACCCTAAAACAAAAGAATACACCTTCTTCTTAGCACCTCATGGTACCTTCTCCAAAATTGACCATATAATTGGCCACAAAACAAGTCTCAACCAATACAAGAAGATTGAAATAATCCCATGCATCCTATCAGATCACCATGGCCTAAGACTGTTCTTCAATGAAAACAAATACAACAGAAAACCCACATACACATGGAAACTGAACAACTCTTTACATCAGCGAAAACTTTGACAGGAAAGAAATAAACAAATCCAAGACTTCTTCCAACTCAATGAAAATGATGACACAATGTACCCAAACTTTTGGGACACAATGAGAGCAGAGCTAAGAGGAAAATTTATAGCACTAAGTGCCCTGGTAAATAAATGGGAGAGATTTTTACACTAGCAACTTCACAGTACACCTGGTAGCTCTAGATGAAAAAGAAGCAAATAAAACAAAGAGGAATAGAAGGCAGAAAATAGTCAAACTCAAGGCAGAACTTAAATAGAAATAAAGAAAATGGTACAGAGAATGATCAAAACTAAAAGCTGATTCTTTAGAAGAATCAACAAGACAGATAAACCCTTCACCAAACTAACTAAAGCGATTAGAGACAGTATCCAAATTAACAAAATCAGAAATGAAAAGGGAGACATAAAAACAGAAAAGGAGGCAATTCAAAAACTATCAGATCCCACTATAAAAGCCTATACTCAACAAAACTGTAAAATCTAGATGAAATGGGTGGTTTTCTGGACAGATACCACATTCCGAAGTTAAACTATCTTAGCATGCCCATATCCCATAAGGAAATAGAAGTCATTAGAAAACCTCCAAACCAAAAAAAGGACAGGGTCAGAAGGCTTTAGTGCAGAATTCTACCAGAACCTCAATGAACACCCAATACCAATATTCCTCAAACTGTTCCATAAAATAGAAACAGAAGAAACACTACCTTATTCATTCTGTGAAGCCACAATTACTCTGATACCTAAAACATACAAGGATGCAACAAAAAAGAGAACTTCAGACCAGTTTCATTTAGGAATATCGATGCAAAATTACTCAATAAAATTCTTGCAAATCGAATCCAAGAACTGATCAAAACTATCATTCACCATGATCAAGTAGGCTCCATTCCAGGGATGCAAGGTTGGCTCAATATATAAAAAATCCATTAATGTAATCCAGTTTATAAACAAACTCAAACGAAAAAAAAATCACGTGATCATCTCCTTAGATGTGGAAAAAGCATTTGACAAAATACAACATCCCTTCATGATAAAAGTATCAGAGAGATCAGGAGTTTTAGGCTTATACCTAAACATAATAAAAGCAATCTACTGCAAACTAACAACCAATATCAAATTACATGGAGCGATACAATGAAGCAATACCACTAAAGTCAAGGTCAAGACAAGGAGGTCCACTCTCCCCAAATCTATTCAATATAGGACTTGTTCTTCTAGCTAGAATAAGACAACAAAAAGAGATCAATGAGATACAAATTGGCAAAGAAAAAGTAAAGATATCATTATTTGCAAATGATATGATAGTGTATTTAAGTGACCTCAAAAATTCTACCAGAGAATTTCTCTGACTGATAAACAGTTCAGCAAAGAGGCTGGTTACAAAATTAACTAAAATAAATCAGTAGCCTTCCTTTATACAAATGATAAACAGTCAGAGAAAGAAATTAGGGAAACAATTCCCTTTACAATAGCCAGAAATAATACACAATATTTTGGGGTAACTCTAAAGAAACAAGTCAAAGATTTGCATGACAAGAACTTCAAGTCTCTCAAGAAAGAAATTGAATATTCCAGAAAATGAAGAGATCTCCCATGCTCATGTATTGGCAGAATTAACATAGTAATAATGGTTATTTTTACCAAAGGCATTCTAGAGATTCAATGCAATTCCCATCAAAATTCCAACACAATTCTTCAAAGATATGGAAAAAGCAATTTTCAAATTTATCTTAAAAGGAAAAAAACAGAATATCAAAAACAATTCTTAATAATAATTTTAAAAAATGCTGTGGGAATTGCCATCCCTGACTTCGCACTATACTACAGAGCGAAAGTGATAAAAACTGCATGGAATTGGTACAGAGACAGACATGTTGATCAATGGAATAGAATTGAAGACCCAGAAATAAAACCATATACTTATGGACACTTGATCATTGACAAAGAAGAAAAAAATATACAAAGGAAAAAGAAAGTGTCTTTAATAAATGGTGCTGGTCTAACTGGCAGTCTGTGTGTAGAAAAATGAAAATAGATCCTTATTTGTCATCTTGAACAAAGCTCAAGTCCAAGTGGATCAAGGACCTCAAACATAAAACTAGATACAATGAGTCTAATACAAGAGAAAGTGGGAAAGAGCCTGGAACTCATTGGCAAAGGGGGAAATTTTCTAAACAGAGGTCCAATGGCTCATGCTCTAAGATGAAGAATTGATAAATAGATCCTCATGAAACTGGAAAGCTTCTGTAAGGCAAAAGACACTGTTAATAGGATAAATCAGCAACCTATAGACTTGGAAAATAATCTTCACCCGACATTTGATAGAGGGCTAATATTCAACATATATAAAGAACTCAAGAAGCTAACCACCAGAAAACCAAACAACCCAATCAAAAAAATGGGGAATAGAACTAAAGAGAATTCACAACAGAGGAATGTTGATGGCTGAGAAGCACCTAAAAAATGTTAAAAGTCCTTAGTGATCAAGGAAATGCAAACCAAAAGGACTCTGAGATTCTACCTTACACCAATTAGAATGACTAAGATCAAAAACTCAGGTGGCAGCACTTGTTGGTGAGGATGTGGAGAAAGAGGAACAATCTTCCATGGCTGGTAGGATTGCAAACTGGTACAACCACTCTGTAAATCAGTCTGGAGATTGCTCAGAAAATGGGAAATAGATCTATCTGAAGATCCAGCTATACCACTTGTCTTAGGTTCTTATTGTTGTGAATATAAAAATTATAATTAAAAACAGATAAAAACAGAAAAAATAAATGCCTTGCTTATGCTTAATTTATTTTGGATTTTTATGCCCTACTGATCATAAAAGATCCACTTTTACAAATATGTAGCTGTATTTTATCATGATATATTCAAACAAAATCATAGTTAGTTGTATTTGATATTTAATTAAATACAAATAGCTTGGAATATAAAAATTAATCAAATATAATTAGCATTTCTTGTGAAGTCAAATAGCAAGGACTAAGAGCATAGTTTTGTTAAATTTTTCTTAAAAATTTGTGTGTATGTGTGTACATCTATGTGAGTATGTTCCATGCTGATTGTGCATTTGTGTGTATGTGCAGAGGTGTGGGTATGTGTGCACACATGTTCAGGTGTCAGTAGGGGCCAGAAAAGCATACTAGTTCCCTGGAGATAGACTAGTAGGGGATTGTGAGCCTCGTGACATGGTGAATGGTGGCAAACTCCGAGTTCTTTGAAAGAAGAAGCACTATTCATCACTGAGCCCTCTCTCCAGTCTACAGTTATTCTTATTTGTTTATTGGGTTCCATATAATGTTACTGGGTTCTTTTAATCATGGTCTCATCATTGATAAGTGCATGACAATGCAGACTTAAATCCAATGAATACATTTTTTTTCTGTGTTGAATACAATATAAAATAAGAATGTTAATTTCTAGGGCACATAGACTCTTAGCCATTCTTATAGTACAAATTCCCCTTGAGGCTGAATATCTATCACTGCTGTTGTTTTCTCCAACTTGGCACAAGCTCGTTTGGGAAAAGGGAATCTCAATTAAGAAAATGCCTCTCTAAAATATCCTGTAGGCAAATCTGCGAGTATTTTCTTGGTTAATTATTGATATGGAAACTCCAACAGTACCATCTTTGGGAGGTGGCCCTGAATTGCATAAGAAAGCATGAGCAAACCACCATGAGCAAACCAAAAAGGGAATAGTCCTCCATGATCTCTGTTTATTATCCTGACTCTAGTTTCCTAATTTTAGTTCCTTCCTTGACTTACATGAGTGATGGATTTTAATCTTTTAAGATGATGTAAACCTTTTTGACCCTTGAGTTGAATTTAGTCAGTGTTTTATCACAATAGAAAGCTAATCTGAAGCTAGAAAGAACCCAGATGTTCTTCAACAGAGGGATGGATACAGAAAAGGTAGTATATTTACACAATGGAGTACTACTCAGCTATTAAAAACAATGACTTCATGAAATTCTTAGGCAAATGAATGGAACTAGAAAATACCATCCTGAGTGAGGTAACCCAGTCACAAAAGAAAACACATGGTATGCACTCATTGATAAGTGGATATTAGCCCAAAAGTTCAGAATACTCATGAAACAATTCACAGACCACATGAAGCTCAAGAAGAAGGAAGCTCAAAAGTGGATGCTTCAGTACTTCTTAGAAGGGGGAACAAAATACTCATAGGAGGAAATACAGGAACAAAATTTGGAGCAGAGACTGAAGGAAAGGTCATCCATAGACTGCCCCACATGGGAATATATCCCAAATGCATCCACTAACCCAAGAAATTATTGTGGATGCCAAGAAGTGCTTGCTGACAGGAGCCTGGTATGGATGTCTCCTGAGAGGCTGTTCCAGAGCCTTACTGATACAGATGAGGGTGCTTGAAGGTAACCATCAGACTGAGCACAGGGACTCCAATAGGGAAGTTAGAGACAGGACTGAAGGTGGTGAAAGGTTTTGTAACCCCATAGGAGGAACAACAATATCAACCAACTAGACCCTTCCAGACCGCCCGGGGACTAAACCACCAACCAAAGAGTACACATGGAGGGACCATCGCTCCAGCAGCATATGTAGCAGAAGATGGCATTGTCTGACATCAATAGGAGGAGAAGTCCTTGGTCCTGTGAAGGTTCATTTCCCCAGTGGAGGGGAATGCCAGGGTGTTGAGGTGGAAGTGAGTGGGTAGGAGTGGAAACATCTTCATAGAAGCAGGGGTAGGGCAGTCAAGATGGGAGAAAGGAGAAAGGGAATAACATTTGAAATGTAAATACACAAAATATCCAATTAAAAAAGAAAACTAATCAGGACACTTAGTCTAAACCAAGACAAAGTTCTTGTTACCTAACTGATTTGTGTTCAACATTATACACAGATTTCAAAGCTTTCTTTTTCCCATTTAAATACACGTGTAATATTTTATAAGTTTTCATAAATTCTTTTATTTTCTTTACAGAAGTTCAAGTGAAATGAGATCCAATTCTCAGTGCCAATCTTTGAAGAGAAAGTGGCTGATAGCAGTGCACCAGAGGGGACAATTGGTCACTGGAAATCTGTCCTCAGTATCATCTCACATTCCCAGTTGCCTTAGCTTATCATAAATATACATGGCTTGCAATTTTGAGACTATTACATCAAGCAGATTCCCAGGTCTTGTTTCACATTTTATTTTTTCCATCCGGAATAAAATATGATGCTGAAGTATGGCTTTTCCGTTATTGCCTTAAATCTCTTTAGATGTATGTCACATGTACAGAGTACTAAACACTCTTCTTTAATCTTAATTTGAACACATTTTGATCTAGCACCTATTTTGCATTCAAATGCATAAAAATGATCATAGGTGTAAGCAGTCTGATTAATGAGCTAACTTAGATCTTCTACCACAGGATGGCTTATTTATTGTAACTACTCCCTTGTTTTATTTTTATAACAGTCCATAGCTATCTACTAATCACATCCATCTGTTTTCAGTCAACTTAGTTATAGTCAAATTTCATGGGTTAATTACAGTTCTTAGACATATCCAAAATAAGTTATCTTATTCTTGTCTCATTTTGCAAATCATCACTTCTAAAGATAGTGTACCCAATAATGAATAAAGATTGGGTCAACACTCATCTCTCAGTAAGGGAACCCATTGTCTAGTAGATCCAGGCTGGTAATTTTCATACTCGTTTTCTGAGAGCAGGAAAGAAGTCCAACAGCATTCTTTACATTCATTAACTTGTGATAAGTGAATAACTAAATGCCTAGGTGAAGGAAATGAATGCTAGAGGGAGAAGTTTGCTTCCTATCAGCAAGCAAGCTATAACCTCAGTATGTCTTGCCTAGTATAACAAGTTGTTTATCATAGCACAAGGTGTGGGCAGGGTTGGATGATTACTTTCAAGGGGAATTTGGATTTAAGGAGATGAAAAGATTACCCATGCTGATTAATGTTATGAGTCCATTATTAATCCATGATACATTGCCACTGTAGAAAAGTTGAGCTGAGCTATCTTTCTTTTCTTTCAATGTTTACACCATTTTATTTATGAAAATTAAGAAATTTGCTCATTCAGTTTTTTTATTGGCATAATTCATTGTATAAAGAACTAGGTTTTATAGGGTTTTTTCATTTATTAATATTGAAATATAATTATTTCACTTTCGCTCTTCCTTTCCTTTCCATAGCCCCTTCTCAAACACTTTCTATGTTTCTCTCCCCTAATCTCATGTTAGGAGCTTCTTTTATCTTTATTCTCTCTCTCTCTCTCTCTCTCTCTCTCTCTCTCTCTCTCTCTCTCTCTTTCTCTCTCTCTCTCACACACACATTCTCACACACATATAACGAGTGCTTATTCAGACATGTACATAAACATACACATACATATAATGTGTGCTTATGCACATCAACACAAACACACACATGAACACACTCACATGCACCATGCTGACTTCCACTGTTTTTTTGTTTGTGTATAAACAGTTTTTTTTTTTTTTATTTTATTTTTTTTTTATTAACTTGAGTATTTCTTATGTACATTTGGCAAACATCCCTTCCCTCCCCTTCCTTATGGGTGTTCCCCCCACCCTCCCCCATTGCCGCCCTCCCCCGACAGTCTAGTTCACTGGGGGTTCAGTCTTCAGGACCCAGGGCTTCTCCTTCCACTGGTGCTCTTACTAGGATATTCATTGCTACCTATGAGGTCAGAGTCCAGGGTCAGTCCATGTATAGTCTTTAGGTAGTGGCTTAGTCCCTGGAAGCTCTGGTTGCTTGGCATTGTTGTACATATGGAGTCTCAAGCCCCTTCAAGCTCTTCCAGTTCATTCTCTGATTCCTTCAGGGGGGTCCCGTTCTCAGTTCAGTGGTTTGCTGCTGGCATTCGCCTCTGTATTTGCTGTATTCTGGCTGTGTCTCTCAGGTTAATCTACATCCGGCTCCTGTCGGTCTGCACTTCTTTGCTTCATCCATCTTGTCTAATTGGGTGGCTCTATATGTATGGGCCACATGTGGGGCAGGCTCTGAATGGGTGTTCCTTCAGTCTCTGTTTTAATCTTTGCCTCTCTCTTCCCTGCCAAGGGTATTCTTGTTCCCCTTAAAGAAGGGGAAGCCTTCACATTTTGATCATCCGTCTTGAGTTTCATTTGTTCTAGGCCACTAGGGTAATTCAAGCATTTGGGCTAATAGCCACTTATCAGTGAGTGCATACCATGTATGTCTTTCTGTGATTGGGTTAGCTCACTCAGAATGATATTTTCCAGTTCAACCATTTGCCTCTGAATTTCATAAAATCGTTTGTTTTTTTGATAGCTGAGTAATATTCCATTGTGTAGATGTACCACATTTTCTGTATCCATTCCTCTGTTGAAGGGCATCTGGGTTCTTTCCAGCTTCTGGCTATTATAAATAAGGCTACGATGAACATAGTGGAGCACGTGTCTTTTTTATATGTTGGGGCATCTTTTGGGTATATGCCCAAGAGAGGTATAGCTGGATCCTCAGGCAGTTCAATGTCCAATTTTCTGAGAAACCTCCAGACTGATTTCCAGAATGGTTGTACCAGTCTGCAACCCCACCAACAATGGAGGTGTTCCTCTTTCTCCGCATCCTCGCCAGCATTTGCTGTCACCTGAGTTTTGATCTTAGCCATTCTCACTGGTGTGAGGTGAAATCTCAGGAGTTGTTTTTGATTTGCATTTCCCTTATGACTAAAGATGTTGAACATTTCTTTAGGTGTTTCTCAGCCATTCCATTCCTCAGCTGTGAATTCTTTGTTTAGCTCTGAACCCCATTTTTAATAGGGTTATTTGTCCCTCTTGGTCTAACTTTTGAGTTCTTTGTATATTTTGGATATAAGGCCTCTATCTGTTGTAGGATTGGTAAAGATCTTTTCCCAATCTGTTGGTTGCCGTTTGTCCTGACCACAGTGTCCTTTGCCTTACAGAAGCTTTGTAGTTTTATGAGATCCCATTTGTTTCCATTCTTGATCTTTAGAGCATACACCATTGGTGTTTTGTTCAGGAAATTTTTTCCAGTGCCCATGTCTTCCAGATGCTTCCCTAGTTTTTCTTCTATTAGTTTGAGTGTGTCTGGTTTGATGTGGAGGTCCTTGATCCACTTGGACTTAAGCTTTGTACAGGGGTGATAAGCATGGATCGATCTGCATTCTTCTACATGTTGACCTCCAGTTGAACCAGCACCATTTGCTGAAAATGCTATCTTTTTCCATTGGATGGATTTGGCTCCTTTGTCAAAAAATCAAGTGACCATAGGTGTGTGGGTTCATTTCTGGGTCTTCAATTCTATTCCATTGGTCTATCTGTCTTCTCTCTGTACCAATACCATGCAGTTTTATCACAATTGCTCTGTAATACTGCTTGAGTTCAGGGATAGCGATTCCCCCAAAGTCCTTTTTATTGTTGAGCATAGTTTTAGCTATCCTGGGTTTTTTTTTGTTATTCCAGATGAATTTGCAAATTGTTCTGTCTAACTCTTTGAAGAATTGGATTGGTATTTTGATGGGGATTGCATTGAATCTGTAGATCGCTTTTTGGCAGAATGGCCATTTTTACTATATTAATCCTGCCAATCCATGAGCATGGGAGATCTTCCATCTTCTGAGGTCTTCTTCAATTTCTTTCTTCAGAGTCTTGAAGTTCTTGTTGTACAAATCTTTTACTTGCTTGGTTAAAGTCACACCGAGGTACTTTATATTATTTGGGTCTATTATGAAGGGTGTCGTTTCCCTAATTTCTTTCTCGGCTTGTTTCTCTTTTGTGTAGAGGAAGGCTACTGATTTATTTGAGTTAATTTTATACCCAGCCACTTTGCTGAAGTTGTTTATCAGCTTTAGTAGTTCTCTGGTGGAACTTTTGGGATCACTTAAATATACTATCATATCATCTGCAAATAGTGATATTTTGACTTCTTCTTTTCCGATCTGTATCCCCTTGACCTCCTTTTGTTGTCTGATTGCTCTGGCTAGAACTTCAAGAACTATATTGAATAAGTAGGGAGAGAGTGGGCAGCCTTGTCTAGTCCCTGATTTTAGTGGGATTGCTTCAAGTTTCTCTCCATTTAGTTTAATGTTAGCCACTGGTTTGCTGTATATGGCTTTTACTATGTTTAGGTATGGGCCTTGGATTCCTATTCTTTCCAGGACTTTTATCATGAAGGGGTGTTGAATTTTGTCAAATGCTTTCTCAGCATCTAATGAAATGATCATGTGGTTTTGTTCTTTCAGTTTGTTTATATAATGGATCACGTTGATGGTTTTCCGTATATTAAACCATCCCTGCATGCCTGGGATGAAGCCTACTTGCTCATGCTGAGGGATGGTTTTGTTTGGCTCTTGATTTCGTTTGGCCAGAATTTTGTTGGGTATTTTTGCGTTGATATTCATAAGGGAAATTGGTCTGAAGTTCTCTTTCTTTGTTGGGTCTTTGTGTGGTTTAGGTATAAGAGTAATTGTGGCTTCATAGAAGGAGTTCGGTAGTGCTCCATCTGTTTCAATTTTGTGGAATAGTTTGGATAGTATTAGTATGAGGTCTTCTATGAAGGTCTGATAGAATTCTGCACTAAACCTGCCTGGACCTGGCTCTTTTTGGTTGGGAGACCTTTAATGACTGCTTCTATTTCCTTAGGAGTTATGGGGTTGTTTAACTGGTTTATCTGTTCCTGATTTAACTTCGTACCTGGTATCTGTCTAGAAATTGTCCATTTCCTGCAGATTTTCAAGTTTTGTTGAGTATAGGCTTTTATAGTAAGATCTGATGATATTTTTGAATTTCCTCTGAATCTGTAGTTATGTCTCCCTTTTCATTTCTGATTTTGTTAATTTGGACACACTCTCTGTGTCCTCTCGTTAGTCTGGCTAAGGGTTTATCTATCTTGTTGATTTTCTCAAAGAACCAACTTTTGGTTCTGTTGATTCTTTCTATGGTCCTTTTTGTTTCTACTTGGTTGATTTCGGCTCTGAGTTTGATTATTTCCTGCCTTCTACTCCTCCTGGGTGTATTTGCTTCTTTTTGTTCTAGAGCTTTTAGGTGTGCTGTCAAGCTGCTGACATATGCTCTTTCCTGTTTCTTTCTGCAGGCACTCAGCGCTATGAGTTTTCCTCTAGCACAGCTTTCATCGTGTCCCATAAGTTTGGGTATGTTGTACCTTCATTTTCATTAAATTCTAAAAAGTTTTTAATTTCTTTCTTTATTTCTTCCTTGACCAGGTTATCATTGAGTAGAGCATTGTTCAATTTCCACGTATATGTGGGCATTCTTCCCTTATTGTTATTGAAGACCAGCTTTAGGCCGTGGTGGTCCGATAGCACGCATGGGATTATTTCTATCTTTCTGTACCTGTTGAGGCCCGTTTTTTTGACCAATTATATGGTCAATTTTGGAGAAAGTACCATGAGGAGCTGAGAAGAAGGTATATCCTTTTGCATTAGGGTAGAACGTTCTATAAATATCCGTTAAGTCCATTTGGCTCATGACTTCTTTAGTCTGTCTCGTCTCTGTTTAATTTCTGTTTCCATGATCTGTCCATTGATGAGAGTGGGGTGTTGAAGTTCCTACTATTATTGTGAGGTGCAATGTGTGTTTGAGCTTTAGTAAGGTTTCTTTTTCGATGTAGGTGCCCTTGTATTTGGGGCATAGATATTTAGGATTGAGAGTTCATCTTGGTGGATTTTTCCTTTGATAAATATAAAGTGTCCTTCCTTATCTTTTTTGATGACTTTTAGTTGAAAATTGACTTTATTTGATATTAGAATGGCTACTCCAGCTTGCTTCTTCCGACCATTTGCCTGGAAAGTTGTTTTCCAGCCTTTCACTCTGAGGTAGTGTCTGTCTTTGTCTCTGAGGTGTGTTTCCTGTAGGCAGCAGAATGCAGGGTCCTCGTTGCGTATCCAGTTTGTTAATCTATGTCTTTTTATTGGGGAGTTGAGGCCATTGATGTTGAGAGATATTAAGGAATAGTGATTATTGCTTCCTGTTATATTCATACGTGGATGTGTTATGTTTGTGTGCTTTTCTTCTCTTTGTTTTGTTGCCAAGACGATTAGTTTCTTGCCTCTTCTTGGGTATAGCTTGCCTCCTTATGTTGGGCTTTAAACAGTTTTAAGATGTCTACTCTACATTCAGCAACCCTCATCCATGGAAGAGGATAATTCTCCTCTAAAGAGTCATTATTGTCTTGAGTTCCTTATCTAGGAGTGAGACCCCTGGAAATTTATGCTTTTCACACTGTCATGTTCATTGATATTGCAGCTGACCCGAGTTTGTTTGTCTAGCCATTTCTGTAAGTGACTCAGTAGGTAAAAACACTTGACATGCAAACAAGAGTACAAGTTCACAGTAAACTTCCTTGTATTCTGTTTCTTTCAATATTTCCACCTCTTCGTCCGCAAAGGTCTCTTGACCACATATGAACGAGGCATTCTGTAGATGTGCCCACTGGGGCTGGACTCATGACCTGTTGATCTCTGTATTGTGTCTAGTTGTGGTTTTCTGTGATGGTTTCCATTTGCTGTGTATAGAGAGAGGTTTCTTTGGTGAGTGGTGGTAGCTACACTTATCTGTGAGTATAAGGATTCAACATTGAGTGTAGTAAGTTGTGTTGGTCTTACAAAATGACCATTGCCATTTCTTCTTTTAGGCTCACGACCTTACTATCCTTAGGGAACTGCCTAGGCTTTTGGTGCAAATCATAATTTCTCCCCTGTTGAGTGGGCTTTAAGTCCAGTCAGGCAGCTGTTTGTTGGCACCGACATGTGAGTGCCTCGTTTTGTACCTTTATGCTTATGGCGCCATGCTGGCAATTGTTATGATTTATAGGTGTTGCACATAAGTCTGACTGTTTAATTGTTTCCTGTGCCCTGGAAGTTTGCATAGGATTTTCCTATTAAGCCACTTGGTTAGACTGCTCCCCAGAAAAACTGCAAACTAGCAAAAAGCCTACTACCAGCTATGAGAAACCTTTAGGCTGACTGATCGGGCTGGTCCAAGTAATTCCCAAATGAAAGGGTATAGAAAAAGCCCTTGATTGCTACTTATGTGTTGAGGGTGGGCCCCTTTTGAAGAAGACACCACCCATGTAGGACACAGGACTAAAATAATTCAAATGGAATCTGAAATCTAAGGCTTTTTCCTGGGGTTTGGCTTTCATAGGGCAGTTTTTTTTATTGGATACTTTCTTTTATTTACATTTCAAATGTTATCCCCTTTCCCAGTTTCCCATCCATAAACTCCTATCACATTCCCCTTCCCCTTCTTCTATAAGGGTGTCCATCAACATCCACCAACCCTTTCCTCCCTCTCCACCCTATCATTCCTCTACACTGGGGGTGTCCAGCCTTGCCAGGACCAAGGGCTTCTTCTCCTATTGGTGCCCAACAAGGCCATCCTATGCTACATATGCAGCTGGAGCCTTGGGTCTGTCCATGTGTACTCTTTGGATGTTGATTTAGTCCCTGGGAGCTCTTGTTGATTGGTATTGTTGTTATTATGGGGTTGCAAACTCCTTCAGCTCCTTCAATTATAGGGTAGGTTATAACACAAACAACTTTAAGAGAAAAAAATCAATTAAGACAAATAACAGGATATTTTAAAAGTATTCATTTTAATTAGTAAATTATAAACATTTGAACTCTATATTATTGTCTTTTGTGAAATTGACCCTTTTGTTACTATTATCTTGCTCTTTTTCTTTTCCTACTTGGGTTTTTAAAAAATTTAACAGTCATGAAGCACAAATTTAGTGTTCTATCAGTGCTGTCCTGTTGTTTCTATATCTAACAACTAAGTCTTTCAGAAATCAGGAACATTTCTATTTTTTAATTTTAATTTTAAAATATTTTTACTGGATATTTTATTTACTTACATTTTAAAAGTTATCCCCTTTCCTGGCTTCCACACTGGAACCCCCCCCATCTCATCCAATCTTCCCTCCCCTTGCTTCTATGAGGGTGCTCCCCCAACCCTTCCATCTATTCCTGCCTCCCCACCTTGGCATTCCCCTAAAATGGGGCATCGAGCCTTCACAGGACCAAGGGTCTCTCCCCCCATTGATGTCTGACAAGGCCATCCTCTGCTACATATGCTATTGGAGCCATGGGTCCCTCCATGTATACATTTTGGTTGGTGGTTTAATCCCTGGGATCTAGGGGATATGGTTGGTTGATATTTTTGTTCCTCCTATGGGGTTGCAAAACTCTTAAGCTCCTTCAGTCCTTTCTCTAGCTCCTCCAGTGAGGACCCCGTGCTTAGTCCAAATGTTGGCTGTAAGCATCCACCTCTGAATTTGTCAGGCTCTGGCAGTGCCTCACAGGAGACAGCTATATCAGGCACCTGTCGGCAAGCACTTCTTGGTATCTGTAATAGTGTCTGGGTTTGGTGTCTGCATATGAGATGGATTCCCAGGTGGTGCAGTCTCTGGATGAAGACCCAGCTATACCACCTGGGCATATACCCAAAAGATGCTCCAACATATAACAAGGTCACATGCTCCACTATGTTCATAGCAGCCTTATTTATAATAGCCAGAAACTGGAAAGAACCCAGATGTACTTCAACAGAGGAATGGATACAGAAAATGTGCTACATTTATACTCCACTATTAAAAACAATGACTTCATGAAATTCTTAGGAAAATGAATGGAACTAGCAAATATAATCCTGAGTGATGTAACCCAGTCACAAAAGAACACACATGATATGCACTCACTGATAAGTGGATATTAGCTCTAAATACCCAACACATAATTCACAAGCAACATGAAGCTCAAGAAGAGGGAAGACCAAAGTGTGCATGCTTCAGTCCTTCTTAGAAGGGGATCAAAACACTCATGGGAGCAAATACAGAGACAAAGTGTGGATCAGAGGCTGTGGGAAAGGCCATTCAGAGGAATATTTCTTTAAAGATTCTTAGAAATTGGATGTGCTATCTCAAAACCAACAAACAATAAGGAGAAATTAAATAACAAAAGAAAATCACTCTTCCAAATAAATTGCAATCCCTGATATTTTTATTATAATCTAATTAAATTCTAATAAAAATAACCCACATTTAATGTTCAGTTCATATAAATTGAAAATTTGAGACTTGTGTGGCATAGGTGGTAATTCACAATAAAACAAGTTGACTCGTCTTCTAAATTACCCAAAGTGTTTTTTAAATGCCTCTCTGTTATATGTTATTGGTGATGTATTTGGCTTTTGTTTAATCATATCTAAGTCTTATATCTGAGCTTGTTATGATTGTTTTAGGGAATCCAGGACTTTTCTTAAAGAAAAGAAAGTATAGTATAGTCCTCTTTTCATTAAACCATATGGTGGTTTAATGCTGAACTCTGGTTAAATAGCATATGATTTGACTAGAAGTTTTTCATACAATCAACATTCAAATAAAGACAATAAAGTTAATCTATATTTCTCAGATTTATAACATGTGGAACTAGAAAAAAGACACTAGTAATATTCATAAATGAGCTGGGGTAATAGCTTAGTAGGTAAGAATATTTGAAGCCCAAGCCTGAGGACTTGAGAGTTCAAATCCCCAGTACCAATCAAAAAGCCAGGCATGGTTGAAGAAGCCTATAATCCCTCCATTAAGAGAAGAATGGGGATAGGTAGATCCTGAGAGTTTGCTGAATGGCTAGCCTTACTGGAACAAAGAATCATTTCAATGAGTGAGTCTACCTTACAGCCTTAGTTAAATAGCCACAGAAAAAATGCCCATGTTCTCTTCTGGCCTCTGAATATTCACACATGATTTCACATACCTGCACATACATGTGTCTGTACCCCACAGATCCAGCCCACCCCCAAATTTAAGAATAAATCTATAACTTCAGACATGGCACTAATTTCAATGTGCAAATGGGTGTAAAGTATTTTCTACTGGCTTCATTTGCACAGCTATTAACTTCAAGAATAACTAGTTATTAACTAGTTGGACAAGATCCAATAAATTACTTATTCACAAATGGCCAGCTGTAGGGAAAAGTAACAGCTTCGGACCTGATGTTTATTTTTGCCATAATTTTTGATAAGACATTTGAATTCCACTTTTAAGGTAGATTGTATCTTATGCTTGAAGAAGAGGGAGACCGATTTTATAGATGTTTTCAAATTTAAAGCCAATATTGTAATCTAGAAGGAAATTTTAGGAGATAATAAGGAAGCAAGTATTTGGTGCATAATAATGAAAGACAGCTTTTCTTTTAAATGCATTTACATATTTGCGTGGCTTACATTCTATGTGAGAAAATGTGGGAAACAATCTCAAGCACAGAAGGCAGCTTCCCCTCCCCACCCAGGAAGCATTTCACAATGAATGATTGAGTATTGGAACTTCAGGCATTCACATCCATGTGTTTGACCCTTTGGGATAATAATATGTAAAGGTTAGTAAAACTCTTCCTGAAGTAGAACCTGTAATTATTACGTTACTGACAACATCTTTCCCTCCCTCAATTTACCTTTTAAAACTTTGTTCTTTATAAATTGTCACATTTGATTAGTTTATTTAATGTGGAAGTGCGGGGACAGCCACGGCATGGGTGTAGATGTCAAGGACAATAGTCAGTGGTTATTTCTGTCTCCTTCTGGGTGATGAAGGCTATGTCTTCAGGCTCAGCGGCAGACAAGCCATCTCACTGGCCTTGATTAGGGGATTTACATTCCCTTACCATTTGACTATCCTCATGATTTCAATGAAAAAATTTAACTACACTAGTCACCAGATCTGAGAAGTGTTGGAAGATTAAGAAAATGTTTTTATTGTACTATAGTGTGAGTCAATTTGGGAAAAGCCTTATCCAAATTAGAAGTGACAGCAGATTAGAATACCACAAGAGAAAAATGAGTGGCCAACAGGCTGCACAAAGCACAAAAGCATGCATGAAGAATTGTTTAAAATGTGGAGGGAAAAGCCTGGCTTTCTCTGATCAGGTATGGCAGAGAAAGCTTGGATATAAAAGAATGAGACATAAAAACTAGATAGAGACTTATAAAGAACAATCATCCAACAATGTCTCTTTAAATGATGGACTGATTAAATTGAATTGTACAACTTGCTTTGATAAAAAGCCATCATTCAAATACAAGTACAAGAGAGGTTGATACTTAGAAAATTGGTCATTTTTTGCTAAGGTCAATTTTTTTTAAAAAAAATTCATATTGAGTTTGTGTTGATGATGTTTGACAGTATATATATTTAACTACAAGTATTATATTGGCATACAGATACTTGGAGAACAATAATTAACCTATGATTAATTGAATCAAAAACTCAATTTGAAAAGGAAGAATGTAAAGTACACCCCACGGAGCTTAAGGCTTTAGGACATCTAGGCAGTGATGATAAAACAATGCCGAGTGATTAATCAATCTAATAAATTAGATGAATGCAGCCAGGCAACTTTTATAATATGGTGGAATATTTTCATTGTCTTCAACAGCATGTATTTTCACCAGTAACTGTTCTTAATAATCTAAGTAAGTAGATTAGCTGTTCTATTCTTCTTGTGCGTGAATTTTCTTGGCTTATTTATCTTCTCCCTGCATGCTAAGTATTTTATTTCTGAAAGGGTTCTACTATGTGCCCTGACTTTCTTGGTGACCCTCTAAGAGTGTGTCCCATGGTGCATTTTTTTCTCCTGCAAAATATGTATCACTTCTGTTATCTTGTGTTTCCTCCTTCTTCATCTTAACAGTATAAATATGTTTGATGATAACCACACCGAGATTGTGACCTTGATGGTCCTGTTTAAATCACACTTTATCTCTTCCATAAATTTTTCATTTAGTTTGTCTGTACATTTATCTTAATTAGCTTGCCATTTCTTTCCCTTTAGTATATCTCCATCAGTCTTTGCTGTGACCAGGACAAGTAGTGGATAAAAATGCTATTTTAAGCAAGTATGAGTCAGACAACTGCAGTCTAGGAAAGCTTTCCTCCTTGAGAGCCCAAGGACCATCGAAGGACAAACAAAGTTTTTAGAGTGACACTTATTCCTTCCTGGGTGGTAAGGAAGGCAAGCATTAAAGTTACTCCTAAAGTTTGCTTTACCATCAAATAAATCAATTTTAATATGAAGATGTCAAATCAAGTGCTTGCGTAATTTATTTTGGTAATAGTCACATATTTATGGGTACCCTATCGATTTTGTGAAATGGTACTTATGTGAGTGGTTTGGGGAGTAGATTTATGATAATTCTGTTAGGCAGAAATTTGAGAAGAAGAAAAAAGTTGCTATTTTAGCTAAGTGAAAAATAATTTGACACGCAAGAGTGCTTGCTTTTCCTATTGCTCTGTTTTCATAAAAACAGTGTTATTAGTAGAAGATAGGAAGCCACTCTCTCCAGTGCCACTGAAAACTCTTATGAAGGTAGTTTTATACCAATTTGTAAGAGATCTGTCATATATAGGGGACCATCGCTGACAGAGAGGTGCCAATACACTTAGACATACACATACATTTATTAGACTTTTCTTAATCTATATAATTTTTGCTAAAATACTATTATTTTACTTCTCTGTAAACTCCCATGTGAGTTGCCAAATATTCTGACTCTCCTGCTTTGTAAAATTGCTGAAGAAATATTATTTGCTTTACTACTATAAATTGTAAGTCTGTATGTTTCATAAATCTTTCCTTTTTAGCAAAATGAAATGGCAGTTGGCTATGTGCAGCTAAGGCTATTGTCATCTAAAAGATAAGTGGATAAGATAACACAAAAGGAACATATCTGTAAGTTTATCAGAAACGTCCATTCAAATAGCAAACTCAGGCCCTATAATGTTTTGTTTTTAAAATGATACAATTTCAAAGCTTCATAGAATATTAAAAGAAATCTCACTTAAGTTATTTTGATTTGCAATATATTTTTATTTATTTGTTAAGAGTTCATATTTGTAGGCAATATAGTTTGATCGCATTTTAATTACTACCCCACTGTAATTTCTTACAGATCTCCCAGCTACATTGTCCTCTCCTTTCCATGAACACTTGTTTTTAACCCACAGAGCCCTATCACTATCCCAATATATGGATAAGTATAGGGCGATCCTCTGGAACATGGGCAATCTACTAAGGTCTATATCCCTGAAATGTAGAGGACAAAGGAGGGGAAAGGGATAGTGATCACCTAATTTCTTTAGTTTTCAATTTAGAAACAGAGACTCAGAGAACTCAAAGTACTTGCCCCGAGCTGTTGGATCAGAATAAAGTCAAGTGTAGATTGTTTGACAGTGTCTCTGCATATGTATGTTTCTTGTGCTTTTTTTCCTTTGGCTTTATCTTCTGTTTGTTTGTTTTGTCCTATTCTGGTTAGTTTGTTTTTATTTCTTATTCTTTTGGGTTTTAGATACTTGTTTGAGAGAGAGAAGGGGCAGACATTTATATAAGAAGGGTTGGACGAGGATCTACTAGAAGTTGAAGAAGGGGAATCGTAAACAACATTGTATGAAAATGTTTTCAATAATAGAAAATAATTGCCCTCATGACCATGAAGTTCTTATGAGATCAATTTTCCAAAAATATAAATAGGACACATTGAGAAATCATCCCTAGTATTAAAACATACACCTGTTTATATTCACATTGATAATATTTTCTTAATCTATACCATTTTTATTCAGCTCCTATTGCTATTGTGTGATAAGTCTGTGTTCTTATCTCTGCCTCCTTAATACCTTCGGCACCATGCCTGAGGACCAAAGATATGATGACTATTTTGTCCTCGATCCTTCTGACTTTTTCCTACCTGACAGGCTTCTCTGTAATTTGATCAATGCCCTTTTTGTCTTTTGTCCTAGTTCACAACTTCAGTACTTATGGATTCTGTGAATCGAGTACTCCAGATTACCCTGAAATGCATCTAATGCTATAAAATTAACTAAATGTTTTTACAAAGAAATTGATGTGCTTCTTTCCCTGGAAAATCCTGTTTTGAGTGCCCAGGGTAAAAAATGGCTTCATTTCTAATTGTAAGATTTTTATTGTTGTTTTGATCTTTTTTTTTCTTTGTTTCATCTTGTTTTAGCAAACCTAAGGAAGCCCAAGAATTATGGATGCCTTAGGTGTGTCACAAATATAAATTTAGTAAGAAAACGGTATTTCAAAGATTTTAAAATAGAATTCTGATCAAGTTTACTAAATAACCAAGTGATGGGCAAAGAAGCCTCTGGAGTGATTTTTACCTTTGATGGATGGAATTTAGAGATTCCACATGACAGATAGGCACAGAATCCACTTGGAGGGATGCATTTGAACTTGGAGGGAGCTGCTGCCGGAGCTATGGTGACACGACATCAGAAGTGGACATTCTAATACATTAGAAGGACAAGTTGAATATTGCCACTCCCTGGGTTATACAGTCAGGACAATCTGAAACCCTGTACCAACAAAACCTACCCTACGGGTCTGGCATTCAGCTGATTTTGAATTCTTCTCAGCACTGCAATTCCCTGAGCTGACAAATTGTGACAGAGAGTTCATTTAAAATTGAGAGAAATGGCACTAACAGCTTACAGAAGAGCAGTCTTCCCACACTATATGCTGGCCTTATTGTACCTTCAAGTCACCAAGCTAATTTCAGACTTCCTATGTACGCTTCCTATGTATTGTTTTCTCTATTATATATTCTTCCCTGTAGAACGCAAAATCTATTGACCTCATATATGGTCTGACACCGGAGCCTGTATCTAAATATAAGTGAACCTTTGAGAGGATAAGAAAAAGCTGAATATGTGAGGACCATCTTGCTTTACTTTGTAGAGCCCTGTTCCCCCTCAGGGTACCATTCACCCTAATTGTTTTTTCAATGGCTCTAGTGATTTTAACAATCTTGTATTGTAGTTTTGTTTTGATTTTCCTGTTAGTTTAAAGTTTCTATGACAAGATAGTCTCTGACATTTTCTTTCTTTTCCTTTTCATGTAATTTTTATTTATGTTCTAGTCTCTTTGTTTCTAAGAAGTGGTAAATTGAAAGTTAGTCTATGCTCAAGGCTATTAAGGAATGAAACTATTTTAGTTGCAACCTGGAAACATTATTTTCTGGTTCTAAGATTCAGTGTGGGAAATAAAGGAAAGATGTTAATACTTACCAGTATATTTTGTTCCTTATTTTTGTTTGATTTTAAGAACCAAGGAGTAGTAGCTATAATACTGATGTCCCCAGGACAAGAAAGGTCATACTCATGAACAGGTTTTAGATATGATCTGACAATACTTTTAACTCTCCCCTGAGTGTATATTCACCAGGATTCCAGTTATAAGTTTTTAAAGCTTCAATTCAGGATCAATGGAGCCATAGCTCATTTAAAGCAACTAAAATTAATAAAAAGGTTGATTGAGTCTTTTAACATAGCAATCAAAAGTGACATCATATAGACCAATTGAATATTGTATAGAAGTAGCAACTATGAATTCATAAAATAACTTATTGGCAGTCTCATGGCGAAGAGTTCAAATCACTGGACTGACATAACGATTCTGGCAAATTGTATTTTCTCCTCAGTTGATATATTCTTTTACAGGGGATATTTTTAAGTTAAAAGAAATAGGAGTTCTGAAAATCTTTGAGCTTAAAAATTAATTAACTCAACACAGTGACTTTTGTTATGTGTCTGACTGTTCCAGCCATCACAGACACAGATAAAGTATAATAGATTTGTATAAATATGAAGTGAGAGCCTGGTGTCAGGCCCCTACATCAGGATCATACTACATACTACAGAAAAGAAAGATAAACAAAAACCGGCTAACCAATCAATCAACCAGCAAGCCAGCCAACCAGCTAAACAGAAGACCTTAAACTCAAATAGCGGTTGAAGATTTAGTTTTAGGCCCTGCCCAGTCATATCTATATATTTTGTTTTTATATGGCAAGCAAAGCACAAACAAAAAAATTACAAAGGAATTATTCTAAGACCCCTTGTATTGAGTAACCTCTTTTTCACTTACAGAAGTCATCCTTCTTACACTTCTTTATCATTTTATTACATAAATGTTATAGTAGGTAGATTAAAACCTTGAGAATAACCCAGAATTCATAACCATCTAAGCAAGTGATATGCTTTTTTAAAGTGAGGACACTTAGTCTCTATGGTCAATTGTGTCTATTTCTAATTAAAAGTATTTGTTCATTCTTCTGTATTAAAAATATGTTTATAAGTGTATGTGTCCATACTAACACCATAGAGCATGCTTGGATGTCGGAGGACAGCTTTCTTAGTTTTCTCATTCCATTATGGAGTTTCTGGGTCTTGAATTCACATTTTCAGGATTGATTGTATATACCTCAACTCACTGGCCCATGTTATCTACTCCAATTCCCTCTAATTCTACATTTGGTTTAATAATTTTGGTGGATTTGGAGTATGTCCAATATCACCCAGATAGGTAATCTTCATTGTGGAATTTACTTAAGTTAAAACATCATGGTATATAGACATCTCTCTACTTTTGACTCCAAGGTTGTTTTTATTGACCCTTACTTGACACAGGAAGATCCAGTCTGAATGGGGATGGGGCCATCCTATGGGGTGGGATCTTGACCTGAAAAAGCAAACATGAAGAAAGGAGATGAGCATTGGTTTAGCCTTTATCTGTATCCCAATCTACCCAGATGCGGGCACCACACCACCATGTGTTTCCAGCCATGTTGGAATGTCTCTCCTTATGTTGTGAGTTAAAATAGATCTTAACATTAATAAAAGCACCCCTTCATTTTTGACTTACAATATAGTCATATTACTTATCCCTTCTCTTTTCTTCCTCCAAACCCTCTCATATAGCCCTCCTCACTGTCTTTCAAATTCATGGTCTCTCTTTTACTAATTATTATTGAATGCTTATATGTATATACATATATTATCTTACATATATTCTTCTCAGTCTGCATAATGTTACTTGTATATAACAGGACTGACAAAAATATTTGTTTCATTACTTATTTATGTGTGTGTATACATATATATATATACATGTGTGTGTATTTGTGTGTGTGTGTGTGTGTGTGTGTGTGTGTGTGTGTGTGTGTGCATGTGTGCGTGTGTGTATACCAAAGGCAGCAGAAGATACTGATACCTTTGGTGCTGGAGTTATAGGCAATTGTGAGCAGTCCAACCTGGTTGCTACCTTTGAACTCCAGTTCTCTGCAGAAGGCTGATCTAAATGCTGAGCCATTCCTCCATGTCCTGAGCTTTCTTTCTTTAAGTAGTTTTTTGCCACGTGTTTGGTCCCAGCCATTTGAAACATAATTGGTCAGTCACTATTCTAGTGCCTTCCTCCATGCCCCACTGCCCATGGTGATTTCCTTGGAGGATAATGAGATCTCCTTGACCATTTCTATATTCCTCTTCTCACCATTTGACAGATGAGACAGATGTTTGCTTAGATTCAGTTTTAGTTCCTTGACTATGATACAATTTGATTTGTGTGTGTGTGTGCAAGGGGGTTTGTTTTGTTTTATTTTTGCTGGGATGGGAAATATGCTTGGCTGTTCTATTTTATGCTATTAACCACTGTGGATTCAATGCCTAAGTTCACTAATTTCCTAGCAGTTATAAAACAATCTTAGTTTACTGCTGGCATTCACTACCTACTCATTGAGTGCAGAAATCACATTACAAAGGGTTTCTAGCTGCCATTTTGGTATTTGATAATATTGGTGAGGTAGGGTGTGCCTCATTCTTTCTTTTTATCTGTTGTTCCTATATGATACATTTGTTCTGGATCAAATCCATTCTCAAAGTAGCTTGCTATTTTTCGTTGATTTTGTTGTTATTTGTTTTGTGTCCCCTACCCCCTTTGGGCAGATTTAGGGACTCACATGTCAAATGTTTCATAGATTGCAGCCCACCAGCTCCATCAACCGTTTTGGAACACAGACGGCTGAATTCTTTGCCCATGGGCAGGTCTATCTTGTGTCTGGCTTTTGATGTTACAACTATGGTGGTGAGGATGACTGACCCATGCATCTGTCATCTCTAGCACACTGGCCTGAATTTCCTCGCAGGGGTTCTAGGAAACCAAGAGTAGCAGGAGAGGGCAAGTGCCACCAGAATGGCTGGCGTGGTCCCTGCTTTCATTTCTGCTTGACTCACTAGTCAAAGTAAGTCAGTGGGTTCAGCCTGGGCTCAGCGTTGGAGAGGACTACTTCACAGTGGATAGGAGAAACTGACCTGGTACATCAATATTTTGACAGTGTCTCTTGGCCAAGATTCTTGAAGTATTTTAAATTCTGTCTCTTAAATCCAGTAATTTTGATAGATTTGTATTTAGATTTTAGTGATTCTAAAATGTTTTAGTGGGCAGAAAAATATGGCATTTTGAAATGTGTTTTATTAATTTAGGGCTTTTTAAAAACAACTTTTATAATTCATTTTCCTTTGGTTCTTTGTGGGCATTCTCATGATGTAAATGCTTTTTATGTAGCCTTACTTGTATGAGTCTATTCTTCATTTCTGGAAACTTTCCTCAAATTGTTAACCCTTCAGATTATATTTTTTTATTCCTTGCTTTTCTAATTTAGATTTGGTATTTTGTATGTTCTATAATTTCTAAATATTTTTGTTCATTTTGGGAGTGGCTATCACCTGAACAGTGGAGGAGACATGATAGCAATTTTAAGGGAAATAATGAGAAGGGTCTGGGAGGTAGAATGGAAGGGATAAGGTGATCAAAATCTATTTCAATTTAAACACATTATTTAACACACACATGAGGAAAACTCCTTTATCAATGCTTTATTTTATGATGTTCTTGTCCTTAAATTTCCACTCCAATACAACTTGAATAGAAAATACCCCACATGACATGGAGAAAATTTTATCTGGGTTGGGGACATAAACATGATTTCCTATAAGGGATTTTACTGTCCCAGTCACAGGAAAAGTTATTTCCTAATCTGCTTTAGGATCGATTATAATCATTTGTAATAACAAGCAGGTAAAAGAAGTAAATACCTATTCCTGATTCTCAACACCATTCTTTAACTACATGAACTTACAGAGTATATGCAGTTTAGAAGAATATTCAGCTTGTTTCCTTTGATACAAGTGCTATGTTGCCAAAGTCATGTTTATTCATTTAAAATTAAGTGACACATTTCTACACATACCAGGAGAGCATGTCCCATGCTGAATTCAAATTACATATTGCAAGTCTCATGTTTATAGATATTTCCTTAATTACAGAAATTGCCAGGAACTAGTCTTTGATCTAAAGCAAGTCAGGCTGCATTGAATTATAATGTTATTTGCTTCTCTTTCCCCCGAATGACAAGTTTGAGCTATAATGTAATCTAATAATGTGATGCCGAGTGCCGGATCAAATGGAATAGGACTTGTCTGACAAGTCGATTTAAAAGTAGTGTTGGAACACTCATATCTTGACAGGAGACCTAAAATGTCTTCCAGCCAACCAAGATGCCTTAGTTATGTCTATATGTACAGGTTTGCATCAAAATATTTGCTGGGAATGAAAGACAATGTCTCAATGAAATATTACTGGACTATGACAATAATTTTGCAAGAAGCAAATCCTAGGCAAATTTGGTATACACTTTTGGCCCATTTGAAACATGCATTGATCAATTATTTTAAAATCAGTATTTGTCATTTCAATGTAATCATGGGATGAAGGATTTTTCTTGCTAATGTTAGAGGTGGGCACAGATATATTTGGAAGAGGATAAACATCTTACTACTATGAAGAGCTGCCCCTTTCTTTTACGTCACTGTCATTTTGGTTACCAAGAATAATAGATATTTATGAAGTCAATATCTATTCTTTCAGTAACAACAAAGGTATTGGAGTATATCCAAAATGGGTGGAACTGCAGATTATGAAAATGTTCCAAGGGCTCATTTTGCTTGAGAGCAAGAGAGGCTTACGACTCATTGTAAAGTCAAATGTATTGGCAAGAAAAGAATGCAGAACAGGTTGGTTATAAGTTAGGGGACATTTATTCACTTTATTCTGGAAACATACTCTCAGTAATATGTGCTCTTTTTTATTCATATTAATTCATATTAAATTTTTCTGCATAGCTAAATCCACCAAATTCTGCAATGCTCCCTGGGGAAGATGTCATAGATTTATTTATATACTACTGATGATTGTTTTCTCTATCTGTAAATCAGAACAGTAATATAAATATCTCTATGTCCTTTATAAGATGCTAGCCAGAACAGAGCACTTGAAGCTTTGTATCTTGCATTATTTCCATTTAGATATTGTTTACCCTGAAGACAGGATAAAATGAAAGTCTAGTTTTTTTTTTTTTTTTTAAAGGATGGTACTGGATGAGACACATTTAAGAAATTTTTACCTTTAATATATTGTGGTTTTTGAGATGTAAGACTCCAGTATGAGAAAAAATCAATTAGTTATAATATTAAGGAAAGTACTAAATTCTGTTTTCGCAAATTCTGTTTATTTGTACCAATGCTTCATTTTTAGCATCATCACCATTATTGTCTTTTCCTCTGACTCAAGTTCTTCTGTTGTATCATGACCCTTGAGGTAGTCAGCAATGCTCAGTTATCAAGTAATAAAGTCACCTGTTTCATTTCATCCATTGTATCAATCACACTAATAATAAGTTTCTCTTATGTATTCCCTGCTTTAAGAAATGCTGTGTGTGGAAAAGATAATTCTGGGTATGCATGGCAAAATAGGGTGCAAACCTTTTGCTGCTCTAATGAGTATAGTTCAGAAGAGGCAAAATTAATCAATAATAAAATGTCAATTATTAGTAAGTGCTTTAGAAAGGATGAGGAAGTCAAGGAAGAGACAGGATAGATTGGCATTCTGTGGAGATGTTCTAGATTATTCTAATTTAGGACCTACATTCAGTTTGGCGGTAAGTAAGATGAATTCTTGATAGAAGTTGTTCTGCCACTTGACACACATCTAAAGCGAAGAGAATCTCAGTGCAGGAATTACATCCTGAGATTAGTCAGTGGGTACATGGGCTGTGCATTTTCTTAATTACTAATTACTGAGGAGGACTCAACCCACTGTGGGCAGTTCCAGATTAGGAAAAGTATGCTACGACTGTGTGAGAAAGAAAACGCCCAAGCCAGTTAGGAGTATTCCTCTCTTCGTCTCTGCTTGTGTTCCTACCTCCATTTTCCTACCTTGAATGCCTGCCTCTTGCTCTAACTCCTTCAGTTATAAACTCTTACCTGAATGTTTGAGTTAAACTAAATCCTTGCTTCCCCAGGTTGCATTTGGATAGTGTCTTGACACAGCCACAGAAAGAAAACTAAAACATAAATTGGTACCAAAGAATATGGCAGAGTAACTAACTCATGGTGTGTGTGTGTGTGTGTGTGTGTGTGTGTGTGTGTGTGTGTGTGTGTGTGTATGCACCCATGGGCATGCTTGTCATTTCATTGCTGCTGTTGAGAATTGTGGAAGTGTTTGGAACTTGGAGCTGGAAAATCATTGGGTCTTCAGCCTTTAATAAGCTGCCTCAATCCTAATTGGGAGGGAGAATAAGGCAATCACTGGGGCGGGGGGGGCGCTCAGGGAGGGAGGAACCTCGGTGGGATAGGAGACAGGAAGGGGAAGGGGGCAATATGATCAGGTATTTGGGGGAAAATGGGACTGAAGCCCCGAGGGCCCACAGGAAAAAAAAATGGAAATAGGCAATCTTGGGAGGTAGGAGGTAGGGGAACCCTCTAGAATGTACTGGAGACCAGGGAGATGAGAGACTCTCAGGACTCAAAGGAAGGGACCCTGGATGAAATGCTATACAGTGGGGAACTTGTAGAGTCCACCTCCAGTGGAGGGACAGGACATCAAGTGGAGGGATGGGGTTGTCATACCACAGTTAAAAGCTCTAACCCAGAAATATTCCTGTCTGAAGGAACTACAGGGAAAAAGTGGAGAAGGTACTGAGAGAAAGGAGATCCGGTGACAGGCCCAAATTGGGATCCAGCTCAAGGGAGGCCTGAGGCCCTGACACTGTTACTGATGCTGTGGTGTGCTTACAGACAGGAGTCTAGCATGGCCACCCTCTGAGAGGCCCAACACGTAGCTGAAAGAGTCAGATGTAGATACTAGCACCCAACCAATGGAGGACCCCTGTGGTTGAATTGGGGAAAAGCTGGACGAAGCTGAGGAGGATGGTGGCCCCATGGGAAGACCAGCCGTCTCAACTAACCTGGACCACTGCGATCTCTCAGACACTGAGCCACCAACCAGGCAGCACATACCAGTTGATATGAGGCCCCCAACACATATACAGCAGAGGACTGCCTAGTCTGACTTGAGTGAGAAAAGATGCACCTAACCCTCGAGAAACTTGAGGCCCCAGGGAGTGGGAAAGCCTGGTAGGGTGGTGATAGGGGGGTGAGGACAACTTCTTGGAGGTATGAGGGTGGGGAGGAGGTATTGGATGGGGAGGGGTAGAGGGGGCAGACCTGGAGGGAGATGAAGTTTGGATTTATAAAAGGATTAAAGAATATAAATAAATAAATTACAAATAATAAGGTCTTTGGTAGGAATTAGGAAGATAGTGCTGAGAGAAATGCAGGTACTAGAGGAATAGCTTCTGAGATTGCAGAAGGAAGCAGACTCTATCAGAGCTGCTCATGTGATAATCTGGATTAAGGATCTGTTAATACTTAATGTCATTTTGTCAATAGCTGCTGGTTAACTACAGCTAAAAAACCAACCAGCGGTGATTAATAAGAAAACAGCAACATTGAGGTGAAATCTGGAATTTTTTTTCCTCAGGGTTACTCACAGTATCTATTGTGGTTTAGAGGGAGCCTAGGCTGCTTCTTAACCTGTAGGAGTTTTCCACATTATACTCATTTTGTTGGCAAAAGAGAACAGTTGAGAGTTGGTCGTATAAGAAGAGCCAGGAGAGGTCACTGGAGAAGTTAAAGGCTTACTTGCAGTACAGAATCCTGGATACTGGAGATGCCAGAACCGTGAATGGGTTTTCTGCCAAGAATAGGGCAATTGTGTAATAGACACTGACAGAGTCAAACAAAAAAGGAGAAGTCATAGTTTTAATAACTTTTTAAAATGTATTTTATTTTATTTTCTTTTAGACAGAAGTTCCCTTTGTAGCCCTGGCTGTCTTAGAACATACTCTGTGGAACAGGATTGTCTTGAACTTGCAGAAATTCACCTGATTCTGCCTCTCAAGTTCTGTAATCAAAGGTATGTACAGTCAAACCCCTGAAATGTTTTGATTTAATGTGATATATTTTTCTGTCAAAGTAAACAAGAGGTGGTATTTTCTGGTCAGTGTTTGTCAACTTGACGCAAACCTACATATCCAGGAAGAGAGAATCTTACCCGAGGACTTCCCTCCATCAGATTGTTGTGTAGGCATGACTCTAGGGCACTTTCAATTGATGAATCTCATTGTATATGGTACCATCCCTGAACACTTGGGCCTGGGTTACTTAAGAAAGAAGAATGAACAACTCAGGAAAAGCAAACCAGTATGCAATATTCCCTCACAATACTTCGTTTCCTGTTTCAAGTTTTCCTGCCTTAGCTTCCTTAGATAATAGACAGTAAATTATAATCTTAAACATACCATTTCCCCTATAAGTTGTTTTTGGACAATATTTTATCAAAGCTATAGATAACAAACTAGCATAACAATACAGTCTTAAAATAAGAATTTATGTTTACTTTCCTGGGGAGCTATTGATGTGTGGCAGGGAGTTTTTAAAAAACAAATTTGTGTTATATAGGTCTTGAGGGCATACTAAGTTTTTACATTCATACTAAATTCTATGGCAGTGGTTCTCAACCTTCTTAATGCTACAACACTTTAATATAATTTCTGCTGTTGTGGTAACCCCAACCATAAAATTATTTTAGTTGCTGTTTTATAACTATAATTTTGCTATTGTTAGAAGTCATACCATAAATATCTGTTTTCCTGTGGCCTTAGGCAACCCATGTGAAAGGGTTATTCAATCTCCTAAAGGTGTTGAAATCTAGAGGTTGGAAACTGCTGTTTATGGGAATATTTTGTTGCCAAGATACATGGTCTTCAGGAGAATATTTTTAGAAGAATTTACACATGCGTACACTCATGTGTACAATAAATATAGTGATGGTAAACCTGAGAGACCAGAAAGTGCATATCAGTAATTTGTAGTAAGTTTCATGATGATTTTGAGCAGAATGAGAAACTCAGATCTGGAATATTAGTTTGAATGTACAGCTAAAGGACTTTAATGGAGTAAGGAATGGGAGAAAAGATACAATAATGCTGTTTTCTACTTCTGATCTTTTTGACATTTAAAACGTGATAGATGTGGACATTGCCTTTTCAGATGAAACAATTGAGTCAGAAACTATTTGTAGAGTGTAGAAGAATGAAGAACTTTTATAAAATCAAGGTATAGCCCTGAGTGGACCTGAGACACTGACTCTGTACCCACTCCCACAACACCCAGAGAAAGATTGACTCCCAGGAGTCTGACACAACAGGATCTCAGGAAAATAGGATCCAAGAATCACAGGATCACAGAGACAGCTAGATTCTAAGTAGTTATGACACAACCAGGATCACAGGAGTGATAGGCTCTAGTCAGAGACAGCAAGAGCAGTTAGCACTAGAGATAACCAGATGGAAAGAGGCAAGCAGAAGAATATAAACAGAAACCAATCTACTTGACAACATCAGAACCCAGATCTCCCAACCCACCAAACCCTGGATATCCCAACATGTCTAAAAAGCAATATTCAGATCTAAAATCCTGTCTCATGAATATGATAGAGGAATGTAAGTAGAACATAAACAACTCCCTTAAAGAAATACAGAAGAACACACGTAAACAAATAAAAGTCCTTAAAAAGAAACAAATAAATCTCTTAAAGACATACAGGAAAATATAATCAAATAGGTGAAAGAATTGAACAAAACCATCCAGGATCTAAACATGGAAATGGAAACATTAAGAAATACTTAAAGGGAGAAAACCCTGGAAATAGAAAACCTAGGAAAGAGAACAGGAGTCACAAATGCAAGCATCACCAACAGAATACAAGAGATAGAAGAGAGAATCTCAGGCACAGAAGATAGCCTAAGAGCTAGAGAGATGGTTCAGAGAGATTACTCTTCCAAAGGTCCTGAGTTCAATTTCCAGCAACCACACAGTGGCTCACAACCATCTGTAATGGGGATCACATGCCGTCTTCTAGTGTGTCTGAAGACAGTGACAGAGTACTCACATGCATGAAATGAATAGATAAACCTTTAAAAAATGATAAAGAAGATACTCTAAAAGACATTGACACAACAGTCAATGAAAATACAAAAAGCAAAAGCTCCTAACTCAAAACATTCAAGAAATCCAGGACACAATGAAAAGACCAACACTAAGAATAACAGGTATAGAAGAAAGTGAAGATGCCAACACAAAGAGCCAGCAAACATCTTCAATAAAATGATAGAAGAAATCTTCCCTAACCTATAGAAAGAGATACCCATAAACATACAAGATGCCTACAGGACACCGAACAGACGAGACAAGAAAAGAAATTCCTCCTGTCACATAATAATTAAAACAACAAATGAACAGAACAGGGAAGGAAAGCTGAAAGCAGTAAGGGAAAAGGGTCAAGTAACATATAAAGAGAGACCCATCAGAATTACACCAGACTTCTCAAAAGACAGACTCTAAAAGCCAGAAGATCTTAGGCAATGTCATACGGACCCTAAGAGAACAAAAAATGCCAGCTCAGGCTACTATATAAAGGAAACTCTCAATTACCATAGGTGGAGAAACCATGGTATTCCATGACAAAACCATATTGAAATAATATCTTTCTACCAATCCAGCCTACAGAGAATAATCAAAGGAAAACATCAACACAGGGAGGGAAACAACACCCAAGAAAAGGCAAGAAACTAATCTTCTCTCAACAAAACCAAAAGAAGAGAACCACACAAGCATAATTCCATCTCTAACAACAACAACAAAAAATAGTAAGCAACAACCATTTGTTCTTAATATCTCTGAACATCAATGGAATCAATTCCCCAATAAAAAGACATAGACTAACAGGCTAGATACATAAACAGGACCCAGTATTTTGCTGTGTACAGAAAACACACCCCAGTGACAAAGACAGACACTACTTCAAAGTAAATGGCTGGAAAAAAATATTCCAGGGAATTAGTTCCAAGAAACAAGCTAAAGTAGCAACTCTAGCATCCAATAAAATAGACTTTTAACCAAAAGTTATCAAAAAAGGTGAGGAAGGACACTACATACTCACCAAAGGAAAAACCCACCATGAGGAACTTTCAATTCTTAATATCTATGCCCCAAATGGAAGGGTACCCACATTTGTAAAAGAAGCATTACTGAAGCTCAAAGCACACATTGAACCTCACACAATAATAGTAGGAATCTCTAACACCCCACTGTCACCTGGAGAGATCATGGGCATAGAAACTAAACAGAGACACAGTGAAAGTAACAGAAGTTATGAACGAAATGGACTTCACAGATACCTACGGAAATTTTCACCATTAAAAAAAAGAAAAAGAATATACCTTCTTCTCAGCACCTCATGGTACGTTCTCCAAAATTGACCGTATAATCAGACACAAAACAAGCCTTAATCAGTACAAGAACATTCAAATAATCCTATGTATCCTATCAGATAACCATGGAGTAAAGCTGGTCTTCAACAACAGCAAAAACAGTAGGAAGCCCACATACACATGGAAGCTGAACAGTTATTTACTCAGTGATAACTTGGTCAGGGAAAAAAAATAAAGAAATCGAAGACTTTTTTTTAGCATTTAATGAGAATGAAGACACAACATACCCAAAATTTGGGCAAACAATGAAAGGAAAGCTAAAAGAAAAACTCATAGCTCTGAGTGCTTCCATAATGGAGGGGGGGGGAGTGAATTGGGAGGGGAACACTGATATAGAAGGGGAGAGGGAAGAGTTAGGGGGCTGATGGACTGGAAACCAGGAAAGGGAATAACAGTTGAAATGCAAATAAGATACCCAATTTAATAAAAATGGAAGAAAAAATAAGAAATTGGAGAGAGTGTATACTAGCAGCTTAACAGCACATCTGAAAGCTCTAGATCAAAAGGGAACAAATACCCATAAGAGAAATAGATGGCAGGAAATAATCAAACTCAGGGCTGAAATCAATTAAGTAGAAAAAAAAGAGAACTACACAAAGAACCAACAAAACCAGGTGCAGATTCTTTCATAAAATCTATAATAAGGTAGATAAACACTTAGCCAGGCTAACCAGAGGGAACAGACAGATTAACCAAGTGAAAAAAATTCAGAAATGAAAATGCAGACCTAAGAACAGAAACTGAAGAAATTCAAAAATTATCAGATCCTACTACAAAAGCCTATATTCATCAAAACTGAAAAATCTAGATAAAATGGATAATTTTCTAGACAGATACAAGGTACCAAAGTTAAATCAGGATCAGATAAACAATCTAAATAGTACCTTAACCCCTAAGGAAATAGAAGCAGTTATTAAAAGTCTCCCAACTAAAAAAAGCTCAGGACAAGACAGTTCAACATCCTTAGTCATCAGGAAAATGCAAATCAAAACGACCCTGAGATTCCACCTTACACCAGTCAGCATGGCTAAGATCAAAAACTCAGATGAGCTGAGATAAGGTGAGGATGTGGAGAAAGATGAACACTCCTCCATTGCTGGTGGGATGGCAGGCTGGTACAACCATTCTGGAAATCATCAGTCTGGAGGTTCCTCAGAAAATTAGACATTGCACTACTTGAGGACCCAGCTATACCATTCCTGGGCATATACCCAGAAGATGCTCCAACATATACCAAGGACACATGTTCCACTATTTTCATAGCAGCCTTGTTAATAATAATAGCCTGAAGCTGGAAACAGCCCAGATTTCTCTCAGTGGAGGAATGGATAAAAATAAAATGCTGGACATTTACACAATGGAATACTACACAGCTATTAAAAACAACGACCTCATGAAATTCTTAGGCAAATGGACAGAACTTGAAACTGTAATCCTGAGTGAGGTAACCCAGTCACAAAAGAATACACATGGAAGGGGCTCGAGACCCTATATGTACAACAATGCCAAGCAACCAGAGCTTCCAGGGACTAAGCCACTACCTAAAGACTATACATGGACTGACCCTGGACTCTGACCTCATAGGTAGCAATGAATATCCTAGTAAGAGCACCAGTGGGAAGGGGAAGCCCTGGGTCCCAAGACTGAACCCCAGTGAACTAGACTGCTCAAGGGAGGGCGGCAATGGGGGGGGTTGGGAGGGGAACACCCATAAGGAAGGGGAGGGGGAGGGGATGTTTGCCCGAAACCGAAAAGGGAATAACACTAAATGTATATAAGAAATATTCAAGTTAAAAAAAAAAAAAAGAATACACATGGTATGTACTCACTGATAACTATCGTCTTCTAACATAATGTTACCAGCCTGCCACCTCTGGGACCAGGCTAGCCTCCATAAGTCAGTCAATATGGACCAATGAATGAATGTGTTCCTTCCTTTACTCCTCACCTCTCTTTTCTGTATCTCACTTTATTGCTGGCTGCAGGTCTCAGGGCCCTACAATGTTCTGCTTATTCCTTATCTCCAAACAGAGCCAGAAATCCAAAGACTGAAGCCTCCAAAAGAACTTTTCTCCTTTGAACTGTTTCTATCAGCTACTTATGCTGATAACATAAGTTAACATGATAGATCGATTAAACTGAGTGTAGACAAAGAGAAGCTAAGAGGGCGAGCAGAGTTACCAAAGTTGAGAACTGGTTCTGGGAAAAAGGAGAATCTTAGGGGAGATATAAAAATAGGAGGTGAGTGGGGCAGAATGTAAACAGTAATGAATTCCTCTGAGAAACCCAGCAAAGAAAGTTTGCAAGCATGAACTGCATCAGGTTCTTCTGGAAAGAAAAAAAAAAAAAAGATGATTTCATCGAATCTAGCTTTGCACTGGGTGGTGTGCAGTCATTGGTGACCCTGACAAGATTAGTTTTGATTAAATAATGGAGACAAAATTGTACTTTGTACAGGCTTCAGAGGAAATGATTAGGATTGGAATGATTCAAAACGAAAGGACAGGAATGTGCTGCTAAATGTAGCATTGAAAAGGAAGCTACTGTTAGGCAAGTTCTGAGCTAAATCCTGGAAGGAAATCAGGGAGGCATTCTGCACTGCAGGTTCAGAGCTGTAAGCCCCCAGGGAAAGCTTATGTGATGCATGGATCCACTGGCTTGGGTTCACAGAAATACAGAGTTGAAAGGAGAATAGGAGAGAACCCAGAAGAATAGCATTTAGTACTTTTTGTTGGAATATTTCAGTGCTCCTGGGCTCCGATTTCATTATTTAAAGTTTATGAGATACTGTAGTGTAATTGTGCTTTAGAAACAGCAAAGAGGAACGTTTATGTTTGTTGTTCCTTATTCATTATTATTGACTTAAATCCTGCTGTATACTGCTGGGTCTCAAGTGTAGAGCTTGTTCCTAAATCATTACTCGAGCCACCAACCCACTGTATTAGCCAACATGTTCTAGAGGATCAGAACCAGTAGGATGCAGATGTAATTATGAGAGGTGATTTCTTATCTTGGCTTACACAGTCAGGGGCTTGATACCTTCATAATGGCCCCGGGCAGGCTGCAGAGAAAGAGAAAATAGCAGCCACTCAGACCAGGATGCTGAAAAAGACTATGAGCCCCAGTAAAAGAGGAATCAATGAAGCGGCCACAGTCAAAGGTTAAAGGTCTGTGCAAATCCATGATGAGCACTGAAGAATCTAGAGTCTGATTTCTATGGGCAATGACAAGAGTAAACAACGCACTCATGGTCTGAGAGGGTTGCTTAGTGGTAGAGTGCTTGTTTAACACGCACAGGGCTCTAGCTTCAACTTGCAACATATGCTTGGCCCAAAGGGAGTGGAACTGTTGGGAGGTGTGGACTTGTTGGAGAAAGTACGTCACTCTGTGTGTTGCGGGCAGGGGGCGGGGGTAGAGGGGAGCTTGAAAGCCTCCTCCTAGCTGCTTGCAAGATAGTCTTCCCTTGTTTGCCTTCAGAACAAGGTGTAGAACTCTCAGCAGCTCCAGTGCCATGCCTGCCAGGCCACCACCATGCTTTAGCCATGATAATGGACTGAACGTCAGAACCTGTAAGACAGCCCGAATTAAATGTTGTCCTTTATAAGAGTTGCCTTTGTCATGGTGTCACTTGACAGAAAGGGAAACCCTAATGAACATAGTGAACAACTACAACAACAACAACAAACAAACAAACCAAAACCCAGCAGAGCAACAGCAACAACAAGTAAGAACTGATATTATATCAACTGTCGCTTCTGTCTCTGTCTCGCAGAAAGGAGCGACACCACAACGTTCTTCTCAAAGCAGTTTATTCAGGAACTTTTCTTTCTGCATGCAAGCAGCAATCTCTCTTTTCTTTTCTTCTCTCTCTCCCCCTCAGCCCCCAAGCACACTCCCTTATATCCTCCCTCAACTCTGCCTCCTCAGTCCAGACTACGTAATCTCAGTTCATAGGTCCACGTCACATGGCCTGATCTTGCGTCATGGTGCGCCTGTGCAGCTCTCACAATGGACATGGTTAGTTTCAGGTGTGTGAGGAAGTCAGGTGCTAGTCATGAGACTTAGCTTCAGTCCTGGGTGCCATCTTAGGACTGCCGCCACACCTGCTCCCCACAATCAACAATAGTTTTTCCCTTCTGCTTCTCTTTGTGCTATCAGGTCTCCTATTTATTTAAATCGTCTGCACTTTCATCTAGGGTACATGCCTCAGTTCACTGATCAGTATGATGACTAGCCGTGGAAACACCCTTACTGATGCACCCGGAAAAATACTTTAGCAATGTCCTAAGTGTCCCTCATTCTAGTGAGCATGACAGCCACAACCAGTCATTATACTCCATAATCACCTGCTCAATATCTACAAATTGATAACCGATTTTATCTCAAACTGAATATGCATCAAGTCAAGACTATTATCCACAAATTCATTCCTGATACTTCTCTTCCAGAAATAGTTCCAACCATTCCTGCATAATATTGGTTGGGAAACATTCTTTTGCCCACGTTATTTCCTTAGCCATATTTTATGGAAGTACCTTAACAGTGTCTCATACTTTACTTCCTTCTTTCTATTCGTGAAACCAGTCCCTTATGTACCCCCTTGTCAATGCCCCAATTAAGCTTGCTATAGACTCTGATCCTGGCCTTGTATTGTTGTATGACTTGGTCTTTCATGATGTTAAATTATTCTTAACACGTGGAGAAGAGTATCACGTCCACCCTCCTAAGTCTTCTTGAATGTTAGTATGTAAGATTACTAACTCCTTATGGTTTCCATTAAGGTGTTTAGTCATTTCATTTTATTGTGATTTTGAAGGCAAATGATTTCCTGGAATGCTGGACATCTGGTTAATGAGAACAGAAAAAAGTAGGGCCACCCCAGTAGTCAAATTCCTTTTCTCTCAACAGGGAGAGTGGCCTTCTCAGTGTTGAGCTATTACGAGGAAAGAAAGCACAGCTTTCTTTCTTTCTTTCTTTCTTTCTTACTTTCTTTCTTTCTTTCTTTCTTTCAATTGAAAATAGAATTGAATTTTCCTGGGCAAAATCATTAGCAGGTGATTTTTAACACCTGAAAATAATCGTTATTTTTTAGAAAAAAGTAGAATAATTGTTAAGGTTTCCTGTATATTCCCTTTAGTAAAAAAGAATTGATAATAATGACCTACCTGAATTGTTATCTGAGTTTATTATCTCCTGTATGACAACAAGGCGTCTTGGCTCTTGACCACAATCCCGGCATCTACAGAACCTGGGGTAGGAGGATTGCAAGCTCAGATGTGACTTGGCTACACAGTGAGTCTGAGCCCAGACTGGTTTATGCCTTGAAACTCAAGGAATAGCAGATGACAAACAAGCATTGGCCACTCTGAGGAGTGGCACCCACCCTGTTACAGGTGACATTTCTTTGTGTATCATCCCCCTGAGTACCGTTATGTCATTGCTCTCTGCTTGCTCGTGCCACTGGTTCTACTTTCCAAAACTTATTTTTTTTCTTAATTATGATCAACTTTTCTCCTACATTTTAAGGGACTTTAAATGCTGTTTCAAGGACTCTTTCTGGCACACTTCGATTTTAATCTTAATTTCTGCCTTTATTTTCATTTTCCTTTTTCCTTGCTGAGAGGTTAACTGATCTTGACTGCATCTTTATTCTATTCTCCCTTGAAGTAGCTGTCATAAGGTTATCTTTAATAGTTTTTTATTTTATAATTGAAGTCTTAGGGCTTAATGGCCAGCACATCTATAGGACTCTTTTTTTTAAAACATTAATGGCATACTTGTAGACCAGCATATTTTCCAAACAAACTATAAATTTATTTGTTCATTACAGGAGGTTTATTGTTATAATATAATAGGCAGTATGTTTTAAAATTAATTGTGCAATTAAGAATTTTAATGGGTTCAATTTTGTGTAACCATCAGCAATATCTAATTTAAGACTCCATCTACTACCTCACTAATTTAATCCATTGAAGTTGATCACTCACAATCAATTCTCACAATCTGTATCTATACAGATGTCCATTGCAGACTCACAGAAAAAGCATATACCATGTGACTGTAAACCATTTCAGCTAGTTACGGTAATCTTCCATGGTTAATTCATAGTAGATATCAACTGTTCCTCCATTCCATTTGTATGAATTATAATCTTGTTTTGTACATAGAACACTTTATGTATTCATTTAACAAAATTTTGGTGACATATTTATTATGGCCTAATAAAATTGTGAGTGTTCAGTTTGATATTTTAAGTGTTGGCAGAGATTGTACTTATCTTTTAATTCTTTGTAAGTTAGTTTTTGTGTGATATAATTTAGGTGTCCAATTTTATAATTAAAAAACTGCATATCTATTTGTATCAGTAGCATTTCTTAAAGATATTATGTTTTTGCCATAGAAATATTTGAGCACTTTTTCTAAATCAATTCAATATAGGTATATAAAATTATAGCTCCACTGGCATATGCACAAGCATACCTGAAATCATGTATTAGCTTATACCAATAATTTAATGTTTTATTGCTTATGCCTTGTACTCTCCCTCCAATTTTGTTCCAAGAGGCATTGAGTTAGTTTGCTTGCTTTGTTTCCATGGGATATTTTCTAAACTGAAACTTATTCTTCTTTCACACAGTACATTCCAACCACATTTTCCTCTAACTTAACTTCTTCTATCTCCCCACTAATCCTCCCTCCCCTAGTTCCACACCCCTTTCCTTATCTTTTTCTGAATAATTGCCTAGAAGGAATGGTTATAATTTGCACTTAATCTATACATCACTTTAGGCAGTGTTACACCCTTGCCACATTAAGCTTTCTAATATATAAACACAGGATGCCTGCTTATTTAGGCATTTACCAATCAAAATTAGTTTTAGATATTATACAAATCTCTTGCTACCTTCACTAAATTTATTCCATATTTTCTTTTCTACTTGATGTTATTTAAATACAATGTCTTGTTGATATTATAATGACATGTACATTAAAGTGTTTCATGATATTACACAGCTTTTGTAAGTTACACTCAATTTCTTCATTATCTCTAAACTTTGCTCCTTGCATTGGAATATTATCAACTGGCTTTTATTCATCTTCCTATGTTTTCTTTCCAAATGTTATATTAATGTTTGAGCAACTTGCTTGAATGTTTGGGTTTTGTTATTACATTTCAATTCCAGAATTATGGTTTCATAATTTCTCACAATTTGTGTCTGAATAATATTTTCTTTATGTGTGAGGTATGATTTTCCATGTCTTTTTCTATACTATCTTTTTTATCTTTGGATAAACCCAAAATGAATAATTTACAGTTAATACCACTGCCTTGCCCTCTCTTCCTGTTCTTGCAAAACCTTGATATGAAGCACAATAGTAGTCTAAGTGCCATCTCATATATTTCTTGAACACACAAGTTTTGTCACTTGACCTTTACGTTCCCACTGTTATATCAAAGAAGTTTAGGTTCCTGTTCCTAAGGCATCTACTTCCCCAGCAGTATGTTCGGCTGTATTACTTGGAGTATTGTTTCTTTCAGCTGTTATTCATTGGCTTTAAATATTTGTGGTTATATGTCAGGGAAGTGACTTTAGTGCCTGAAAATTAGAGAAGATAAGACAAATCACTTAAACAGGTCTTAAATGTTATTTCATAGTATTTAAAATAATTCATTAACACTCATTTATATTCATTTACATTATTTACAAATATTAGGGATTGAATATGAATTGTACCAACAGGGGCTTATTAGAGATGCTTATTATCAAGAGAGTGGCAACTGTTATAGAAGGCTATGGAAACCTCAGGGGATGAGACACATCTGTTGTAAGTGAGTAACTAGGAGTGACCTTTGTAAGGCTATCTGCCCATTGGTTGTGTCACACTCTTTGCTTCTTGGTGCATTAGATTGATACCATGCTCAACTAAGATATTACATTTACCTTCCTTGCCAAGTTAGTCTGTATTACCCTGAAAGTATGAACCAAAATGAATCTTTTTTACCTTCAAGGTGTTTCTCTCAGACATTCTGATAAAAACAATTAAAATGATATTTAAAACTGATAGTAAAAATGAGGTGGTTTTTGTAACTGCATTCCACTATAAGAGTGCTCTTAGACATTTGGAATTGGTGTAGAGAAGAAAAATTTGGATAAATTTGGGTATGTAGGCAAGAGAATGCCTATGTTGCATGCTCTAAGTTCTACTTAACATGAGATTCTGTTGAACATTTAAGAGAACAGAGTGCTCATAGAAAGGTGGATAGTGAAGAAGATACTCATGAGTCTACAGAGGAGAACTGGAGAAGATAGCTCTTGGAACATTCTAGAAAATAATTTGTTTATATTATACACCCTTCTTGAAAAATTGGCTGAAGCTCTGTTAAAAAATAATGAACCAATTGTTATGGCATAGTAAAGTTTCAGACATCAAAGTGTCACAATGTGGTTGTCAATGCATGCTATTTTCTACATTCACAATGGAAACTGGAGACAGAGAAAACGGATGTGGAAATAGAAATTTTAGTCAGGAAAATAGTGTTTTTTAGAAGTTGTAAACAACGTATATAGGCCATTGACTGTATTTGATCTTAACAGCTTAATTATGTTTATTAAGATTAATGCAATTAAGAATAAGTCACATATTTTATATTGAGAAAAGACATCTTATCGGTATTTTTGGAAGTTATCAAGACTGTACCTCACAGAGGTTTTAAGTGATAAAACTAAAATCTCATTTAAAGTCACTTTTTTGAAAAGAAAGTCTCATTATGTCACATGATTGACACAGGGCACCAAAGAAATTCCTTCCTTTTTCACCCACCCAGACATTCTGGAGCTGCTGCAACTGTTCTCGAAGGGGTTTTGTATACTTATGAAGATGGAAGGGGGATTTGCCATATTTAATGTCATTTTACAGGTAGATAGGCTGTTGTAGCTATGGGGTCATATGGGCCTGCATCAAAGTATTTCCTAAAATCCTCTAAAGCACACAATAACAGAGTTGGAGGGTCTGAAGAAGTGTCTGGGTCTGATTCCTTCTGTAATGGTGAAGCTTCACATGTGATGAAAACTCGGGAATGTAGAGATACTAGAGCATTTGGACCATCTGCTGATCACAGATGAAGACACTGCATGGAAGTAGCCTAACAGAAAGACCATGTGTGTAGCAGGTGACAGGATACTAGTCGAAAAGCTTAGAGCTTATTGGATCTGACGTCATGAACCATGTGCCCCAGATACAGGACAAGTAGTTTCAGATTGCTTTGCTGGACTCATACATTATCCTGTATTATAGTAGAACTCTATAACTTTCATTATATTTCACAGTGACCTACAGTTAAGGCTTTGTCCTGAGCTTTAGAAGACACAGAAGGTTAGAGTTTTGAACAGTGTTAGAGATGTTAAAAACAAGGACAATTTTATTTTACTATTTAAAATTTTTATTTTTTTAAAAAAATTTAATTAGATGTATTTCTTTACTTACATTTCTTTTTTTTTTCTTTTTTTTTTTCGGAGTGGGGGACCGAACCCAGGGCCTTTGAGCTTGCTAGGCAAACGCTCTACCACTGAGCTAAATCCCCAACCCCCTTTACTTACATTTCAAATATTATTCCCTTTCCTGTCCATAAGCCCCCATCCCTTTCCCCTCCCCCATACGGGTATTCTGCCCTTATTGCCCCCCATATTCCCCTGGACTGGGGGTTCAACCTTGGTAAGACCAGGGGTCTTCCCTTCCACTGGTGCCCCAACAAGGCTATTCTCTGCTACATATGTAGTTGGAGGCCCGGGTCAGTCCATGTATAGTCTTTTGATAGTGGTTTAGTCCCTGGAAGCTCTGGTTGGTTGGCAGTGTTGTTCATATGGGGTAGCAAGCTCCTTCAACTCTTTAATCTTTCCTGTAATTCCCCACAAGGTAGTCCTGTTCTCAATTTGGTGGTTTGTTGCTAGCATTGACCTCTCTATTGGACATGATCTGGATGTGTCTCTCAGGGGAGATGCATATCTAGTCCCTTTCAGCAAGCATTTTTTTAGGTTCATCAATCTTACCTAGTTTTGGTGGCTGTATATGTATGGGGCACATGTTAGACGGGCTCTGAATGGCTGTTCCTTCAGTTGCTGCTCTAAACTTTGCTTCCATATCCCCTCCTATGGATACTTTTTTTCCCCTTAAGAAGGAGTGGGAGCATCCGCATTTTGTTCGTCCTTCTTCTTGAGCTTCCTGTGGTCTGTGGATTGTATCTTGAGTAATTCGAGCTTTTGGGCTAATATTCACTTATCAATGAGTGCATACCAAGTGTGTTTTTCTGTGATTGGGTTACCTCACTTGGAATGATATTTTCTAGTTCCATCCATTTGCCTATGAATTTCATGAACTCATTGTTTTTAATATTGTTTAGATGTACCATATTTTTTTTTATCCATTCCTCTGTTGAAAGGCATCTGGGTTCTTTCCAGCTTCTGGCTATTATAAATAAGGCTACTATGAACATAGTGGAGCATAGATCTTTGTTGCATGTTGGAGCACTTTTTGGATATATGCCCAGGAGAGGTATAGCTTGGTCCTCAGGTAGTGCAATATCCAATTTTCTGAGGAACCTCCAGACTGATTTCCAGAGTAGTTGTACCAGTTTGCAATCCCACCAACAATGGAGGAGTGTTCCTCTTTCTCCACATCCTCGTCAGCATCTTCTGTCACCTGAGTTTTTTATATTAGACATTCTGACTGGTGTGAGGTAGAATCTCAGGGTTGTTTTGATTTGCAGTTCCCTGATGACTAAGGATGTTGAGCATTTCTTTAGGTGCTTTTTGGCTATTTGATAATCCTCAGCTGAGAATGCTTTGTTTAGCTCTGTACCCCATTTTTAATAGGATTATTTGGCTCTCTGAATTCTAACTTCTGGATTTCTTTGTATATTTTGGATATTAGCACTCTATCAGTTGTAGGATTGGTAAAGATCTTTTCCCAATCTGTTGGTTCATGTTTTCTCCTAATGACAGTGTCTTTTACCTTACAGAAGCTTTGCAGTTTTATTAGGTCCCATTTGTCAATTCTTGATTTTAGAGCATAAACCATTGGTGTTTTGTTCAGGAAATTTTCCAGAGTGCCCACATGTTCAAGACTCTTCCCCACTTTTTCTTCTATTAGTTTAAGTATATCTGGTTTGATGTGGAGGTCTTTGATCCACTTGGACTTAAGTGTTATACAGGGTGATAAGAATGGATTGATTTGCATTCTGACCTCCAGTTGAACCAGCATCATTTGTTGAAAATGCTCTCTTTCTTCCATTGGATAGTTTTAGCTCCTTTATCAAAGATCAAGTGACCATAGGTGTGTGGGTTCATTAGATGCTGGACAGCATTTTTTGACAAAATTCAACACCCCTTCATGATAAAAATCCTGGAAAGATCAGGAATTCAAGGACCATACCTAAACAGAGTAAAAGCAATATACAGCAAACTAGTAGCTAACATCAAACTAAATGGAGAGAAACTTGAAGCAATCCCCCTAAAATCAGGGACTAGACAAGGCTGCCCACTCTCTCCCTATTGGTTCAGTATAGTACTCGAAGTCCTAGCCAGAACAATCAGACAACGAAAGGATGTCAAAGAGATACAAATTGGAAGGGAAGAAATCAAAACATCACTATTTGCAGATGATATGATAGTGTACTTAAGTGACCCAAAAAGTTCCACCAGAGAACTACTTAACCTGATAAGCAACTTCAGCAAAGTGTCCTGGTATAAAATTAACTCAAACAAATTAGTAGCCTTCCTCACCTCAAAGGATAAACAGGTTGAGAAAGAAATTAGGCAAATTACACACTTCACAACAGTCCCAAATAACATAAAATATCTTGGTGCGACTTTACCCAAGCAAGTGAAAGATCTGTATGACAAGAACTTCAAATCTCTGAAGAAAGAAATTGAGGAAGATCTCAGAAGATGGAAAGATCTTCCATGCTCATGGATTGGCATGATTAATATAGTAAAGATGGCCATTTTGCCAAAAGTAATCTACAGGTTCAATGCAATCCCCATCAAAATTTCTACTCAATTCTTTATAGAGATAGAAAGAGCAATTTGCAAATCCATTTGTAATAAAAAAAAACCACAGGATAGCCAAAACTATACTCAACAATAAAAGAACTTCTGGGCGAATCACCATCCCTGACCTCAAGCAGTATTACAGAGCAATAGTCATCAAAACTGTATGGTATTGGTACAGAGACAGGCAGATAGATCAGTAGAACAGAATTGAAATTTTTTATTTTTAATTAAAATATAACACTCTGTTTCCTTTCCTTGTCAAGTACCTCACAAGTTTCCTTCTTCTGATCCTTCTCATGGCTCACATCCTAACACTGATAGCTTCTTCTTTGATTATTATTGTTTACATACATATCACACACATACACTCATACATGTGTGAGTGAATGTGTGTGATGTGTGTGAGTATGCGTATGAGTAAGTGTGTGTGAGTGTGTAAATACATTCTGTGTTCAACCATGAAACTATATACACAGGAAATTGAGGATTCATGATGTTAGTAATGCTTTATAGATTACCGTTGGTCTTTGAAGGCATTGGTAGAATATTATAATTTTAACTTGAAATGTATTCCTTAAACTCATATTTTGAATTAATATTTGCCAGCTTGTGGCAAATAAGAGGTAGACCGTTGACAGGTTTGTCCTTGTGTTGACATGAACAACTTCCACACTTGATCTGGTTGCCATATGAGTTGGTCCACCTTGAGTTCTCCAACATGATACTGAAATTTCCTACAAACATGAGCCAATATAAATCTTTACTCCTATAAATGCTTTCTCTCATGAATTTTTGTCAGAATATTGAAAATATAAATAATTCAACAGTGAAGAAAAGTAGATGTTTTTCTTCCTTTAGAATTTTCCCTGGCCCCTACTATGTCATTTTTGACAAGTTTCATTAAACAAACAAACAAACAAACAAACAAAGCAGTTAAAAAATGGATTTATCTCATCACTATAATTAACTTTAAAAGTAAAAAACTTTTCCAAATTACAATTATTTAAAACAACTTGTTACAATAAGAACCATGACATTACTGACCTCATGTGTTACTAGAAAGTGAGCTAGATAACATGCAGTGCATTAGATTTGAACTAGGATAAGACCTACTGCTTTGCATTTTGGATAAAAAATGTGCACATGATTTCCTAATATGATTATAGGGAACTACTGAAGAAGCATCCGATGTCCAATTATAAGAAGCGTTTTAGAAATGACTAGGGAGGTTGACTTGGTTCTGAAAGAAGCATGTTGTAACTGAATGAGAATTTTTGAGAGATCACATAAAGTATTTTCTTAGTGTGTGTTTATTAGAAAGAGAATTTAACCTATAAAATACCAAATTTTCTAATATAGATAGTTTTGCTTTTCTAATAGTTAGAAATTTTTTCTTTCTGAATGTTTCGTAGTGCTTACAATCTATTGTCGAAAATAAGAAATAGAAAAATTTTGCAATTTTAAAATGAGCAAATAGCATTAGAAAAATTTAAATTTGGATTAGGTTGATGCTAATAAAATATCTCAGTGACTATTGAAATGTGATTAAAATATTAGCATCATGACTTAATAAGTATAGTTTATCTAATAAGTAAGATTTTGTTTAATTTGGATAAAATATACATTTAGCAAAGGTATTGCAACCAATTATTTAAGTAAAATGGGCTTGTAGTTAAAAATTACATTGGAAACAAAGCATTTTCATTAAACACTCAAAATTAGCAAAGAATTTTTATTTCAGGGTATATGAGGAGAAAAATGTTTTTTAAATCATTTTCACAATATATTTTCAAATATTTTATTTTTCTTTAAATTTTCGATATTCTTAAATCATTTTTGTTTAAACTAAACAAATATTTCCTTCTCAAATTGGGGATGATATTTAGGCCATGTTGGAATTAGATATAGGCAGTTCAGAATGAGTTCTGTTTCCATGAAGATCAAGCATCGCAGCTGGATCACTGAATTCGAGAGGTAATTATTTCCCCATTCTACACCATAACTTTCCTTTAAAAAGGATGGTGCGAATTATTCTGTACATCTAATTTGGTGTCGGAATTGAGAAGTGAGTTAGGATTCATTAATTTGAATGAATATAACTGTAACATTTCACAGGAAATGAGGATAGTAGTGGTCGTGATGGTGATGGTGGCAGTTGTCATCCTCAGTGAGATGTCAGTAAAGGGACTGGGGATGGTGACTGTGGTAAATAAGTTTAGTAGCTATTCAAGCATAATTTTAAATTTATATTTAACCTTTACCAAAAGACTTTGTTGGCATTTCAAGCATTTATTATATTGAGAAGGCAGAAATGTGGATCCCAGTCTCCATCAATATATCTACAAATCAATATGGTACCTACAACTTAGGGAATCTTTGTAGAAGAGGGGGCAGAAAGATTGCAAGAGACCAAAAAAAAACAGGGAGGTTTTTAATGCAATCAGATCTCTCAGTAGCATCAGAAGCTACATCCACAGACTTTCAAAATCATAACCGCCCAAATGGGAGCAGAGAAGGACAAAAATCAATGGAGATGCCAAAGTGGACAGGGAAAAGCTCAGAAAGATTCCACCCCAGGAAAATTAGGAGGGGAAGAAGCTCTCTTCCCCAGGGAAGAGTGGTTGTTCAGTTAAACAATTAGCCCTGAAAGTATACTCTGTGTGTGTGTGTGTGTGTGTGTGTGTGTGTGTGTGTGTGCATGTGCATGCACACATGTATGTGTCAGTAATGATTAAGAATGAGATAGGCCATGAATTTGAAAGAGAATGGAGAGAAGTATACTGGAGAGTTTGGAGGGCAGAAAGAGAAAATAGAAATGCTCAAGTTATCTTATAATCTAAAATAAAGTGAATTTCTAAGGACTGGCTTTGGTCATCCAGCAAGAGATAATGTAAATAGAAGAACTCACAATATTCTAAGAGTCCTCCTTATACAAGTTTCTATTAAAAATTGTTGCTGGAATTTCCAACCCTAATAAGCCCATATAAAAAACACACAATTATTATTATTATTGTAAGCTATAAGCCTAGATTGGGCAGATATAACACTATACTAACTTATTCTCCAGCTCTAAGATCCCTTGCTACCTGTGGTTTCTCCTGGCCACAGGGATCTGGTCCATTGCAACTTCTGCCTCCTCATTCCTAGTCCTCTCTCCTTCCCCTCTTATTCTCCTCTTCCTCTCTACCTTCTACCCCCAACTCTCGAACCTCCAGTCCTACCTTTCCCCTCCACTGCCCACGCACAGGCTCTAGCCTTTGTTGACCAGTTAAAATGGGAAGAAAGTTCACACAACATCACCTGGATATATACATGATGGACTGCTCCTTGTAGAAAACCCCACTTGAGGCAGCAGAACGACTGAATAGAAACAGCATAAGGCCAACCCCATTACATTTCCTCCTCTTTGAACAATGTAAAGTACTCTTTCTTTTAGAGTTACAAACTATGCATAGTAGGAACTATTTTGAAATATTTATGAAAATTATTTTGTATGATTACATTTATAACATCCAGTCCATTATACTTGACAATCAAGATAAAGAATTTTATCACCCATTCTAACTTTAAAAGTTTATAATTCCTCTTGAAAAAGCAGAATTAACATTAGAATACAAGCCACACTGGGCCAACCCACCACAAGAAATGAAGGAGGTGGAAGAGAAAAGGTATACTAAATATAAATAAATATAAATGGAACTTGAAAGAAATATATGTCTAAATTATAGTAGATAAAATTTTAAGAAAAGAATTGGTAGTTGAAGAATGTAAGCATTCTCAAAAATATTAGTGTATTATCTGAATATCTACGTTTTAAAACTAAGTTTTCAACACAGATATATGTACAACAGGAGATAAAAAATACAACTATTTAGAGATATGAGAACTCAAATAGTCCCACAGACCTATTCCTTTCTGAGATATGATCTAACCAGAAACTCATGCGTCAGTCTCCTGGGAGACTAAGCACAAGTATACTTTGAAGTCATGTGCTGCTCTTGCCAGGAAGCTAAAAAATAGGTGACCTAATGGATTAAACCATCATAAAGTCATTCCTAATAAGTTTTCAGTAATGAACCTAGGGGTGTTTCAGACTATAAATGATGGACTGTAATTTATTTGTTACTATATCTTATTCTCATCCTGACTAAGGGCCATGATGGGGCATATGTGTAACCCAGAGAGAATTGTAGAGCTGTCCTGGTCTAGCTACAAGGTACAATTTTACACTCGAGATTTATTCCTGGTTTTGATTCTAAGAAGCGTTTAACCTTAGTCAAGTTCAGATGATACCTCTGTAACTTTTACAGTTTGTACTTTCTGTTTGTATTGCTATTATTTCTCTTATCCTACAGGGAAACTAGTGTCATGCTGTGAAGGTATTCTTTGATGTCATCTTCAATTTATCACTTTGGAAACACATTTTAGTGGTGGTGATAAGGTTAATTTACTACAGAAAATTAATGTTTTGCAATTATATCAAATTAAATTACGAGACTTCTTTGATAAAAATCACTCAATATTACAAATGTGGATCTAGTTCTAAATATTTAGTCTTGCTATATGTTTATTGTTACAATATTATGTAATCTCTATCTTGTAGAATAGGTCTTGAAGTAAGCTGTTCTAATCTCCAACATTGGTCTTTTTTAGAGTTATGTAACTATTCTAAAACTTTATTTGTATATAAATGTAAATATTAAGTTTTCATTTTTCAAATTGTCAAAAATATCCTATTGAGATTACAATGAAAACATAATGTTTTAGAAGAAGAAATATCTTAACAATATTGAATATTCCTGAGTGTGACAAGTTGGTCACTCCTTGCCTAGGTTATAGAGGTTTGTTTATATTTATTTCAGAAATATTTTTGGAATATAAACCATGCATATTTATCGCTATATTATGCACAATAATTTTATGCTTCTGAAGTAATGCAAATGATATATTTATACTGTCAATTTAAAATTATTTCTTGCTAGTTTCTGAACATATATTCAGGCACGGAAGCAAAAAAAAAATAGTGATTGAGTAATCAAGTGCTGAAGCTTAGGGCAATGGAGAAATACTACACAATTGTGAAATTTCACTTTTGAAAGCTACAGTAATTCTTAAAACCAGAAGTATAACATAGTCCGCAGCTTTTGCTACACTATGGCAAGAACTTAAAATTTTGTTGAACCGGACAATTTCATATGTGATCTTAGCATTAAGACAAAAGACAACAGCTAAGGGATGCAAGGTTGCTTGGAAGATGTGGCTATGTCTTCTTTACTAGGTGACAGTTGCAATGGTATATAGTTTCCACCCTCATTTATTTGTGTGTATTGAATGTATGTAGTTCATTTACCTAAGTGATCTATTGAGAGTAAAGAAAAACAATGCAATTGAGTTCTGCACACAGGACTTGTGTGTTGTAAACTTATCAAGTCATTGAAATTTCTAGTGGTTTAGTAGTACAATTGTTAGGGTTTTTATAATTGCATAATTTTATTACTTATGAAAAGAACATTTTTATTTGTATGCTAAGCATATAATGTGTATTGATCTAGTATAATATTCTCTTGCAAAGCACACATATTTTGACAGTTTTGTGATTTTGAAAACTCACAGCCAGTTACTTTTCTACACATTATTCTTGTGAATCCTGTCCTTTTTCAGCTGTGCTTGCAGTGAATCGAGGGGGCTAACCTTGGCAACTGACCTTATTATGAGCCATGGATCTGAGAAGTGTTCAGCATGGGGATATGTTACTCTGCTTGAGATGGAAGTATATTCTAATCCATGGAAATTAACTTTGAGCCAACAGTCACCTGATACATGCAAGAAAGCTTTAGTATGAAGAGAGAAGTAAAGAAAAAGAAAGAGCAGAAAGAACTGAATAGCAAATGGTAGAAAGTGTGCATTCAGAAAAATTAAATGTGCTGAATAAATATTTTTTTGTATATTCTGTTATTCCTGTAATCTAGTAAACAATACATGTGGGGCACAGCTCTTTAATCCATCAAAGTTTTGTTAAGTATTATTAATCATAGGTTCTGATACACCAAGGTAAATAGTTGATATATCACTTCTTAGGAATTTCTGTCCTTTAATAGGTAATATAATAGGAAGGACCTGACCTCAATTATCAACATTCTCTGTGCCTAGCTGTAACTATTACTATATACAGCTGTAAATCCATTGTCTAACCACACAAATGCTTCAGTCAGGAGCAGATGAGTCAGTAGACTAAAGCAATATCTTATTAGATATTATCTAGGTGTGTACCCAATGCAAGCTCTATTTCTATTCTACAAAATCTATTGGGGATGTTTCTGTATTGCATGCAATGTTACCATGCTACTCTAGGTAGCTTAGTTAAAATTAAGAGGATATGCATGTGAATGTGTATCTGTGATAGACTCAGAGACAGGGAATCTAAGAAGTAAGAGTTGATGTAAAATAATTTTGAGTTTGACAAATTTGGTATTTATTCTAAAGCATTTAAAAACGTGCATGGTTATTTTTATATGAGAAACAAATATTTTATAACAAATGTCACATCATATGCTTCTGAGGTAGGAGATAAAAGAGACATTTGAAATTGCTAACATTCTAAAATTACAAATGCAGTATCGTTTCAGTGTCATCTGAATAAAAGATGTAATTAATTGAACATTGTCAAGGTTAATTACAAAACAGAATGGTCCAGGAAGCCATTGTGCATGTTACATTTCCTTTAAATCCTTTCAAAAAGTAAATATGGTGTTTAGTTAGTTTGAAGTCTTTTCCCCAAAGCATACCTTCCCCACATGACATCTTTTCATTGTGAACAGGGTTAAAGTGATGTGCTTGACACAGCGAAATGAAACATAGCACCATTGTACCCGACAGTTAAGAAATTTAAAGTGACAAGAGCTTCTTAAATGAGTCAAGAAAGAGGTGGACTTTCAACGAAGAATTTAGCCAATAGACACTGACCTGGCAGCAGCAGAATGTGAGGTCTGCTTCTACTTTTCTTCCTATACCTCTCTTTTCTTCTCACTCTATATAAGAAATTATAGTTTTTCGTTTTAGAAATCTTTGTTTATCTATACTATTCAAAGCAAACACAGTGACTTGAACATATACATAAAGACACATCACCCGTTATTTTAGCTTTAGTTCTTAGAAATAAAAATTAGCTGGAAATTTCCTTTCCTCAACAAGAATGAAGAATGTAGACAGACAAAAGGTTAACATATTTATCATTTTAACTTGATTTTCTGTATTTACCATGAGGTTGCTTTTTTCTTTAGTCTTCAGGAGAATGCCAAACATTTCTCCTCACTCATGTTTGTCATTTGTCACAATGAAAAAATACCTTGGTTAACACAAATGGTATTTTCCTACAAAGCTTTGGAGTTTCCAGATCATGGTTGCTTTGCTCTAATACATTGGATCTGAGGCAAGGCAAAGAATTAGAGCAGAGAATCATAGTCTATCAGATAATTGTTTCTTGCTAGGCAAGTGTGGAGCTCAGAGGAAAATAGGGATGTAGAGAATGGAGAAAAAGCAAGAAAAGAAGGGGAAATTGAAGGAGGTGGATGTGTAGGAGGAGGAGGAACAGAAGGACTGAAGAGCTGTAGCTCTAATTTCCCCCCGGAGCACCTGTCTTCAGTAAATATTTTTTTATTAGACTCCACCACATAAATCATGTTCCACCTCTTCCTAGCAGTATTACAGACTAGTTATCAAAATGTCCACATATAGGATTTAGTATACATTTAAGATAAAAGCCATAACACCATTTGAGTTGAAAACACCTTTCTGTTGTCATGATAAACACTTGAGAATAAAAAAGTAGCTTAGTGGTGGTAAGTATTACCATGTTTAGCTCCCAGCCAATAGTCACTTGGCTCCTTTCTTCTGGGCCCAAGATATTTCTCCAACATCTTGATGGAGAGTAGCGGTGGGCAGAGTTCAGCAAAGCTGATTACTTCATGACAACCAAGAAGCAAAGAAATAGAAAAATGTGAGCTAAAAGAAAACTTTCCAAGTCAGGCCACTCATGGTCTATTTCTTCAACTTAGACCTGACTTAATTTCTACTTGCTCAAATGTGCTAACAGATAATGAATCAATCAATTTACTAAGCAACAGAGGAAGTAAGAGAACACGTGGTCTCATTCTCTCCTGAAGTCTTCCCTAGGGAGGAGCACACCAATTAGTTATCCAGTACCATACTGTCATTCTTGAAAACATACTTATAAATGACATTATAGAGACTGAGCAGGTTGCATTTACAAATGTACATATGGATATAGGTGTGCGACAAAAATTAATGAAAAAAAAGACCATGAATTTGAATGAGAGTGAGAAGGGGATATAGGAGTATCTGGAAGAAAAAGGGGAATGGAGAAATGATGTAATTATATTGTAATCTCAAAAAATATAAAAAGTCAATAACAAAAAAGGAATGGCAAAGAAGTCACACACTGAGATGTTAAGACAACTGCTTTATAGCAATCTGGAACCCTTAGTGTGCAATCTAATGTATGCTAAAATCTGCAGTGGAGTTTGTATGAGAGAATACAATATAATGATATCTATATAGAATGATAAAATTCTCGGTACCACAGAGGTAAAATTATAAATTGAATATATCTAATATAAATCAGAAGATCAAATGCTAAGATTGATAAAAGTACAAAAAGTAATTACGAAATTAATTGCCATATTCTTGAAAAGAATACTCTTTAAAGCAATAGAACAAATTAGTTAAGAAGTCGAGTGTTACTTTATAGACACAGAGCTCTATATGTAACATTTAGAGGGTCTATGTTCAAAAGCCTGCAAGAAACAAATGCAAACTGTGAGCTGGTACATGACCATGAAACGAAGTCAAGAAACCTTAGAAATGAACACCATTGAAATACCACCCTAATACCAGGGCAAGACAAACAGAAGAAGCATTTCTCTGCTGCTTAGCATGTAGCATGATTTACCACAAACCTTAGAAAAGAGATAATAATGACATATATAAAATGTTAAAATAAATAAATAACAAATCATATTGTATGAAGACCTTAGCAAAATGGAAAATAAAGCTAAGAATTTTTCAATGAAATGTCATGACTTAGCCAAGCATATTCAAAGAATGTAACTTTTTTTAACTTAATATGAATCATGTATATAAAAGTAACTTTTATTTCCTCAAATGAGGTGAGGAGATGAGAGCTACATTCGAACTACATAGATATACAGCTTGAGTTGAGTCCAGATTATTTCTCTCTGTTCTATCTACAGGCCTGGGCTGAAACCTTCTAGTAACCATGCAATCTAATCTTCTGCAAACTGGAACTTTGAAGACTTCAGCATCTAACCTTTTTCTGCTAACCTAGACCAAGAATGTTTCATCTTCTGAGAGTTACTGCCGAATAAGCTCACCATTTTAAGTTCTTTCTGAACTCTGGTTGGCTGGTTCAATCAACTGTTATGACTCAAACTTCTCTCCAAGTTGACTGATTCAATCTGGTTTCTCTCAGCTTTTTACTGTACTTTTCTTTTTGGCCTAACACTAACTTTGCCAATTTGTTCTAACCTTCTGACTCTTTCTTGTTCTCTGGCCTTCACTGTCTCTGCTGACCTGTACTAAACTACATGAACTCCAAAAGGAACTCAACTCCATTGCACTGCACTCACTGCACTGACTTCCAACTCCAAAATAATAATAATATTGTTGAAATGAACTGACAGACTTTCTTTCCCTGCAATACTCCTAAACAGCTTTTCTTTTGAAAGTTGGTTATATCCTATCTATGACTCGCCCTGTCAAATCTTCTCTGATTCATCAATTTTTTTTTCAGTTAGACATCACTATCAGACATGGCAACTTCTTTCTATACACTAATTTTACCATAAAGGTGGGTGCTAAGGGTATGTCTGTATTCCAGTCAGATTACACAGACCTAAGTCTTTGAACATTTTCAGAGCAGCAATGCTGCTGGATTAAAATTTCTCTACTCATGAAAATACAGAAATGAACAAGTGAATGGATACTTCAAAAGATAGAGATAAATATTTGATAGTGTTCAATGGTCATTGTGATAAAATACCTGGCAATATTTCAGGATAAAGATCTAATTTATATTATCTGTCAATATATTACCACAAAAATATTTCACTTCCAACAAAGAACAGTTAATTATGCACACTGCTGCATTTACTTATTGTTTTCACCACACCCAGAGGAAACCCAGCTCCCTTTTACTCCAACATTCTCAGGATCAGAGGTGAGGAAGCCACAACAACTACCCCAACACCTGGATTAACTGAGACCTTAAGATCTAGGGTCAAAGAAGCCTTGCACAGGGGTTGGGGATTTAGCTCAGTGGTAGAGCGCTTGTCTAGTAAGCACAAGGCCCTGGGTTCGGTCCCCAGCTCTGAAAAAAAAGAAAAGAAAAGAAAAAAAAAGAAGCCTTGCACAACCAGTGGCAAGAGGAGTTCCTTTTGGTCTGAACCAGTGAGCTGGCTCTGTACCCACACCTACAACACCTAGAGGGAGTCCAACTCCTAGGTGCTCTGAAACACCCAGGGTCACAGGAGAGGGTACAACATCTGCCCCAGTATCCTCCCTAATACCGGGAATAACAAGGTCCCGCAGGTTCCAGGGACACAGGAACCCCCTCCAGGCTAGGGGCATAGGTCTCTTTTGTTCTGAACCAGTGCCCTGAGCAGACCTTGGGCACTAGCTCTGTACCCAACACTCACAGGAAGCCTGACTCCCAGGTGCTCTAACATGGCCAGGATCAGAGGTGCTCTGAAACACCTAGGATCACAGGATCACCAGATCACAGAGGAAGCCCTACTCACAGGAGATCAGACACAGTGAGGATCTCAGGATCAAAGTATCTCAGAATCATTTGATCACAGAGACAGCTGAACTCTGATACAACCAGGATTATAGGAGGGACAGGCTGCAGTCAGAAACAACAAGGGCAAGTAACACTAGAGATAACCAAATGGCAAGAGGCAAGCACAAACACACAAGCAAAAGAAAACAAGGCTACTTGGCTTCATCAGAACTCATTTCTCCTACTACAACAAGTTTTGGATACCCCATCACACCAAAAAATCAAGATTTGGATTTAAAATCACATCTCATGATGATGATAGACGACTTTAGGAAGGACATAAATAACTCCCTTAAAGAAATACAGGAAACTATAAGTGTATGGGCTGGGGCAGTCTCTGGATGGCTTTTCCTTTAGTCTCTGCTCCAAACTTTGTCTGTGTATTTCCTCTTATTAATATTTTTGTTCCCCCTTCTAAGAAGGACTGAAGCATCTGTACTTTGGTCATCCTTCTTCTTGAGCTTCATTTGTTGTGTGGATTGCATCTTAGGTAATCCAAGCATTTGTGCTAATATCCACTTCCCATGTGGTTTTATGATTGGGTTATCTCGCTCAGAATATTTTTTAGTTCCATCCATTTGCCTATGAATTTCATGAAGACATTGATTTTAATAACTGAGTGGTATTTCAATGTGTAAATGTCCCACATTTTCTGTATCCATTCTTCTGTAGAAGGACATCTGGGTTTTTTCCAGCTTCTGGCTATTATAAATAAGGATGCTATGAACATAGGGAACATGTATCCTTGTTAAATATTGGAGCACTTTTTGGGTATATGCCAAGGAGTGGTATAGTGGTAGTACAATGTTCAATTTTCTGAGGAATGTCTAGAATGTTTCTAGAGTGGCTGTACCAATCTGCAATCTCACCAACAATGGAGGAATGTTCCTCTTTCTCCACATCCTCACCAGCATCTGTTGTCATCTGAATTTTTGATTCTTAGCCATTCTGACTGCTGTAAGGTACAATATCAGGGTTGTTTTGATTTGTGTTTCCCTGATGACTAAGGATGTTGAACATTTCTTTAGATACTTCTCAGCCATTCAATATTCCTCATTTGAGAATTCTTTGTATAGCTCTGAACCCCATTTTTACAAGGCTTATTTGATTCTCTGGTGTCTAACTCCTTTAGTTCTTTGTATATATTGGATGTTAGCCCTCTATCAGATATAGGACTGGTAATGATATTTCCCCAATCTGTTAGTTGTTGTTTTGCCCTAATGGCAGTGTCCTTTGCCTTACAGAAGCTTTGTAATTTTATGAGGTCCCATTTGTCAATTCTTGATCTTAGAGCATGAGCCATTGGTTCAGGAAATTTTCCACAGTGCCCATGTGTTCGAGATTCTTCCCTACTTTTTCTTCTATTACTTTGAGTGTATCTGGTTTGATGTGGAGGTCCTTGATCCACTTGGACTTGAGCTTTGTACAGGCCAATAAGAATTGATCCAACCCATACACATACAGCCACTAAACCCAGACAATATTGCTGATGCCAAGAAGTGCATGCTGATAGGAGCCTGATATACTTGTCTCCTGAGAGGCTTTGCCAGAGAATGTTAAATACAGAGGTGAATGCTGGCAGACAATCACTGAATTGAGAATGGGGTCCCTATTGGAGGAGTTAGTGAAAGGATTGAAAGAGTTGAATGGGCTTGCAACCCCATAAGAACAACAATACCAACCAAGCAGAGCTCCCAGGTCCTAAACCACCATCCAAATAGTACACATGGACAAACCCATGTCTCCAGCAGCATATATAGCAACAGATGGCCTTGTTGTGCACCAATGGAAGGAGAAGCCCTTGGTTCTGCCAAGGATCCACCCCCTCTTGTAAGGAAATGTCAGGTCAGGGAGGCAGGAAGGGGTGCGTGGATGGGTGTGTGAGCACCCTCATAGAAGAAGGGGGAGAAGGGACAGGATACGGGGTTTATGGATAGAAAAATGGGAAATGGGATAGCATTTGAAATGTAAGTAAAAAGTATCCAATAAAATTCCAAAAAAAAAAAAAAAATGAGAGAAATACTGGAGAACCCAGATGAGCAGGTAGAAGCCATTAAAAAAGGAAACAAAAAAAAAAATCCCTTGAAGAATTAAAGAAAACAAAACCAAACAGGTGAAGGAATTGAACAAAACCATCCAGGATCTAAGAAATGTAAGTAGAAATAATAAAGAAATCACAAATGGAGACAACCTTGGAGATAGAAAATCTAGAAAGTGATCAGGAGTCCTAGATGCAAGTATTAGCAACAGAATACAAGAGATAGAAGAGAGAATCTCAGGTGCAGAAGATACAATAGAAAACATTGAAACAATAGTCAAAGAAAAGACAAGATGCAAAAAGTTTCTAATCCAAAACATCCAGGACATCCAGGACAAAATGAGAAGATCAAACCTAAGGATAATAGGTATAGAAGAGAGCAAGGACATCCAGGACAAAATGAGAAGATCAAACCTAAGGATAATAGGTATAGAAGAGAGCAAAGATTCTCAACATGAAGGACCAGTAAATATCTTCAACAAAATTATAGACTTCCCTAACCTAAAGAAGTAGATGCCCATGAACATACAAGAAGCCTATAAAATTCCAAATAGGCTGGACCAGAAAAATTCCTCTTGTCATATAATAATCAAAACACCAAATCCACAAAACAAAGAAAGAATATTACTTATTGTTTTACTGGAGACACTTGTATTAACAGTAATATAAGAAAACAGAAAATAATATATTGGTAGTTAAATGAAACAATATAACTGTATAATATAACAATATAACAATATAATTAAATTGTTTTCATTGAAGAAAATTTCATCAAATTCAGAACATAATCTGATTATCCTTTATATACAAAAAATATCATTAACTGTATTTCAACTCATTTACAACACATGGCATCTTTATATTCTTAATGAAACCTTCAACCTGATCTTGAAAGCAGTCTGTTTTTCTATTTCATATGAGCTTAGCTATTGTGGTGATTTCAATTAGAATGGCCCCCAGAGGCTCATCATTTTGAATGTTTGGTTCTCAGTTGGTGGGATATTTAGGAAGGATTAAGAGGTAATATCTTGTTGGAGGAGATGTATATTGGTGTGGACTTTGATTTTCCAAAACCCATGCAAGGCCCAAACTCGTTCTCTCTCTAATCCTGTTTTGAGGATCATGTATAAGTTTGGAACTACTGCTCAACATCATACTTGCCTGCTGCCATACTTCCCACCATGATATTTATGGACTAACCTGATGAAACTATAAGTGAACCTTCAATTAAATACTTCTCTTCTTTAGTCATCAGGGACATGCATGTCAAAACAATCCTGAGATTCCACCTTACACCAGGCAGAATAGCTGAGATCAAAAACTCAGTTGACAATAGATGCTAGCAAGGATGTGGAGAAAGAGGAATAGCCTTCCATTGGCTATTGGTGGGATTGCAAGCTGGTATAATCCCTCTGGAAAACAGTCTGGACATTCCTCAGAAAATTGGACATAGTAGTGCCTAAGGACCCAACTATACCACTCCTGGGAATATACCCAAAATATGCTCCAACATTGACTAAGGACATATGCTCCACTATGTTCATAGCAACCTTATTGATAATAGCCAGAAGCTGGAAAGAACCAGATGCCCTTCAACAGAAGAGAGGATACAGAAAATGTGGTATATCTATCTACACAATGGATTACAACTCAGCCATCAAAAACAATGACTTCATGAAATTCATAGCCAAATGGATGGAACCAGAAAATATCATCCTGAGTGAGGTAACAAAGCTAGCTGCCAAAGGACACACATGGTATGCACTTACTGATATGTGGACATTAGGAAAAAAGCTCTAAATATCCATGATATAACTAATGGACCATATGAAGGTCAAGAAAAAGAGAGACCAAATTGTGGGTGCCTCATCCTACTTACAAGAGAGAACAAAGTAATCGTAGGATGTTGAGGGAGGGAGGGACTTGGGAGGAAGAAAGGAGGAGGAGAGCAAAAAATGGGGGCAGGATTAGGTGTGGGAGGAGATGTGCAAAATGCACAGAGGGTCAGGAAATTCAACAGAGGTGTGTACCATTAGGGCATGTGGAACTGGGGTAGCTACCAGAAAGTTCCTGATTCCAGAAAAGACAGAGGCTCCCAAGACCCAATGGGGATGACATTAGTTGAAATACTGAACAAGTGGGAGAGAGAACCTGTGAAGACCATGTTCAGAGATTGGGCATGGCCCCTGACTGAGGGATGTGAACACCTACCTTTCACAAAATTTTAAGCTAGAATTGCTCCTGTCTAAAGGAAATGCAGGGACAGGGAGTGGAACAGAGTCTCAAGAAAGGCTATCCAGAGTCTGCCCCACCTGGGGATCCATTCCTTATGAAGACACCAAACCGCTTACTAATGCCAAGAAATGCTTACTGACTGATATGGATGTCTCTGAGAGGCTCTGTCAGAGCCTAGCTGATACAGATGTGGATGCTTGCAGCCAACTATTTGACTGAGCAAGGGGACCCCGGTGGAGGAGTTGGGGGAAGACTGAAGGAGCAGAAAGGGTTTGCAACACCATAGGAAGAACAATATCAATAAACCATACCCCCTCCATAGCTCCCAGGGACTAGACCACCAACCAAAGAATACACATGTGGGGACCCATGGCTCCAGCTGCATATGCAGTAGAGGATGGCCTTATCTGGCATCAATAGGAGGAGAGGTGCTTGGTCCTGTGAAGGCTTAATGCTACAGTGTAGGGGAATGCTAGAGCCATGGGGTAAGGGTGTAATATTCACAACAATATTACAGAAACTAAGGCAAAATTGCTGTCCTGTCATATTATGTCTGGTATGTAGCAGATATAAAAATACATTCGTTGTTTATTAAAGTAGAGTAAATAGCCAATGCTGCCTTTTCTGGGAGAAATGTCACTATTGCATAGACTCTTGGATATAGATACATTAATATGGGGCTTACAAACTGATTCAAAGACAAATTAAAGACATCTAATGAAACAGGGATAAATAAGCTGTCAATTTCAGTGAAGTGATATTTTTTCTAGATAGGTATTCACCATATGTATGACTGTCCATTGATGCATTTTCCTAACATTGTCAACTTAAAACTGATATACAAATGTATAATTTATTTGTATTCTAATGTTGAATTAAGATGTAAGCCTCCCACAACATCTATCTTCTTGCCAGTTATGTGAAAGACAATGTTCAAAACAGATTTATATGCCTATTATGAGTCATGCTTGGAATCAACTTTAGGACTGATAAAGTAAGATTCTGAAGGTGAAAAGTCTGTCCACAATAAACACTTTTAGGACTGAATGGGAAAAACACAAACAATTGCCAATGATTTTGGAACATTTGCTATAAAACTTTATTTAAAAAAGATTTGACCGTAGTTTTTCTTTAAAGCAAGTCTTTCCCTACCTGTTTGTAAGTGCAAACCTTTTTGAATAACACGGAATGTGCCATGATTAAATTCCACTTTAACCAAAAACTCGAGAGAGTGGTAGTAAATTGTTACTGTGGAGACAATACACACTTTGGATTTGCTGTTGAGATTTGTAAATTTAGTGTTCTCCATCGTCCATTTCCCACCCTACCTCTTACCATGTAGAGGATGTCAACTCACGTCAGAGCTCTCGTCTTCTATTAGGAGCTCAGTGTCTGCTTTGCTTGCTTCTCTTATCTGCGTATTTCTGGTCTCCATTCATCATTATTTTTAACTGTTGTCAGCATTAAATGTGATTTGCCACATCAGCCAACTTCCACAGCAAATACAAAGCCTTCAGAGTTTCACTTGCAATTTCTCAGCTGCTTCCATTCCTTATAGCCTTTCAGGTCTGCTTTGTCAGCATGGGGATTTTTTTTTTTTCCTTTTTTTTTCTTTTTTTTTTTTGTTGTCTACGAACAGGACTCATGGACATTTTATTGTTTGAAAGACATCAGAGAATAAAAGAAGTATGTTCAGTTGCACATCATTCTCCAGTTCTATCAGCTAGAGCACTTAATTCAACAACTATCGTCTACATCAATAATCAGACTGTACTTTCCTGAGATATGTTTTTAGAAAACAGTTAGGATTGGGGCACAAAGAACCTTCTAGGTTTTCCTTTAATGATGCCATTACAATTTATAATTTGCATTTGTCATTTAGTTTAGACTTACGCTTAGTTTTGGAGTTAACGGTTAAGACCTTGTTTTATTGTGACTATCCAAACCTATCATTACTGAGAAATTCATCTTACATTTACAGTACTTTTGTCACCATGTTTAGATTTTTGATTAAATTCATGAATTATGTTTCTGGCATCTCTTTGAGTGTTAAATTAATATTATTTTACTTTCACCATAGATCCCAGTTATGATTATATGTTTATGTAGACATGTGTAGAACTGCATCATAGTATAAGTCAAATACTCATTTCTCTACCAAAAGTATAAGAAAGAAGGAAAATGACATGTTAGAGTTTGCTTAAACAAGCCAGGGCTGACTGACTTTGACCTTGGGTTTCTATGATAGAATCTTGTTTATCTCACCACTTTTACCTTTTACTCCTCTGTATTGACTCCCATTTCCTCTAGTACGAAGTGGGAATAAGTAATGGTACCACATTCCTCTATTGTTTTATTTTTCTAATCACTTAATTAATTCAAGAGAGAGAGAGAGAGAGAGAGAGAGAGAGAGAGAGAGAGAGAGGAGGTTTATGAAGACAATGTTATCAACATGATTGAGCAAGTCATATTGTTTCTAAAGCCAAAGAGTTTATTTTCACAAAATATCCAGAAAATGGAGACGTTTCTACATATTAGGTATAACTGTATTTTTAACACTTGAGGCTTTTTTCTAATTTAAAAATGGGAGTTGATAAGATGAGTTAGCAGTGAGAGATGCCTTGCCTTAAGACTGAGCACCTAAATCTAATAACATATAGTGGAAGAATCCACTACTGAAATTGCCCTCTGTGTATGCTTAAAAGCACTCATGCATTCATATACATGCACACACACAAACACACATACATTAATTAATGAATGAATGAATTAGAAAAATAAACCAATACAAATGATAGAGGAACATGGTACTATTGTTCTTTCCCTCTTCATACTATAGGAAATGGGAATCAATATTGAGGAACAAAAGGTAAAAATTGTGAGATTAAACAAGATTCTATCATAGAAAACCCAAGATGTATGTTTCACAAGAATTTGATATAGTAAGCAGGATATACCTTGGCCCCAGAAGATGATATTAACAATTGTGGAGTAAAAACTCAGAGACCAATTAGCACAATCAAATTGCACCATGGAGGTTTGTATTTGAGCTAGCAGATGACTGCCTAGAGAGAAACAATTCTCACAGAGCAGGGAGACTACACAGTATAGGGAGATTTTAAAGTCAAAGAATTCAGAAAATTTGCATCCAGCTTGACAGGTGCAAGGGAAGCAAGCAAGCAGTTTAACAGAAGCCAAGAACATGCAGTTAGCTGGAACATTTCAACCCTGAGTTTTTAGACCAGGATTGGGTGATTTCCCACAGGGCTATTCCGGATAGGAGGTAGAAACCCAAAAAATGGCATCAGCTGAAACAAGCTGGAGAAACCTTTACTGTGTTGCATTGACATTCTAGGAACTCTAGAACATTATATGAAAACAAAAACAAGATCTGTGTTCCATTTGTGTTATAGATTTTGATGTGGGAAGATTGTTGTATGTTGTCCAAGTGGGCTATAAGCCTAGTCACATGTAGCTTTTTCTAATATTAAGCATGCATACCTCTCTACAGTGAGGTAGACTTAAAGACGGAAGTTGATAAAGACATAGAAATGACTTCAGTGTGATTATCTTTTACTTATAGCTAATATCCACTTATAGGTAAGCATGCATGGTGTTTGTCTTTCTGGATTTGAGTTACCTCATTCAGGATGGCTTTTTCATTCTGTCCATTTGCCTAAAAGTTTCATGATGTCATTGTTTTTAATAGCTGAGTAATACTTTGTTGTATAAATGTACCACAATTTCTTTATCGATTCTTCAGTTGAGGGTCATCTAGGTTGTCTCCATTTTCCAAATATTATAAACAAAGCTTCTATGAACGCAGTTTGAGCTGGTGGAGCTCCTTGCGGTAGAATGGAGAGTTTTTTGGATTCATGCCTAAGAATGGGATAGGTGGGTCTTGAGGTAGATCTATTCTCAATTTTCTGAGAAACTGCAATGTTTATTTCCTAACTGGCTGTACAACTTTGCATTCCCTCCAGCAGGGAAGAAGTGTTTCATATCCTTACCATCATGAGCTGTCTCTTGATATGAGCTATTCTGATAGGTGTTTAAGATGAAATCTTAAAATCAGTTTTATTTTTGTTTTATTTCTTTGTTTGTTTGAGAAAGGTTTGTCTGTGTAACATGTCTGGCTAGCTTAGAACTCACTTTATAGATCAGAGATTCTCCTGCTTCTGCCTTAAATGCTTGGATTAAAGGCATGTGCCACCAAGGCAGGACCATGAAGTCATTTTGATTTGCATTTCTTTGATGACTATGAATGTTGAACATTTCCTTAAGTGTTTTTCATCTATTTGAAACTTTTCCATTGAGAATACTTGTTTAATATTTAATTGGATTATTTAGTTTGTTGATGCCTAGTTTCACAAAAAAAGCTTAAAGGATGGTACAAGAATCTCCCTGGGAAGGGAAAATACATTAGATTTCACAGGTAGACTGGTAGAAAGTGGGGTGAGGTATGGGGGGATCAGGTGAGAGAGAAAATACTGGGAAACACAACTTGAATTGGGGAACATTTTAGGGGTGTTGTAGAAACCTAGTGCTATGGAACCTCCACCAACTCCCTAGTTTCTAGGAACCCTAGCAAATCTCTTAGTAATGGCAAACACAGAGCCTGAACTGGCCATCATCTATAACTATGCAAGGCCTTAAAATGAAGGGATTGGAACACTAATCCAACCATAAAAGCATCAACCTACAGTTTGTCCTGCCTGCAGAGTATTTGAGTTTGGAGCATAACAGAATTATTATTAAAGAGACCGGAGAGACTTTATCCAGCAACTGATGGCAGCAGATTCAGAGTCACACAGTCAAAGATTAGGCAGAGCTCAGGGTGTCCTGCTGATAAGAAGGAAAGATCAGAGGAACCACAGGGTTCCGGACTCCAAGATAACACAGGAACTCACAGGAAATCCCTGAGATCAGGGAGCCTGTAGGAGTCTAACCTAGGTCCTCTTAATCTATGTTCTGGCTAAGTAGCTTAGTGTTCTTCTGGGATTCCTAACAATGGGAGTGTGTCTGTTCTTGACTGCTTTCTATACTTGTGGTACTCTTTTTCTCCTACTGGGTTGCCTAGTCTTATTGTAGCTTGTTATATCCTGTTTCGTTGATGTCCCAGGGAGGTGGCCTCTTTTCTGAAGGGAGGCATGGGAGAGTGTATTTGGGGGAGAATGAAGGTAGAATGGGAGCCTGGAGGTACAGCAGAGAGGGGTAACTGTGGCAAGGATATAATATATGAGAGATAAGTAAATAAAAAGAGAGAGAAATGAGAGTAGACATGAGTAGGATAAGTAGATTGGAAAATGGGGAAGGAGGAGAGAAATAAGAGGCAGAAACAGAAAGAGAAGCTGCCTAATGAAGTCACTGCCTCAAACCCAGACTCTCTGACTCTATTCTTTCCCTCTTTTCTGATGTTTGCTAATAAATCCCAAAAGGTGTCTGCAGCTTGAATATCTATCTTTGTTGAATAATATCAAGTAGTCATATTGATATCATATAAAAGATAAATCTATCTTTATGATATCAAGATCATATCAGATAGAGGCTTGATCAATATCTATCTCTGTCTGTATCTTACCATATAGTTTTCTGACCTTTTCATGAATCTCTTGTAGATTTATCTTTTATCTCTGGCAGTTGTTTAGGATTTTAAGACCCTCTTTCTTCTTCTTAACCTGTAATGTTATTTATTCTGATGTTTATGTCTGGTCTTTTTTGATTTAGAATTATCTTGTATCTTCTTGGCACAGTAACAGAAGCAATCTGAAGTGTGCTAGTACTATTGACATTGTGCTCTATCATTAAAATAAGAGTCAATACGTTTATCTTTTCTTCACATTATTTCACTTCCACTACAAAAATAAAATTTAATCTTATTGAAGTAACTCAATGTCTTTATGAATCTCATTTAAAGTATATAAATGAATAGATGAATAAGAACAAGAATAAAACTGTTTAAAAGGAGAAAATATTGCTTGAGTCAATGTCCATTAGTCCATTGAATAAAGCCATTGTCTGATGATCGTGCAACTAGGTATCTAAAATAATTTTGTTAAGTAGTTACAGCACCAGAAGATATACATTATTATCATATGTTTAGCTTCATTTCAAATTATTTTTAAAAACTAATATGACTTTGAGAGATTTCAAATACTTGTCACAGTTTAGATGAATTATATGTTTTCATGACATAGGAAAACTGAGCTTGGAGTGAAATAATTTTTCTCAAGTATTATCAGAAATGTTTTTAATGACAAATTTTGAAATATTAGGATTAGCTCCACATAAATAGCTAGTAAACTCTTTATTTCAGTACTTTATTTCCAACTCTGTCGTCAAGTCCCTTAAAACAGAAACATCTGAGAGTTCAATATTTTATAGTGGAAGATAATGGGTTGTTAGTATGTCAACAATATGGAACACTTCCAAAATTATAGTGTCAGAAAACAAAAAACAAAACATGTATGTGTTTGTGAGTCCTAAGGACACCAAAACATGTTTATATGTAAGGAACAAATATAAAGAAGGAACAAATTAAGTCTGTGCAATAGGATGAGGTTAAATAGACTTTAACAAAAACAATTACAAAAATCCTCAGCATTCCAGCTTCCCCCTGTGCCCAAAACTGATCCTGGGACACAGCTCTCTGTATCCAGATCATGCTGTGAGAAAACCAGTCCCCAGGAGTGCTGACATACAGGCTTAGAGGAGGGACAAGCCACTGCTAGAGACAGCAAGACCAGCTAAAAACAGAGATAAGCAGAGGGCATGGGCAAGCAACAGAAATTAACTGGCATCATCAGAACCCAGTACCTCCACTGAAGCAAGCCTTGGATACCATAAAACATTGGAAAAACAAGATTTGATTTAAAATAACCACTCGTGATGATGTTACAGGCCTTTAAGAAGGACATAATATTCCCTTAAAAAAACATGACAACACAAGTAAACAGGTAGAAGCACTTAAGGAGGAAATACAAAATTTCCATGAAGAATTACAGGAAAACATAACCAAATCAGTGAAGGAATTGAATAAAAAATCCAGGATCTAAAAATGGAAGGAGAAACAATAAAGAAATCACAAAGAGAGACAACTCTGGAGAAAGAAAACCTAGGAAAGAGATCAGGAGTCATTGATACAAGCAATACCAACAGAATACAAGAGATAGAAAAGAGAATCTCAGGGGCAGAAGGTAGCATAAAAAACATCAAAACAATAGTCAAAGAAAATGCAAAATGCACAAAGGTCCTAAACCAAAACATCCAGGGAATCCAGGACACAAAGAAAAGTTCAAACCTAAGGATAACAAGCATAGAAGAGGGCTGAGATATTCAACTTAAAGGGACAGTAAATATCTTCAACAAAATTATAGAGAAAACTTCCCTAACCTAAGGAGAGAGATGCTTATAAACATACAAGAAGCCTACAGAACTCCAAATAGATTGGATCAGAAAAGATATTGCTCCTGTCACATTATAGTCAAAACAGCAAATGCACAAAACAAAGAAAGAATAGTAAAAGAAGTAAGAGAAAATGGTTAAGTAACATATACAGGCAGATCTATCAGAATTACACTAGACTTCATGCCAGAGACTAAGACAGCCAGAAGACCCTGGGCAGATGTCATACGAAAACTAAGAGAACACAAATACCAGCCCAGGCTATTATATCCCGCAAAACTCTCAATTAACATAGATGGAGAAACCAAGATACTCCATGGAAAAAAAAAACAAATTTACAGAATATCTTTCCACAAATCCAGCCCTACAAAGGATAATAGATGAAAACTTCAACACAAGGAGGGAAAATACACACTAGAAAAGGCAAGAAAGTAATGTCCTTGCAATGAAATCAAAAGACAGGGGAAACACAACCATAATTCCACTTCTAACAACAAAAATAACAGGAAACAACAACCACTGTTCCTCAATGTTCTCTTAAAATCAATAGACACAATTCCCCAATTGAAAGACATAGACTAACAGACTGGATACATAAAGAGGATTCAACATTTTGTTGCATACAGGAAACACACCTCAGTGACAAAGTCAGACAGTACCTCAGAGTAAAAGACTAGAAAACAGCTTTCCAAGCAAATGGTCCCAAGAAACAAGCTGGAGTAGCAATTCTAATATTGAATAAAACTGACTTTCAACCAAAGTTATCAAAAAAGATAAGGAAGGACACTTTTTATTATCAAAGGAAAAATCCACCAAGATGAACCCTCAATCCTCAATAGCTATGCTCCAAAAGCAAGGGCACCTACATTAAAAAAGAAACCTTACTAAGGCTCAAAGTGCACATTGTACCTCACCCAATAATAGTGAGAGACTTTAACACCCCACTGTCATCAACCTACATATCATGGAAACAGAACCTAAAGAGAGATACAGAGAAACTAACCGAAGTTGTAAACCAAAAAGAGTTAACAGATATCTATGGAAAATTTCATCCTAAAACAAAAGAATATAACTTCTCAGGACCTCATTGTACCTTCTCCCAAATGGATCATATAATCGGTCATAAAACAGGTCTCAACAGATACAAGAAGACTGAAATAATCCCATGCATCCCAAAAGATCATCATGGAATTTAAGGCTGGTCTTCCATAACAACAAAAATGACAGAAAACCCACATACGCATGGAAGATGAACAACGCTCTACTCAAGGATAACCTGGACAAGGAAGAAATGAATTAAAGACATTTTTGAATTTAATGAAAATGAAGGCACAACATAACTAAACTTATGTGACAAAATGAAAGCAGTGCTAAGAGGAAAATTCAACTCTGAGTGCTTCCAAAACGAAGCTAGAAATAGCATACACCAGCAGTTTCAAAGCACACCTAAAAGCCCTAGAACAAAAGAAGCAAATACAGTCAAGATGAGTAGATGGCGAGAAATAATCAAACTCATGGCTGAAATTGACCAAGTAGAAGCAAAAAGAATTATACAAAGAATCAACAAAACCAGGAGCTGGATCTTTGAGAAAAATCAACAAGATTGATAAACACTTAGCCAGACTAACCAGCAGAAACAGAGAGTATATACAAATTAACAATACCAGAAATGAAAAGGGAGTCAAAACAACAGAATCTGAGGAAATTCAAAAAATCATCAGATCCTACTACAAAAACATGTAATCAACAAAATTGGAAAATCTGGAAGAAATGGAAAATTTTCTAGACAAATACCAGGTACCAATGTTAAATCAGGATCAGATAAACAATGTAAACATTCCCACAATTCCTAAAGAGATCTATGCATTGATTAAAATTCTCCCAACAAAAAAACCCCAGGTCAAGATGAGTTTAATGCAGAATTCTATCAGACCTTCACAGAAGACCTAATACCAATATTGTCCAAAGTATTCCACAAAATAGAAAGAGAAGAAACACTACCCAATTGCTTCTATGAAGCCACAATTACACTTATACTTAAAATACACAAAGATCCAAAGAATGACAGATTCAGACCAATTTTCCTTATAAATATCAATGCAAAAATACTCAATTAAATTCTCACAAACAGAATCCAAGAACACATCAAAATGATCATCCATCATGATCAACTAGGCTTCATCCCAGGGAGGCAGGATGCAGGGATGGTTCAATATGGAAATCCATCCACTATGTAAACAAAATCAATGAAAGAAGCAAATGAACATCTCATTAGATGTTGAGAAAGCATTTGACAAAATTCAACACCCCTTCATGCTAAAAGTCTTAGAAAGATCAGAAAGTCAAGGCCCATACCTAAACATGGTAAAAGGAACATTCAGCAGACCAGTAGCCAATATCAAACTAAATGGAGAGAAACTTGAAACAATCCCACTAAAATTAAGAACTAGACAAGGCTGCCCACTCTCTTCTTACTTATACAATATAGTACTTGAAGTCCTAGCCACAGCAATCAGACAGCAAAAGAAGGTCAAAGGGATACGAAATGGGAAGGAAGAAGCCAAAATATCACTGTTTGCAGATGATAGTATATTTAAGTAACCCCAAAAATTCCACCAGAGAATTAGTAAGCCTGATATAGAACTTCATCAAAGTGGCTGGATATAAAATTAACTCACAAAAATCAATAGCCTTCTTTTATTCAAAGTATAAACAGGATAAGAAAGAAATTAGGGAAATGATACCCTTCACAATATTCCCAAATAATTGAAAATTCCTCACTGTGACTAAACAAGCAAGTGAAAAACCTCTATGACAAGAACTTCAAATCTCTGAAGAAAGAAATTGAAGAAGATCTCAGAAGATAGAAGGATCTCCCGTGCTCATGGATTGGCAGGATTAATATAGCAAAAATGACCATTTTGCCAAAAGCAATCTACAGAATCAATGCAGTTCCCATCAAAATTCCAACTCGATTCTTCATAGAGATAGAAAGAGCAATTTGCAAATTCAGGATAGAGAAAACTATCCTCAACAATAAAAGTACTTCTGGAGGAATCACCATCCCTGACCTCAAGCCGTATTACAGAGAAATAGTGATAAAAACAGTATATTATTGGTACAGAGACAGGCAGGTAGATCAGTGTAGTAAAACTGAAGACTCAGAAATGAACCCACACAGCTATGATCATTTGATCTTTGGCAAAGTAGCTAAAAACATCAAATGGAGAAAAGATAGAATTTTCTACAAATGGTACTGATTCACCTGGAGGTCAGCATGTAGAAGAATGTGAATCAACCCATTCTTATCTCCCTGTGCAAAGCTTAAATCCAAGTGGATCAAAGACCTCCACATCAAACCAGATATATTCAAAGTAATAGAAAAAAATGTGGGAAAGATCTGTGAACACATGGATACTGGGAAATTTTTCCTGAAAAAAACACGAATGGCTTATGCCCTAAGATCAAGAGTCGACAAACGGTACCTCATAAAACTGCAAAGCTTTTGTAAAGCAAAGAACACTGTCATTAGGACAAAGTGGTAACCAACAGATTGGGAAAAGATCTTGATCAGTCCTACATCCCATAGCGGACTAATATCCAAAATATATAAAAAACTGAAGAAGTTAGGTTCCAAATAACCCTATTAAAAACTGGGTTCCAGAGCGACACAAATAATTCTACACAAATGGCTGAGAAGTACCTAAAGAAATGTTCAACATCCTTAGTCATCAGGGAAATGCAAATCAAAACAACCCAGAGATTCTACCTCACACCCATCAGAATGGCTAAGATCAAAGGCTCAGATGAAACCAGTTGCTGGTTAGGATGTGGGGATCCTCCATTATTGGTGGGATTGCAAACTATACCACCACTCTGTAAATCATTCTGGAGGTTCCTGAGAAAAATGGACAGTGCCCTACCTGAGGACCTACCTTTCCTGGGAATATATCCAAATGATGCTCTAACATACAACAAAGACACATGCTCCACTATGTTCATTGCAGCCTTATTTATAATAGCCAGAAGCTGGAAAGAACCCAGATGCCCTTCAACAGAGGAATGGATACAGAAAACATGGTACATCTACACAATGGAGTATTACAAAGCTACCAAAAACAACGACTTCATGAAATTCATAGGCAAATAGATGGAACTAGAAAATATTATCATAAGTGAGGTAACCCAATCACAAAAAATACACATTGTATGCACTTACTGATAAGTGGATATTAGCCCTAAAGCTCAAATTACCCAAGAATCAATCCACAGACCACAGTAAACTCTAGACAAAGGTTAGCTGAAGTGTGGATGCTTCAGTCCTTCTTAAAAGATGGAACAAAAACATTCATAGGAAGAGATATGGAGACAAATTTTGGAGCAGATGCTGAAGGAATGGCCATTCAGAGCCAGTCACACCTGTGTATTCATCCCATATATATACACACACAGCCACCAAAACTAGACAATATTGATGAAGTCAAGAAGTGCCTGCTGACAGGAGCCTGATCTAGCTGTCTCCTGAGAGGCTCAGGCAGAGCATGTCAAATATAGAAGCCATGTTGTCAGCAAACCATTGAACTGAGAATGGGTTCCCCATTGGAGGAATTAGAAAAATGATTGAAGGAGCTGAAGGGGTTTCAACACCATAAGAATAATAATACCAACCAACCAGAGCTCTTGGGGACTAAACCACTACCCAAAGACATGAACAGATCCTTGACTCCAGCTTCATATGTCTCAGAGGATGGCCCTGTTGGGTGCCAGTGGAAGGAGAAGCCTTTGATCCTGCCAAGGCTGGATGCCCCCAGTGCAGAGGATTGTTGGGGGTGGATGGGAAGGGAGGGTGTTTTGGTAGGGGCAACACCCTATAGAAGAAGGGGAAGGGAATGGTATAGGGGGCTTGTGTCCAGGAAACTGGGAAATGGAATAACATTTGAAATGTGAATAGATTATCCAATAAAAACTAGCATTCAAAGCAAATATAGGTTCTCTTCTTTATTTTATTATTTTAATCATTTACATTTTAAATGTTGTCCCCATTCCTAGTTGGTCTCCCATCCACAAAACCCCAAACTTCTCCCCCTTCCCTTTTACCTCTAAAACCACCCAACCATACACTCCCAGGTCCAGGCTCTTCCCTGGAGCAGCAAGCCTCCACAGGACAAAGATTCTCTCTCCCATTGATGCCAGCTCTAGCAGTCTTCTACTCCCTATGTAACAAGAGCCATGGACCCACTCATGTGTACTCTTTGGTTGGTGCTTCAGTTTCTAGGAGCTCTGTGCGTTCTTCTTAGTTGATATTGTTGTTTTTCCTATGGGGTTGCAATCCACTTCAGTTCCTTCAGTCCTTCCCTAACTCTTCCATTGGGGTCGCCAAGCTCAGTCTGATGATTTTCTCTGAGTATGTGCATCTTTCTTAGGTGCTGGGAGAACCTCTCAGAGGATAGTCAGACTAGGTTCCCCTCTTCAAGCACTTCTTCTTCTTTTTATTCTTTAATCTTTTTTATAGTCCAGACTTTATCCCCTTTCTAGTCCACCATCTGATTGTTTCACATCCCATAAATCCTCCCCATGTCTGCAAGAGGATGTGGTGCCTCAATTCTCTTGAAGGTTAGGTGCATCTTCTCTCACTAAGGCCAGACCAGGTAGTCCTCTGCTGTATATGTTTTGGGGGCCTCATATCAGCTAGTAGTATGCTGCCTGGTTGGTGGCTCAGTGTCTGAGAGATCTCTGGGGTCCAGGTTAAATTGAGACTGCTGGTCTTCCTATAGGATTGCCTTGCTTCTCAGCTTCCTCCACCTTTTCCCTTATTCAACCGCAGGTGTCAGCAGCTTCTGTTCATTGGTTTTGTGCACATATCTGCATCTGACTCTTTCAGCTGCTTGTTGGGTCTTTTGGAGGGCAGTCATGATAGGCCCCTTTTTGTGAGCACACCGTAGCATTAGTAATGGTGTCAGGCCCTGGAGCTTCCCCTTGAGCTGGTTCCCAATTTGGGCCCGTCACTAGACCTCCTTTTCCTCAGACTCTTCTCTATTTTTGTCCCTGCCATTCTTTTAGTAGGAACAATTCTGGGTCAGAGTTTTTGACTGTGGAATGGCAACTCCATCCTGCCACTTGATGCCTGCCTTATACTGGAGGTATAAGCCTTGTATTCTTAAATGAGTTTTATAGTGTCTCTCTAAGATTAACATAGTTAACTTAAAATTTTGTATCAATATACAAAGATTTATGACAATGGAAACTTTGTTTCAATCTATAACCTCTATACACATATAAAAAGTAACTTCAATTCTATACCAAAATGTAAAGATTTATACCAAGATAAGATTATGGCTATAAAATGTTTGTTTAAGAATAATTTAGTAATCCATTCCCATATCTCAGGAGAAACCAAAACCAAAACCAAAACAAACAAGTATTTTGGCAAATTTGAAGGTTCAGTAGACATAGGAGCCCATGTAACAATAATTTCACCCAAATCTAGCTTTCAGATTGGCTTCCATGGCCGGTGGCTATGAAGTTTCTAGGGGTTAGAACATTATCTCAGGTAAAACGGTGTGTGAGATAGCTTAAATGCATAGATCCAGAAGGGAAAATTAAAGACATATATGGCTAATATAGCCATAAATTTATGGGGACATGATTTCTTCAAGCACTTCTTAGCATCAGCAATACTGTGGGGATTAGGAGACCGTGGATAGGATGGATCCCAAGGTGGGGCAGTCTCTGGATGGCCTTTCCTTCTGTTTCTGCTCCAGTTTTTGTCCCCACATTTTCTTTAGACAGAATCAATTCTGGGTTAAAAATTTGAGATGGATGGGTGACTTCATTCATCCACTGGGATTCATGTCTATTTATTGGAGGTGGTTGTTTCAGGTTCTATCTCCCCTCCTTTAGGTATTTCAGTGAATATTATCCCCATTGGGTGACTGAGAACCACCTAAAGAAGTCTTCAATATCTTCAATAATCATCAGAGAAATGTAAATCTAAATGACCCTGAGATTCCAACTTACACCAAAAAGAACAGCTAAGATAAAAAGGTCTGGCAACAGCAGATGCTGGCAAGGATGTAGAGAAAGGGGAACACTCCTCCATTACTTTGGTGAGTGCCAGCTGGTATAATGACTGTGGAAATCAATCTGGGGATTCTTCAGAGAATTGAAAATAATTCTACCTGTAGACATAGCTATACCATTACTGGCCATTTGCACAAAAGATGCTCTAACGTATAACAAGGACACATGTTCCACTTTGTTCATAGCAGCCTTATTTATAGTAGCCGGAAGCTGGAAAAAACTTGGATATTATTCAACATAAGAATGGATATAGAAAACCTAGTACATTTGCACAATTTATAGTACTTCAGCTATTAAACATGACAACTTTATGACCTTTATAGGCAAATGGATGAAACTAGAAACTATCATCCTGAATAAGGTAACCCTCACCCCAAAGGACACACATGGTATCTACTCACTGATAACTGGATATTAGTCCAAAAGCTAGGAATATACATGATACAACTCAGAGACCATAGGAAGCTTAACAAGAAGGAAGGCCAAAGTGTGGATGCTTCAATCCCATTTAGAATGGGGAAATAAATAATCACTGGAGGGAGACATAGGGAGGAACCTGAGTAGAATAGGGGAGGGGAAGGGAAAAAGGTGGGGGCAGGACCAGATATGGGAAGAGAAAGGAGAGAAGTCCAGAGGACCAGGAGAATGAATAGAAATAGGTAGCACTGTGGAGTGAGGAATGGGAGGAGAAAGGACTAGAAAATCCCAGAGGCCAGGGATGGAAGAGGCTCTGGTTTCCATTCTTTAATAAGAGAATTCTGTGTATTGTATACTTTATGAAGTAAAACACAGGAAAGATATATAAAAACATATTTAGTATGCTGAACTTCTTGGAAGTTAATGAAAAACTCAAAATATTAAAGAGACATCCAATGAAATATTTCAGTGCATTCTTATGATCATGATTATGGGTCATGGTTAATGAAATATATTTGCGTATTAAAAATATCGATTAAAATTTTAAAGCATATTTTTTACCTTGACAATAATATTTGTTTCAGTGGGATAGCTGTTTAAAATAAGTTTGATGTTGTTTGTTCAGAGTAGTGTAAAGAAAGACACAAATATATTTATATTCACAAATATATAGTATATTAAATAAGTTATGTAAAATATATAAAATGTATCAAAACATATATGTGTAAATATTTATGACATTTATGAGTACATTTACAGAATTATATAAAATATATAGAAATAGGAAAGGCACTTGAAAACTAATATTTTAAAGAGGCAAATAATATCCAATGCACAGACTTCATCAAAATTGAAATTATTTATAAACCAGAGGGTAGCTTCATTATGTTGAGGTCATACTCCTTAAGTTTCCATCCTAACAGTCAGTTCGGAGAAACCCTTGCCTGATTAGAAGTCAGAAGGTTTCAGAATGAACACTGCTGAAATGGCTAAGTAGGAATGGAATTTCTCAGATTGAACTTGTATGATGATCCAACTACAAAAAAGTTCATGAAAGACACCATTTTGCTTTCCTGGAGATGAAGCCAGTGTGGAGGACAGCAGAGCAGAACTTATTGGTAGACTTAAGTGTGGGGAAAGAATTGTGCCAAGAATTTGTACAGTAAGAACAAAATTACAGAATCTACTAAGAGGAGAATCGTCTGATAGTTATTTGAATATTAAAGAATTTAGTTTAAGATAAACATTGACAAATGTGGTCTTCAGAAAGCAGTTGAGCTAGAAGAAAGTAGAGAGATGGGAGAAATGGAGGAATTATTATTTTATTCTATTTTTATCTTTATTTTTTGGCAGAGCTAGGGTGCATCAGGGACTTGCTCTTGCTTGGTAAGTACTCTACTACAGAGCCAGAGTCCCATCCCAGAACACTAACTTTGATATATAATTTTGATATTATATAATAGATTTCATCAGGAAGGAGAGGGTAAAAAAGGCAAGTAAATCACATAAATTGAAAGACAATAGAGATATCGCATGAGAAACAATTCGAATTAGTACCAATAATATATTTAGAATGATTGAGAACCAAATTACACCCTTACATGGGCAACAGGTAGGCGGAGAACAGGCCAAGTTACATAATTGTGTTGAGCAACACAGTTAATAATTTTGACATTTTAGCTGCTTCTGAGGAAATCTTTTGATACATTTTTCAACAAATGTGTGAAGCCTTGTGTTTCTCCAGAATGAGGATGTATATCAAATCAGAGAAATTACAGTGAATTTATTATTATTAATGGTCTGAACAGGAATAGAATTTCTTTGAACTCACCTTCTGCTACGGGAGTGAGACAGCCAATCTATTTAAAACTAGATGATGATTAAGTGGTTATAGTTGCGAGGGCTGATTAGGAACTACTTCAACACAGAGAATGAAAAACTCATTAGCTTAATTTCCTGCCAACAGGTCCTTTGGGCTATGTTAGCTGGTACTAAGTTGTCATGGTGATGGCAAATGTTAATGGAGGATTAGGTGAGAATTCTGACCTGCCTCTCTCAAATATCTAACGAAGTTGTTATGTCACAAAATGGAAGCCATACACTTGTTGAAATTTGCAAAGGCAAAAACAGGCCTTTGTATAAGTTTAAAATCAGAAGCATACCCTGGGCCTCACTGAAAACCTGACTTGTCTTTCAGTGATCCTCAGTAATTGGGTCTTTCAATTACCTGAGTATTTTCTTATGTTTCTTTGGAGAAGATTGTGATCTTCTTTAAAAAAAAAATCTATTCTATGTTCTCTCCTGTGATTATGAAAATCACAGCAAATACTATTTCCTTTCCTCTCTTAAACCCCAACTTCACTCAGCATTTTACATGCAAATGATATCAAAACTATTTTTCATTCATAAGAATTCTCCCTTCTCTCTCTCTCTCTCTCTCTCTCTCTCTCTCTCTCTCTCTCTCTCTCTCCCTCCCTCTCTCTCTCTCTCTCTCTCTCTTATAGTATAATGTGGGCTTTTATCATAGAACAGCACAAGTTTGAATTACGTGAGTGTAAACATTTTACTCGTCTGACCGGAATCTATGGTTGAGATTTATTAGCTCTCAGGATAATATATAGAAGTGAGATATTAAGATATGCCTTGAGGGTAAGGCATAAAGCCTTGGTGCAGTCTTGTGCTGCGAATATGATTTCTATAACTCACTGGGAGCGCTTCAAAGAGAGTGATTTCCCTTACAAGATGACTAAAGCAAAGGGGATCAAGAAGGCTAAAGAAAAACCTCAAAGGATTTTCCCAGGAAGAAAGACATTAGTGTTTTCCTACAGACAATCAGAAAGACACATCGTAATATAAGCAATCTCAGCCACCCAGTGTTTCGGTTAAGCTATAGCAGAACTCTTTTGTATATAAAAATATCTATTTGAGGGTGGGGACGGGTATAATGCTATCCTTGCATTTGTGACTTTTGACCCGTATTACCAGTACAACTGAACATACTTTTTGCAAATAAAAAATTAATACATTTCTTCCCAGCTTGTTGTGGTTTAAAATGATGGATCTATATTTTGGCAGGCAATGATCATGTGCATGTATATTGACGTATGAAAATGTGCACCAACCAAAGAGTACACATGGATAGACCCATGGCTCCAGCTGCTTATGTAGCAGAGGATGGCCTTGTGGGGACATCAGTGGGAAGAGAGGCCCTTGGTCCTGTGACGGCTCAATGCACCGGTATAGGGGAATGCTGGGGCTGGGAGGTGGGAGTGGATGGGTGGGTAGGAGAGCAGGGAGAAAGAGGATGGGACAGGGAATTTTCGAAGAAGAAACTGGGAAAGGGGATAACATTTGAAAAGTAAATAAATAAAATATCCAATAAAAAATGTACAGCTAACTCAGGTATGAAGGGTGCTTTCGAGTCTTATTAAATTCAAATATTCCCACCACAGTCAACTCCGAAACCCAGTCATGCCTTTCCCTTCTCTTCTCCGGAGCCTTCAGAGGATTTTATTTGGATCTCATTAGGGTCTCACGCCATGTCCCCTAGTGTAGCTGCAAGTCTTTGTAGGCTGCTCTTGCTTGGCCTGCATTCAATATTCCTTCACACCACATTGCCAGACTGCCCTCATTAGTGTTCTGTCCTTACTTTCTGCTTGACTCTGTCTCTTGTAATCTCCCACAATATTCTCCATACTTCCAGTGGATTTTTCCTTTCTTATTTTACACTGAGAAATCGTCTTGATATTTTACTCTTCTGAAAATTGGAGCAAGCGCAGCCAGCAATAGCTAAAATGGGCCATAAAATCTATTCAATTCTTATAAAGCTCCTATTTGCTCAGGTTTGAACACATGGCATCATGGAATGCTCCTGGGTTAAAATCTTATGTTTTGAAGTTTAATGTATCTTTCTATATTACACTATCAGATCTTTATTCATGTTTTATCATTTTAGACGACATCTCTTTGTATTTCATTTATGCAGGCCTGCAAAGCGTGTTTTAATTTTTTTTTTTTTTATCTACAACTGTACAGATGGGTCAGTGGATAAGGTACTCCAGTAGCAAGAATAAGTAGCTAAGTGAAGAGATTCAGATCCCAAACCTCTTGAAAAAAAAGTGTGGCAGGGCATGGTGACTGCAGTTTCCATGCTAAAAAGGCACAGATGGAGCTCCTCTGTAGAGAACTGGCTGGCTGGACTAGTTGAAGTTGGCAAACTCCAGGTTGATCAAGGGACTATAACTTAATGAAACCAATGGCTACGTGTTCAAATGTGCATGTGTATTTTCACAGATGTGTGGCCCTCACACAAAACACAACTGCGCGCACGCGCGCATGCACACCCACCCACCCCCCACACACACTACTCATATAAAAAGATAACATAAATAAAATTGTAAACATAAACTTAACTATTCAAAACTATAATCCTTATGTAGGGTTGAGGTCTTCTGATCTCAAAAAATAAAAGAAATAATTAAACTGTGTTGAATTATCATTGACAACATCAATTAATGGGCATCTTGCAAATGAAAGGGCCTTTAAGCTCTAATCCATGATTTTAAGGCATATGCAATGTACATTCATTTTAAAAATTTGTTCTGACAGTGTCTTTGTTATGAGCATGCCATAACCGAACATTTTATACCAGAGACTAAATATGTATTATGTCTTCTGTTAATATCAGAATTTCCTAAATAACAATAAATTCACGATGTAGTATTCAATGACAGCAATATTTCAGATAATCTTACTACATTGGCAACCCGACTGAGGAAAATGCAAGTTCTTTTGTTCTTAATTACTAATATCAGCCCTTACATCCTGCAGCAAAAGTATCTAACTATGTATGTGTGCAGCTTATGGAACATCTTAAGGAGACTACAGCAGGGTTTAAGATGTTTTGGAAGTGAATTTAAAGTTGCAGAAGTAGAGATTGTGTTAATAAGAAAATAAAACCTGGATTAGTAACAGAAGACCATGAGGAATCATGTTTAAAAGAGAAGATATTTTCGGACACACAAGAAAGACCTGCTTTGGAGCACAAAACTGTGTGGTGCAAGAAACAAGGTCAGCAGGGTGAGCAGATGGGTAAGCAAATGGCAGTTGAGTGACCCTACTAGATAAATGAGGACAGAGCAGAGCTGAAGCCCCTGTGAAAATATAGATATCTATTATTTAAGGAGAGAAATAAAAATTAGGATTCATATGCATTTCTATGAAATTATTCGTATGTGTTTTATATATTCTACTATAACATATGTACAGAATGTTTGGTATTCAGGTTTTCCAATGAAAGAATTCATTAATATACAGCATATTTGATATGTGAGCATTTATAATTTTAATGACATTTCACTGCTTAAAATATAATGAATAGCAGGATGTTTATTTAAACACATTTAGTTTGATTCTTTTTTAAGTTAGAATATAATTCTTTAAATTCTGAGATTTTTTAATTTGTATGATATACTATGTAAGTATTAAAATTACTTAACAAGTGAGAAAGCAAATATTTTAGGTTTTTTGACACATATTCCAATCTATCTTCCTGTTGTAGTCAAATATGTATCCCCCGAAGAAATATAACAGTATTCATTTCTTGTACATAAAATAACATTTCTTAGGCTATTAGAGTGTTTAAAATTTGATTGTATACATTATATTTCAACATGTAGTTAATATAGAAACATACTTCAAAGTCTACTCTTTGTATTAACTCTTTGATATGATAAATATGTTTTTCATAAATTTGCAATACCTCAGTCTAAGCTTACATTAAATATCCTTGTGTCATGTAAATTTTATTAAAATTATAATTGAAAACTCATAACTGTATACCCACATTGTTTGAAGAAATAGGCATAAAATTTTCCTAGTAATGGAATCAAGTATCATTTTTTAAAAATGTAAATCTGAATTATTTCAAGTGAAATATAATTAAAATGTAATCATTCTAGTTGCATTTCAATATCTCACCAGCTCTCTGTCACCACAGCCGTCCACAATACAGACACAAAACATTTAGTCTGAGAAGTTACCTGTGTGAACCAGGACCCCATGAATTCCATGACCTGATTTCCTACCACTTTCCTGCTCACCTGCCCAACCCTGAAGTCTGTCTTTCTGGAACCCAACACCCCCATACCCCCCAGGGCCTTGGCAGCTATTTTATCTGCCTATAGTACTAGTTCCTTAACAAAAGTCCTCATAGATTGTCATTACTACTTTGCTTTATATGCCCCCTTAGCAATGGCCGCTTGTTTAACACTATTATTTGGTTCTCACTTCTTATTTTTCTATGTCTGTTCATTTTTCAAGATGCCATTGTTTCTTTTTTCTTTCTCATTCTTCACGAATGTAAGTGCTATGGAGGTGGGGTGTATGGTAGGTATCCTGGCAAAGAGCAGATTCTCTAATATTTGCTTAACAGGAAAGATTAGATAGAATTCCATCTTTTTTATGGCTCCTACACATTTGTGTACGCATGTCTTGCTCTGCTTTCCCACTCATTCTTCTATTTTTCACTATGATCATTCATCTATGAACCAACTTTCCCTACTGTAATTCTTATCTTATACCTTGATAGATAACTCTAAAAAAAACTAATTTTACTGGTGGTAGATTGGGTAAAAACACTTCATTTTAAAATATGTATTCATCATTTTTGAGTATACATAGAAATATAAAATTTGTGGAAAGAACTATCCAGAACTAAGTCAACAATGGTATGGTCCAAAATTAAATTTTACAATAGAAATTAAAATAAATAATGTGAACAGTGAATTATTTCTCATATCTTCTGTTTAAAAAAAGAGTTTTCCCAAAATCTAAAACTGTGCAGTAGAGTAGTTAAACCTTGTGTGTTATATATTTTAGAACTGATTGTTCAAGGAATATTTGTCTTTGGGAAAAACATAAACTCTGAAAATTATACCTGTATTATTAAAATAAAAAAATCAATAGCTCTATCAGTCATTTATCCATTAAAAAGATTTGACTACGAACGGAAAGGAAGAGAGAGGAGGGAGAGGGGGAGAAGCCATGACAGGTGACATTAAGATTGTGCTCTGTGTATTTACAGGTTGTTAATAATGTTCTTAAGGGATGGATGATACTGGGCTTTGTATGTTTAGGTGGGCAATTATATCTTATCGATTGAATCAAAATTTTGACTACATTTGTAAGCATTTATTTTGAACATTGGTTATTTCATATAAGACACATTTCACTTACAATAAAGTACCTATAATTATGGAGCAAGTGATTATAATTTTCAGATTGCACACCTCTGTTTAGTAATTTCTCCTATAACCCTACTTCTGATACATTTTATGCAGGTACACAATGCAGATGGTAATAAAATAAAGTTTTAATGAATAGACAAATTTCACAGGTATCAGCATTCTATAAAAACTCATGTGCTCCAATACTTGTTGTGATGTAGAAAAATAAATGCCCGCCAGAGGTAATTTTCTCATTTGCCCATTTACTTATAGTTCCTGCTGTGAATCCTCCATTTTTCAACAGGGTAATGCCTTCATACAGCTTACTACTGCCTTTGTTATTTCAGGATGGGTTTTCCTAATGCTTTCTAATTAAATCTCTATTTGAAGACTCTCAAGGGAGCCAGGTTTGTAAAGCTGCTCATTTGTAGTGAAATTGAGCATATGGAATGTGTAGTATTGGACTAGTGTCCCTAGATTGTCTTGCTATTGAACTCAAGTTAGCTATCCCCTATTGTAACAAAGCTCACAGACAACCAGATTAAACAGAAAGCAAATACTGTGGTTTTTGGTGTCACTCAGTCAATTTTCATGCACCCTTCCCACATTTCTGTGTGTGGAATGCTTCTGACATCCTTTTAAGAAAGACCTGTGGAAATGCCCATCTCTCCTGGATAAACTTCCACACATTTTATGGATAATTATTTGTTTCTTATCCCAGTAATACCTTAGCCTCTCACTCACAGGTAAGTGTACAGTACTTGTACAGTGCAATAGATCACTTATTTACTTGAACTACATGTCTAAGAACCACCGACAACCCGATTTTCTGTTTCCTCACATGAGTCATTAGATACTTTTCATTTTGTCATCACTATATGTAGAAGGCAGAATAAAGTTCCTAAGATGACTACACAGAGTTATTACCATGGACTTTGTAATGCTTTGCCCTTTGTGTTCTTCAAGAGTAAATGATGATTATAAAACCAGGCCCACTTTTAAAAGTTTGTCTATCAGTTGGACCTGGGCTCCACAATGCTGTATTTTGGTTGTTTGGTTTTCTGTAATGGTCTCTCTCTAATGCAAAGGGAAGTTTCCTTGATGAGAGATGAGCACTATACTTATTTATGGGTATAAGGGCAAATAATTATAGTGCAGTCAGGGATTACACTGGTTTGATAAAGTGTGACGTGTAGGCTTTCCTTAATGATCCAAGACTACTCCTGGGAATTGGCTATATTTCCAGTAATGGCCAGTCCCAGAGTTACATATAAATAGGTCATGAATTTGAAAGAGAGCAAGAGAATGTTTGGAGAAAAAAGGGGGAAGGTGAAATGATATACTACAATCTCAAAAATTAAAAAAAATGGAAAAGAAAACTGCAATGTAGTAATTTTTAATGATATTTGAGTGGAATAAAATGAATGTATTTCTTTTGAATAAGGGTGGTTAGTGGATTTTTTTTATAAGAAATGCATATTAAAGTTAAATTATGTCAAAGAAAAAATTGAAAGTGGCCTATGTAGGCCTTTTTAGTTTGTTCTTAATTAGCTCATTCTGCCCCATCTTTAAGAACGTTCATCTGGACTCATTTTCACCAAGCAGTATAAACTCTGATTTATGGGTTAGCACTAATGTGCAAGCTACCAGGTCAAGAACTATAAACTGTGTAGTATCACCTCTATCCTTCTTGCTCGATGATTTATTTACTTCACAAATTCTTAGGCCAGAAAATATCTGCAGGTCTTAATATTTAAAAACAAGAAGGTAAACAGAAGCAAGACACATGGAATCCTATTACCGTTGTTTTACTAAGTGCGTGTGGTGTAATACTGCCTTCTAACTATGTATGTGTACAGAGACATTGCTGTCCTCTGCATTGGACAGAGAAGTTTCTGTCTGTAGAGGTCTGTATGAGTATAGTGCAGAGACTCAAAACTAATAAACCTACAGAAAACTATGAGTGGAATTTTTGAATTATGCCTTCAAGTTTCAGATAATCTTGAGGAATAAGAGGAAGGGTGTGTGTGCATTGTGAAATGATGTAAAAAAGAAATTCTTTCTTTTTTTGGATAGTTATTAATTTTTGGATTTTATTTTATTTTTATTGGATATTTTATTTATTTACATTTCAAATGTTATCCCTTTTTCTCAGTTTCCCTTCCAGAAAACCCCTGTACCATCCTCCCTCACCCTGCTTCTATGAAGGTGCTCCCTCACCTTCCTACCCACTTCCACCTCCCTGCCCTGGCATTCCCCTATACCGGGGCATCAAACCTTCACAGGACCAAGGGCATCTCCTCCCATTAATGCCCAGTAAGTCCATCCTCTGGTACATATGTGGCAGGCTCCACAGGTCCCTCCATGTGTTATACTCTTGATTTAGTCCCTGGAAGCTCTGGGGGATCTGGTTGGTTGATATTGTTGTTTTCCTATGGGGTTGCAAACCCCTTCAACTCCTTCAATCCTTTCTCTAACACCTCTAATGGGTACCTGTTCTCAGTCCAATGGTTGGCTGTGACCTCTGTTTTTGTCAGGCTCATATCAGCAAGCACTTCTTGGCATTTGCAATATTGTCTGGCTTTAGTGACTATATATGGGATGGATTTCCCAGTGGGGTGGGGCAGTCTCTTGATGACCTTTCCTTCAGTCTCTGCTACACTCTTTGTCCCTGTATTTCTTTCTTTCTTTCTTTCTTTCTTTCTTTCTTTCTTTCTTTCTTTCTTTCTTTTTTTTTTTTTTTTTGTGTGTTTTGTTCCTCCTTCTAAGAAAGACTGAAGCATTCACACTTTGGTCTTCCTTCTTTTTGAGCTTCATGTGGTCTGTGAATTGTATCTTGAGTATTCTGAGCATTTGGGCTAATATCCACTTATCAGTGAGTACTTATCATGTGTTCTTTTGTGACTGGGTTACCTCACTCAGGATGATATTTTCTAATTCCATCCCTTTGCCTAAGAAATTCACGAAGTTACTTTTTTAATAGCTGAGTAGTACACCATTGTGTAGATGTGCCACATTTTCTATATCCATTCTGCCCTTGAAGCACATCTGGGTTCTTTCAAGCTTGTGGGTATTATAAATAAGGCTGCTATGAACATAGTGGAGCATGTCTTACATAGTGAAGATGTCTTATACCTATAATATGGCTGTGGAACTGATGAAGCCACAGGAACTGTGGTTATTTCTGTAAACACTGTACATGATGGAATTTATCAACATTTCATCATAGGCTGGGTAGGAGCTGATGACCCCAAGTACTTAAGGAGCTACTGGTAATTAATGGCTGGTCAAATGGGTGAATAAAACTAAAAACACCCATAGAATAAGTTGTTGGGAAATGGTTCCAATGCTTTTTCTTTATTCAGCTCCCAAAAGCCTCAGTTCCAGGTGCTGAGTGTCCTTGCCCCCAGCCGGCTTTTATTGGCAATAAAGCAACCCCATAAGAGCAACAATACCAACAACCAGAGCTCCCAGAGACTAAAACACTGCCCAAAGATTACACATGGAAAGAACCATGGCTCCAGCTGCATTATGTAGCAGAGGATGGCCTTGTTGTGCACCAATGGGAAGAGAAGCCCTTGGTCCTGCCAAGGCTGGACCCACTAGTGTAGGGGAATGTCAGGGTGGGGAGGCAGGAAGAAGGAGTGGTTGGAGAGGGGAACACCTTATAGAAGTAAAGGAGGGGGATGAAGAGGGGACTTATGTCCTGGAAACTGGGAAAGGGAATACCATTTGAAATGTAAATAAAAAATATCCAATTAAATAAAAAAGAAAAAAAAAAGAAAAAAAATGCTGTACAGTCAATGGTTGGGCAGGGTGCTAGAGGCAGGACTTTGGGATTATGAGGGCAAGGAACCAAGGGGAAGAAGGAGTGAGAGAATCACCATATTGGGGACGCAAAAAAACAGGTTATTTTAGGCTTGCCTACTTAAAAATATCAGAGTAAATGGCAACAGGGACCACTCTCTGACTGGGTCTGGGGCAGCAAAGGTTAAAATATAAATTTGAAAAATGTAAACTAAGGATTACTGGAGAGAAGTGTGTGCTAGCTGCAGGGCGGTCCAGGAAGTATCCCGCCACGGAGCTTGTAAAGGCATAGTAAGATTAAATTGAAGAGCACGTGGTGTCTTTCATTTGCAAATCCAGAGAGCTTGGAGACCTAGTGACTAGAGGCTCAATCACACACTGGGAGGGAGCTCAAAGCAGATTAACTAATTCACTGTTACATAAAGTCACACTGGCACACACACGCGCGCGCACACACACATACACACACACACACGCACACGCGCGCACACACGCACGCGCACACATCCACACACGCATGTGTGGGTGTATGCATGTGTGCGTGTGTGCGCGTGTATGCGCGTGTGCGTGTGTGTGTGTGTGTGTGTGTGTGTGTGTGTGTGTGTGTGTGTGTGTGTGTGTGTGCAAATATGGTGGTTTGAATATGCTTGGTCTTTGGGAAGTTGCTCTGTTAGGAGTAAGTTTGCTCTTATTGGAGGAAGTGAATCACTGAGGAGGTGGGCTTTCAGGTCCTGTGCTCAAGTCCCACTTAGTGCGGTACAGAGCCTCCTCCTAGCTCCCTGCAGAGGAGAGTCTCCTTGCTGTCTTCAGATCAAGATGTAGAACTCGTGGACCCTCCATCACCATGTCTGCCTACGTGATCCCATGTTTTCCACTATGATGATAATGAACTGGATCTCTGAAAATGTAAGCCAGCCCCAATTAACTGTTTGCCCTTGGTTAAGTTTTTCTATAGATAATGAAACCCAAACTAAGATAAGCAAGCATATGCTATAATGGTCAAGATAAAGATCGACTTTAGATATCAAAGTACATAAGCATTAAGCAAATAAATAGACACATTGCCACATAATATTACTTAGATGAATCTGTAATTCATAAGTGCTAGGTCAAAACAGACAAATGGTTGATTACTTGAAAATAATTGTAGTTAAGATTCTGATTTATCCTTTACCTGTATACTCTACTTGTACAATCCAGTTTAAGCAAAGTATCTGGTAAATCAGATAAGCGTAATCCTCAACCTTAATCTAGGCGTCTGATTATCTTTCAGGATTGAACTTTATCCTTTGATACCACTGTGTCTGGCTACTTAAGCCTTCTTTCAGCAACAATCCTGGTAGTTTGTTTTAGCCTGAAATAACCCAAGTGTATATTTTTTTCCTTAGTAATTTTTACTTCACATACTCTTCCCTGTCCCTTGCCTGAAAATTATATGTTCTCGTGCTGTTTTCTATTCTTTTTCTCTCTACCCCACTACCCTACTGTAGAGGCCATGTACTGATTTTTTGTAACTTCTTTCTTTTTTGCTGTGCATTATATCGTCAAGTCATCTTCTCACCGTCAGTATTTCTCTCGTGTTCATGTTTCCTTTACATCGGTGGGGCTGGAAATCAAAGCCAAGAAATTGTGCTTGCTGGTCAGCTCTCTACAAATGAGCTCTGTGTCTGCTTTGGCTTTCATTAGTAATGGTTTTGGGTTTTAATTACTAATGACATTATAATTTGTGTTTTGTGTTAGCAGAATTTTAGAAAATAATTTTGGTAGGTATTTTGCTTTTTTGAGGGAGAAATTAAGAAACTTGTTTATTAAATAATCATCTCAAATTTATACAGGCAGTTGCAGGGAAAACTAGGTGAAGTTGTAATTCTTAATTATAATACGTACTTTTTACTAATTTTTAAAACTACATTTCATGTGAAACCTGCTATTATAATATTAAATAGCAATCACTTTGTTAGTATCTGTAACATGGAACTAAAATTTACTTATTTTTTACAGATTGATACATTTCCTACATTTCCTAGGTCATGTGCAAAGTCTACCATTCTGAGACAATAACAGTCTTTGGAGGTAGATAAATTCAAATCAGAATGGCTAGTAATAAGTAATACATCTATGCATATCTGAACAAGCACATTCATTTTTAATGAATTTTCTTTTATAGCAATATCCAATTTGAGGAATTTGGAGTTTGTTTAAAAAGAAAAAGACACCCAAATTTCCATTTAATAGCCAAGTTTAAGAAAGCAAATATCAAAGCCAACTTTAAGACAAGTGCCTAACAAGAAAATTAATTAACTGTAAATGATGACATTCTAGGGACTGAAGCAATCTGTGCTCTGCCTATTTTCTACCCATCTACCCAGAAAAGAGCAGAGACAATTTATTCTCATTCCACATTGTTTCCAGTAATTCAAATTAATGATTGTATCTGCACCAATGAGAAATCTGGTTAGTTGCTGTGGTGGTTTGAATGAAATGACCCTAATAGTCTCATAGGGAGTGGCATTATTTGAAAGGATTAAGACATGTGGCCTTGTTAGAATAAATGTGGCCTTGTTGAAGACAATATGTCACTGCAGGTGGGCTTTGAGGTTTCAGATGCTCAAGCCAGGCTCTGTGGCTCACTCTCATCTGTTGCTTGCAGATCCAGAAGTAGAACTCTTATGTGGCTCCTTTTCCAACACCATGTTTGTCTATGTGCCACAATACCTCCTGCCATGATGATAATGACCTGCTATGATGGTAAGGATTAATCTTCTGGACCTGTAAGCCAACTACACTTCAGTGTTTTCCTTTATAAGAGTTGCTGTGGAGAGAAGCCCTGGAGGCCAGGAGAATGAAGAGAAATATGCATCAGTATGTGGTGGGGGTTGAAGGGAACTTCTAGAAATTCCTAGGCACTAGGGATTTGAGAGCCTCCCAGGACTCAGTGGGGATCTCCTTAGTCAAAATGTCTAACAGTGGGGAGACAGAACCTGAAGAGACCACCTCCAGTAGATAGACATTGTCCCACGTTGAGGGACTGAGACATCCACCCATGTCAAGTTTTTGATCTACAATTGTTCCTGTCTAAAGGAGATATAGGGACTACAAAAGGAGCAGAGACTAAAGGAAAGGCCATCCAGAGACTTGGAGATTCATCCCACGCACAGGTACCAAACCAAGAGGTTTGATTATTGAAAAGGCAGAAGGGACATAGGTGTCCCCTATGTACTATTAATTGGCTAATTTTGAACGTGAAGGGATGATTAATTTTGCAAGAAGAGAGTACTGTGAACAAAAATACAATGTGGGATGATTTGTAGAAAAAGTACATACTAAAAGGTAAAAACATGATTCTTTAAATAGCTAAAAGAAAAACAATTGAAAAAAAATTTAAAACTAATACCCAAATTAGTGAGGTGTGTCATCCATAATAATAAAACAAAATGTCACAGAAAAAGAACTATGTAGATAGGAGTACAATGGGAGTATCATTTTGAAATGCACAGAATAGGAACAAATACGAGAAAGGTGAGGTAATAGGGAATGGTGGGGGAGAAAACCAAAGCAAAACATAAGGGGAACAGTCTGATGGGGAAGAGACTATCAGTAACTCTAGGCAACAGTAGCTCTGTGTCACTCTTAGTATTATCTATTTAAGAAATTTTTGGCTTAAAGGTTAGTGCACATGTCCTAGACCATTTTTAAATGATGCAAAACTAGGTAAACCCTTGCTGCTGTTTTGAATAGAGGAGGGGTTGTTTGCTATGTAGAGGTACACACCCTTTGTGAAATTCTTAAAGGGGTTTGAAATCAAGAAGGTTCAGAGCTATGGTTCACTATAAATCCAAGGTGAAAAGATTATGGGCAAAGAATTTTATATTCTTGAGGATTGCTTTCATGTGAGATGGAAATAGAAGAACATTCTGAGCATAAAGCATTTCAGAAATATATACCGTCAGTGACCTTGAAAAGCTTCTGTCAGCCCCGGAAAGTTTGAACCAAGATTAGAAAGTGCAGACTTGGAAAAGTGTGAGATAACAGTTGGTAGGTACAAGTTATTGATTAGTTTGAGGATATAGTTAAGAAGGTTATTTTTGTTATTTGAAAATAAAACATTAGAAAATTAAAGGTGTATAAATTTTAACTTTGAGATAAAAATAAAACATAAAAGAAACTAAGAAACTAAGCAAAGGAAATGACAGTTAAATTAGATGAGAGAATTAGTAAGCAATACAATTTAGAAATCAATATATAAATGTCATATATTTTTATATTCAAAGATTTACTGAAATTATACTACATGGAGAAATCATACTTAATGACCAGTGACATACAGGGGATACCTTCCTTTACATGTTAACCGGGTGAGATCTAGAACCATTTCAAAACAACATAGGTTATTGCCATTCCTCTTCCAACCCTTATTGTAAAACTCTGTTCCAGAAAATACCACACATTTGGCTCACAAGTTGTGAAGAAATCGAGTAGGTACTAATGTAGGTGTTTCCTTCTCACTGGCAAGATTTTTAGTACAGAAAGGAACTATACAGGCTACTGGTGGAGGAGAATTACCAACAATTTTACTGAGCTGTGAACTTTGATCTATGATAAAGACCATCCTAGCAAGGTGGGCACATTCATGCAGTGGTAGTATGAGTCTATCAGATAACAAATTGCTTTCTGGTTGAATTTCAGGTCAGTTCCCACTGTGTGTGTGTGTGTGTGTGTGTGTGTGTGTGTGTGTGTGTGTGTGTGTGTTTGCACGCGCGCGCGTGCGTGTTTGCGTGTGTGTGTGTTTGTGTGTATATATATATATATATATAGTAATATAAATACCGTTATATTTTATGAAGCATATAGCATCAAATGTCTTTTTAAAAAATTATGTTTATGCCCATAGATTAGTGAAACCCCAAAGGGTTATTCTAATTGGACTCAGTGGTTTATAAAGGAAACATCAAATAGAAAGGGATAAGAAGCCGGAAGGTAGACAAGGTTGGGGGATCTGAAAGAAAGGGATGGACCAAAATATATTCTATATACATGTGTAAAATCTCAAAGAATAGGTAGATACAATTTTAAGTTTCTAGATATATTTTCCAAAAACACATTTATATAAATTAAAGGTAGAATATTAAAAGGTATATAGAGATTTCGTAAAAATGAATAAACCAAATACCTGCATTATGATAACAATTATGAGTAAAAGGATATGCTTTTCAAACACCAAAAATTTTGCTCTAGAAAGATTTCTCAGTGGAAAAATTTCTTGTCCCATGAGTATAAGAAGTGCCGTTTGAATATGCAGACCCTACAGAAAAGCAGGGCAGTTTAGACGTTTTGTGAATCCCCAGCGTTAAGGAGGCAGAGAAAAGGAATCTCCAGGGAGAAGTGGTTAGTTAGACTAAACAGAACATGGAAGCTTTGGGTTTCACAACAAACCTTGCTTTAATAAATAAAGTAAAACTGTAAAGAATGCATCACGTGCACTTGGATATCTCATGTAAATGACTCTAAATAGAAACTTACCTATTTTTCTGTGCAACAATTTTTCATTTTGTTATTAAGTAAGCTCTTTTCCAATTTTCTCTATAGCTGGATATAATATAATATTTCTGAGCAGTGGAATCAGGAGTGCCTTGGTACAATTTCTTCTCTTTTCTTCTTAAACCTGGTGCATCAGTTGGAGATTGATTGGTTACTGTGGGTCAAGGAGTAGAAGCCAAATATTGTCAATGGTTGAGAAAGGAAATTTACAACTCAATTTAAACCATCAACATTGAGGAGAACAGAAAGAATTTGGATATGTAATAATTGATTTATACAGGTCTAATTTTCCTTTTTCATTTTTTGCATTTTTTTCAGTAAATATGGGAGACATAAATCGCTTCCACATCTTTGTTAAGCTTCTACTGTGTGATCTGTCCAGCTCTCAATGATGGATTCTCTGCAACTCAGGATTATTTCTCTTGATTTTATTTTAGTCATAAAAAAGAGATTTGACTCCATAATTTTTTTTTACTAGAATCAGAACACAAGACGAATCTTTATATAATGGAAGGCTTCATGTTTTTAAACACTGAAAATATACACTTATAATAATATGATACCATGAAGTTTGAAAACAAGTTATTTCCCATTGTTTTCTTCACATTCTAGCTTGTCTCTTACTCACCATGGGTCCGATCTAGAAGGAAAATAACTATGTTGATTTGTTTTTTAACATCCCCATGTTTATACATTTGTTGCAAGTGTTGATGGTAATTACTCTCTACATTTCCAAATTTCAAAAATATTGTAAATTGGTGTGTTTAGCCTGCCAATTGCCTTGTCTCCAATTACCATTGTTTTTCTAGATTACTATATGGTAATATTTTTCTCCAGTTTTATTCATTTTTATTAATGAAAATGCTTGGAAACTGTTATAATTTATGTATTTATTAATTTCCTTTTGATGTCCTTTTATATTGCTTCTACTATTTTTATCTAAAAGTAAATGATGTCATGAACAGTACTGCATAACTTTTTGTGGGTGAATGACATTATCAATTGTCCATACTGGTGATATAAATTTTATATCAGTGTGTGTGTGTGTGCGTGTGTTCTCTTGAACCATATTTTTAAGAAATGACACTGACAATTTATCATTCCCTAAACCCATTCTAATGTGTGTGTTAATCTAGTTTCCTTTGATCCTACTCAGAAGCCATCTACTTTGTTCAGTATCAGTTTAGATGGTATATAGTAGTAGAAAAAGTATTCATCAAGGGATCAATGAAAACAGGCACAATCAAGAATACGGCCTAAAAAAGTAGCGGTCATAGGAACATCAACAGCTCCAGTCTAGGCAAGGATACGATTCTCAGAAGTCCATTTTCTGCAGATTGCAGTCTGTTATCAATATATGTATAAAATGTGATATTATACATGGTGGGTTGTACACTCCTAACGTTGAAAAGTTTACTAAGGAAAGGGCAGCAACACTCAGTACATGTGTCTTTGGAGTGAAAACTAATTTACTATGACATAGCTAGCATGGACCATTATCACACATTGTCCCTTACATCTATTCTGAGGTCCTGGGCTAGCACATTTGGTACTGACCACGGAAATTTTCTCTTTATCTTGAGCACCAGTCAAATGTCACCATTATTTTTCCTCTTTGTTTCAATGCTCGAGCTGGTTCTAGTTACTTCTGTTCTATTGCTGGGGCCCTGATGGTTAGTATCTCCTAGAGACAGACCCCTGCTTAACACTCAGTACCAGCAATTTTTAAACTAGCAGACTATTAAAAAGGAAATATTTCTTCTGAGTCTGCTTTGTGTTTGTTTTCATAAACAGTGTAGCAAGCTTTTCATGTGTCTTTATACCACTGAGAATTTCACATCTGTGATTTAAATACTGATACCTTTGCCTGATTATTTTGGTTATTTGTTAACTTGTTAATTCTTTGTTAGATAAGACTTCATTTTTTGCTAGATATATCTCAAAAAAAATGAACATTTATTCAGATACCAGTGGCACACTTTGTATTGTTTAGATACTCATAGTGATAAACAACAGACATTTTTTTTTCACATCAGTCTTCTAAGAATTCCAAGATGAAGATTATGGGTAGCTTTTGTGTCTAGTGAGAGCCAGAGATCCCTCTTTTTGCTGTAATCTTACCCAGATAAAAGGGAAGACCATGCAGATATTTACTTATGGGCCTTTGATCCTATTCTTGAGAGTTCTATCCTGTGACATCTCAATTTATGATGTTATTTTTCTACTGCTGATCTCCTAGTAGTGAACACAAATATAGTAGCTTAAGATAACATAAACATCACTTTATAGTTCAGCAAATGAATGGCAAATGTCTCTGAGATAACCCTAGAGAGGATTCTCTTCAGGAGGCCAAGAAGGGAGTTGCTTCCTACCCTTGATCAGATTTTAAGAAAGAGAAACCTTGTTTAGCATTCTCCAAGCCAGCATTATCATCCTAATCATTGTCTCCCTGTATACTTGTCTCTCTGATCAGCTTCTGGTACTATATTTTTTAAGGATGCTAAAGTATCATATTTATTTTTATTTTTTAAATTTTTAATAATTTTACATATAAATAGAACACAATTTTTATCATGTCTGCCCCCTAGTTATATCTACCCCCATTTATTCCTCGAAGACTTCCCATGTCACCTTTAACACACTCTCTTTCAAGTCCATGTCTTTTTATTTCTTAATTTTGGATAATTCACAAGACCCAGTTAGTACTATCTATAAGACATATGGTTGCATGGAAAACACAGAAATTGGTATAGAGATAGGCAGGTAGCTCAATGGAATAGAATTGAAGACCCCAAAATGAACCCACCCACCTACGGCCACTTGATCTTTGCCAGAGAGCTAAAACCATCCAGTGGAGAAAAAAATAGCTTTTTCAACAAATGGTGCTGATTCAACTGGCAGACTGCATGTAGAAGAATGCAAATCAATCCATTCTTATCTTCTTGTACCAAGCTCAAGTCTAAGTGGATCAAGGACCTCCACATAAAACCAGACACACTGATTCTAATAGAAGATAAAGTGGGGAAGAGCCTTGAACACATGGACACAGGGGAAAATTTCCTGAGCAGAGCACCAATGGCTTATGCTCAATAATCCACAAATGGGGCCTGATAAAATTGAAAAACTTTAGTATGGCAAAGGACACTCTCAATAGAAAACAAAAAACAAAAAAACAAAAAAAAAATATCAACCAAGAGATTGGGAAAGAACTTTACCAACTCTACTTATGAATGAAGGCTAATATCCTAAATATACAAAGAACTCAAGAAGTTAGACCCCAGATAACCTAATAATTCTATTAAAATGGTGTACAGAGCTAATCAGAGAATTCTCAACAGAGGAATCACGATTGGATGAGAAGCACTTAAAGAAATGTTCAACATCTTTAGACATCAGGGAAATGCAAATGCCAATGACCCTGAGACTTTTATATCTCACACCAATCAGAATGGCTAAGATACAGAAGTCAGGTGACAGAAGATGCTGGTGAGGATGTAAAGAAAGAGGAACACTCCTCTATTGCTGGTTGGATTGCAAGCTGGTACAACCACTTTGGAAATCAATCTGGAAGTTCCTCAGAAAAGTGAACATAATTCTACCTGTAGACCCAGAAATACTACTACTGGGAATATGCCCAAAAGATGCTCTAACATGTGTTATCAAGGACACATGCTCCATCATGTTTATAATAGCTTTATTTACAATAGCCAGAAGCTGGAAAGAACCCAGATGTCCTTCAACAGAGGAATGGATACAGAAAATGTGGTACATCTGCACAATGGAGTACTACTCAGCTATTAAAAAATTTGCAGAAAAGAAGATGGAACTAGAAAATATCATCCTGAGTGAGGTAACACAGACACCAAAGAACACACATGGTATGTACTAACTGATAAGTGGATATTAGCCCAAATACTCACAAAATCCACAGACCATATGGTACTCTATTTTAAGTGTTCAATTGATCAGAACTCTAATCAGATCCATGGAGTCCTTTATTCATGTAATGTACCCTGTCGATTAATTCTGAGAATCATAGAATCATATGCTTTTGGCATATGGGCATGTGCATAGAATGATCATGTTTCTTTAGAAATTAAAGCATTTTTAACATACAAAATTGTTGCTGCCTGTATTCTAATGCTAATTATGTCCCTTCAAAAACTGTTTGCATAAGAGGGTCTGCATGTCGCTTCTGGGAACCTGTCTCCAGTTAATTCTCATTGGTAAATAAAGATGCCAGCAGCTAATAACTAGCGAGGAGTGATGGGTGTGGGATTTAGGGAAACCAAGTTTGGGACCCCAAGTAAACAAGAGAAGAAGCAGAAGGCAATAAAGCCATGCCTGAGGTGTCAGCAGACAGACAGCAGAGCTACCATGTAAGGGGGCCAAGAGGCTGTGGCCCAGAGGGCTGTTTATCTGGCTCTAGAGCAGTCAAGATGGAACATAGATATTAATTAGTAGTTATTCAGAATTATTGGCTAGAAGTAGATTCTAGCAACATAGAAGTTAAACAGTTGTTCAGCCATTGTGCTGCTTAAGGCATATTACAATATCAAAGGTGTGCGTGCATCTTTCAGGAACATAAAGTATTGAGGCAGGAAGTAACCCCATGGGAGGATTTATTAAAAAAATATTTCAACATAAAATCACTAGATTTTCATGAAAATAGTCAACTTTTGCCACCTAAAAACAATGAGTCTAACATGGATTGACTTTTATTGTTTTCCCCACTTAATTTTGAATCATGTAAAGATTGTAAACCTGACTCAAGCCCCTTCGTGAAATGTGATATGAATGAGGATGTAAATTGATTTCATCCTTCAAGAATGTGGGGCTGGGTATGTGGAGAATAATACATGTGGCTTAGCAATCCCTGGGGACCCAAGAAAGAGCCCAGGTGTTTAGGCAGTTGGGGAGGAGTGCCAAGCACGGGCACTAACACTATTCACTGTCCTTTCTCACAGGATTATCTCATATCTGTTTTGATGTCAGAGCGGTCACAAGAGTCCGGCTAGAAACTTGTGCTACAACCAGTCACATGAGAAAAAGAAAGAAAAGGGGGAAATTGTGCTTCTTCTATTAGCATTATCTTTTGCAGAGCCTGAAATAGTAGTTTCTTTAGTTATGAGTAAGAGAACATGGGCAAAAAATAGAAAATTCATCTCCTAAAGCTTTTAATAGAATTTTAATTGCATTACTATTTATTTTGTGTGCATATATATTTGTGTGCAGGAGGCAGCTGTGCAAGCCTCAACACACCTGTGGAGGTCAAAGTTCAGCGTTGACGCATTGGTTCTCTCCTACTACCAGGTAGTCATTGGGATTAACCTCTGGCCATCAGGCTTGGTGACAAGAAGTTTTCTCATCGCTGAGCCATGCCCTTGTCCCCATTTTTAAGTTTTTATACTCGAAGCTGTGATTGAAGGATTGAAGTGTCTAGCTCAATGTATACTACTAACTTACATACAAATGTTCATTTTGAGGATATTTATTTATCTAAAATGCAGATTCATATAGCAAATAATTAACAAAATAATAATAGCTAAATATATTATCTAATAAAGATACCACATGTTATTTTTATTTCCAATTGTGTGAGTTTTCCCTCATATTTTTCACTTCTTCCTTCCAATGTTTTTATTGATGTTCATTATGGCAGATACTCCCCTTAATTATCTGCAATTTTTTTACTTTCAAAAGAAATAAACAAGTTTTCTTTTGCCTTGCCTTCAGAATTTCAGTCAGTGAAGATTTGAAAGAAAATTGAAAAAATTATGTGGATAGTTGAAATTACAATATTTTTGAACTTGGGTTTTATTTAGTATTAAAAGTCTTTACCGATATAATTTTATACTCCTATAAATTATCAATTTTACATTTATTAGTACTAATGTGAATCTCACTTTTGAGATGCACTTAAAAAACACACATATACTAGAAATGTATATATTTATTATGTATATATTTATTCCTATTTATTAGAAATTAGAAGCTGAATTTGCCTTAAATAACCAGAAAACTGGGGGAAAAAAAGGTCAAAACTTCAGAAATTTGAGAGCTCAGTAATACTTCAAGAGTACATAGATTTGCCATTACACACTTAAGGTCTGCATTTCTCCATAATTATATGCCAATAGCTTACCTCCCAATGCAAGTATGTTTGTAAAGAGAGGACTGTGATGGTGTGGTTAAAATGAAATAAAGTTGTTAGTATGGAGCTCTGTTTGTATGGAATGAACAGCCTTGCATGGAGTAACACCAACAAACCTGCTCCTTATCTCTGATCTTCATGGACACACAGGGAGAAGCTGATGTCTACAAGAAAGGGAAAAACAAATCTACACCAGAAATCAAACTGGTTAGCATCTTGATTTAGCCTTCAGAACTGTGAAAAAAATAAATGTTCATTGCATATGGTTATTTTTCTAATGGTACTCTTAGCATTTTAAGCCAGTTGTATAATGATTTCAAAATAACATTTCTATTAAAGGTATATATAACTGAGTGGTGCCCATACCGTCACATCTCCTCCCTGACTCTTTTGTCTCTCTGCTTTGTATAGATTAAAATGCACTTTCCTGTAACTTATGGCTTGGGAAGCCTTTGATGAAGCACTTTCAGCCAATGTTCAGAGCAGGCTATGATCATGCCATTGTTTCCACTCCTGTCATTGGATGCCTATGAGTGAAAATGTCCCATCACTAAATTTGTCAGTAGTATCCAAGCCATAATCTTGATTACCATGTACTTCTGAACCATTCATTTATAGAGATCTCACACTGCCTCATCCAAACCTGCTGAACTCAGATCTCCTTGGATTTTTCCCAACTCTGCTTTCTCACAGAGAAGCATTTGAAATCTAAGATCCAAGTTTCTTTCCCTTCTTCATGGAACATTAAATAAAGGGAAAGAAAAGAAAGGATGTGTGTGTGTGTGTGTGTGTGTGTGTGTGTGCGTGTGTGTGTGCATGTGTGTGTGTGCATGTGTGTGTATGTGAGAGAGAGAGAGAGAGAGAGAGAGAGAGAGAGAGAGAGAGAGAGAGAGAGATAGATAGAGAATAGAGAGCATAGAGAAAGAGAGGGAGGAATAAAAGAAAGAAAGGGAGATGATGACAAAAGGAGGTGGGGTGAGCATTCCATTATTTTTTGGCTGCTGTTGCTTATCTCTAAATTGAGCTTGGTGAGTCAGCCAAAGAAGGTCATCAACATTGTAAATCCTTCAGATCTTAAAACACAAAACATTAGTCATTCAGTTGTGGAAAAATAATGTCAGTTCTCCTGTCTAGAAACGATGATTGTTTTGTTCCTATATTTTTCCATCTTTAAATAATAGGCTGAAGAGCTACTCTTTAAAATGATGAAAAATATCAGTTCTCCAAAAGTTGCAAATACTTAGAATTTTAAATTTGTTTTCATTTCTGTATTAGCTCCCTCTGAAAAACAGGTTGATTAATTATATATTCAGAACCAGAGTAGAAATTTAGTAACGGTTTGTTTAATAAATGATCAATATATCTATTCTTGGGTGCAAAAGTTTCATCTGAGAGAATCTACCAGATGCTCCCCCACCTCTTTTGCTTATGTAATCACTCATGCTCTTCCATTGGAATTACTAGGGTATCCTTGGATATTTCAGATATGATGCCTTGTGACTGATCTTCTCTCTAGTCCTCAGGGCACCCTGAACCATGTGACTCAAGCCGCCCTGTATAACTTCTGGCAACCTAATTCCAAGAAGAACTATCATCTAGCTAACAGCAGCAGAGCACACTGCCTCAAAACATACCACTTTGACATAAGCACTATTTTGGGCAAAAATACTTAAAAACACCCTAAACATTTTTATAAAAGAGGAGTAGTACTTTTCTCTGTAAGATGTCGTTTATATACTAAATAAATAAATTATATTTTTATCATGAAAGCTAAGATCTTGTTAAACTCATTTCTCTCTTTTGTTAGCACCTCTGCATAAAAATATGTTTTATGACTGGCTAGTTTTATTGTACTGGCTAGTTTTATGTCAACTTGACACAGTCAAGAGTCATTCAAGAGATGGGAATCCAAACAGAAATACCGCTATAAAATCTGGATGCAGGAAAGCCTGTAAGACAAGTTCTTTTTTCTTTTTTTATTAGCTTTTTTATTATGTAAAACAATTTTTAAATTTAAATGTATTTGGATCATGTTCTTTCCCTCTCCTAAGTGCTTCCTGATCCTTTCTTTCTTCATATTCACTCAAGTTCAATTTGTTTCTGAAAATCAGACAAAACTCTAATATCACAATAATAATGAAAAACTCAAACTAAAAATGTAAATAAAACAACATTCCAAAGAGAAACAAAACAATACATCAAATTGTAGCCAAATAAAAGCACACCCATAAAAAAATTGTAGCCAAATAAAAGCACACCCATAAAAAATGCTGAGTCCATTATTTGTTGGCCAAGAAACTTCTCCTGAACATGAAATTTATTCTGGAATAGTTTGTATGACCGGTATCACTCCATTGGAGAAAATGATTTTTCTTTCTTATATACCAGAGGTATAAATGAGAGTTCCATTGTTAACCATTACTCTAGTAGTTACATTTTCCTTCGTTCATTCATGCTTCATTCTTTTATTTACTCACTTTTAAAAAAGTGATATATTCATTTTTAAAAAATATAGCTAACCAAAGTATAATAAGACAAAAACTATCTCATTGAAGTTAGACAGAACAAACCAACAGGAGGAAAAGCTCACAAGAATAGGTACAAAATTCAGAAACTCCGAAATTCACACACTCAGAAATCCCATAAAATCACTAAACCAGAGGTAATAATATAAGCACAGAAGACCTGGTGCAACACTGTGCAGGACCTGTGCATGCAACTTCGTATGGACTTTGCACATGTTGACTGAAAGCTCATTGCATTCTTGGTGTCTTCCAACGCTATTGACTCTTAAACTCTTTCTACCTTCCCTTCTGCAGGGCCTCATGAACTCCATGGGAGGTCTTTCATGCAAATATCCCATTTAGAGTAAGTGCTCCAGCTCAGTTTAAGAGCTTCTGTGTAATTTCTGGCTGTGAGTGTTCTCTTCTGCTGTAGGAGGAAGCTTCTCTGATGAGTTCTGACCAAGGCGTGATCTATGAGTATAGCAGAATATCATTAGGTGTCAATTTTCACCCAATATCTCCATTACCCCTCCCCACTTGATCCTCCTGTTGTAGGTCCTGGTTCCATACATAAATCATTATTCATCTATATCCCCTTCCTGTTGTGATGTATATATTCCCTCTAGCCCCTTACTTTATACATCGCCTCTGCAGTTCTACAGATTGTAACTTGGTTATCATTGATTTAACAAATAATATCTACATATAAGTGAATGTATACTATATTTCTTTTTCTGAGTCTAAGATAGTCACTTAACATGATTTTCCTCATAGTTCTTTGTCCAATTGCCTACAAATTTCATGATGTCAACTTATTTTAATGACTAAAGATTTCTTTGTAATGTAAATATACCATATTTTCTTTATCCATTCTTCTATTGAAGAGCATCTAAGTTGTTTGTAATTTCTGGCTATTACGAATGGAACAGCAATGCACATGGCTTACCAAGTGTCTCTATGGGAGGATAAAGACTATTTTGGGTATAGACCCAAGAGTGTTGTAGCTGGATCCTGAGTTAGATAAATTTGCACTTTCTGGAGGAAATGCCATTCCCACCAGCAGTGGATAAATGCTCCTCTTAATCCATGGCCTTGCCATCATGTTTTGTTGATCGTTTTAGCCATTCTACCACATGTGAAGTGAATTGTAAAAGTAGTGTTAATTTTCTTTAACATAATGAGAGGGGATTTTTTAAACGTTTCTTTACAGTGTTTCTCAGTAATTTTAGTTCCCTGTATTTAGAATTATGAATAGATCTGTACCTCATTTTTAAACTGGATTAATTGTATTCTTGATATGTAGCATCTTGTGTTCTTTATATAATTTGGATAGTAGCTCTCTCCTACATGTATAGTTGGTAAAAATTTTCCCCTTCCTTATGCTGCTGTTTTATGGAAATGACAGTGTGATATGGAATGCAGACACTTCTCATTCATTACTTGTAGATCTTAGTGCCTGTGGTAAAGGTTTTCTGTTTAGAAAGTTTTCTTTCCTGTGTTAAAGAGCACAAGCATATTCCCGAATATCTCTTCTATCAGCTTTATGTTGAGGTCTTTGATTCATTTGAAGTTAAGTTTTGTTCAGTTAATATTATTGATATATGCACAATATTTTACATGAAGTCACCCATTTAGACAGCACCATTTGTTAAAGGTGCTGTATTTATATAGTGTGTATTTCTGACCAGTTTATAAAAAAATGGGCTGTCCACAGATATTCAGATTTATGTCCCTGTCTTCAATTCAATTTTATTGATCAACTGTCTATTTTTGTGCCAATACAGTGCTGTTTTTATTAATATAGCTCTGTAGTACAACTTCAAATATATACCTTCAACAGTTCTTTTATAATTCCAGATTGATTTAACTATTTTGGGGGTTTGTTTTTCCCATATAAACTTGAGAATTGCTCTTTCAAGGTCTGTAAAGAATTGAGTTGGAATTTTGATGGTAATTGCATTGAATGTGTAGATTGATTCGGTTGAGATGGACTCTTTTACTATGTTAATCCCACCAGTTCATGAGATTGGAAGATTTTTCCATCTTCTGATATTTTCATCAACAATTTTCTTTAACTACTTGAAGTTTTTATTATGCAAGCCTTTCACTTGCTGGGTTGCACACATTCCAAGATATTTTAGATTATTTGTGGCTATAGAGAAATGTGTTTTATCCTTCAATTAATTTTCAAACATTTGTATATAGGAGAACTACTGATTTTTGTGAGGTAATTTTGTATCCAGCTAGTCTGCTGAAAGTGTTTATAAGCCTTATGAGTTTTCTCATGGAAATTTTGGGTCATTTGTGTATCTTATCATATAATCTGCAAATGATATAAATCATCTTCCTTTTCTATTTTTATGCCATTCATCTCCTTCAGTTATCTTATTGCACTAGCTAAGACTTTAAGTACTCTCTTGAATAGATGAGAAAACATTCAGTCTTGTCTTGGTCCTGATTTTAGTGGAATTTTTTTGAGTTCTATCCCTTTTAAGTGGATGTTGGCTATATGCTTCCTGCAAACTCCCTTTACTATTTTAATGTAGGTCACTAGTATCCCTAGATGCTCCAAGTCTTTTATCATGAAGAGTGATAGATTTCATCAAAGGCCTTTCTTGAGTCTGTTCATTCTTGCTTTCTGTCCAAATATGTGATGAATTTTGGAGACTGTTCTAAGAGGTGATGAGGAGGAGTCATATTCTTTTGTGTTTGAATGAAATTTCATGTAAATATGTGTTGTGTTCATTTGGTTTATAATTTTAGTTAATTCCAGTGTTTCTTTGTAGTTTTTGCCTTGATGACCAATCTGTTGGTGAAATTGTAGTATTAAAGCCTCTATCTGTATGTAAGGATCAATATTTGGTTTAAGATTTTTTTTTACAAACTTGTTCTATTGATAGCTTTTTCCCTGTGATGGATATGTATTCACATGTACCTCTTCAGATTAGTTTTTGTTTGAAGTCCATTTGTCAAACATTTAGCTCACCCACTTGTCTTTGAGGTCCATATGATTGAAATAACTTTTCCAACACTTTTCTCCAAGGTGATGTCTCTCCTTGACAATGATGTGTGTTTCTTGAAAGCTGCAGAAGAGTAAAGCCCATTTTCTCTGTTAGTTTCTGCCCCTTCATTGGGTAATTGAGACCATTGATGTTGAAAGATCTAAATGACCAATGGTTGTTGTTTCCTATTATTTTGTTGCTGTTAAGTGTTATGGTGGTAGTGGTGGTTAGTGTGTGTGTGTGTGTGTGTGTGTGTGTGTGTGTGTGTGTGTGTGTACAGTTCCTTTCTTTTGATTTTGCTTCTTTGGAATAATTTAATTCCTAAATCTTATAGGATATAGTTAACTACTTTATCATGGAGATTACCTTTTAGGATCTTTGCTAGGGCTGTATTTATAGACAAATATTGTTTAAATTTGGTTTTGTCACAGAATATCTTATTTTCTACACCTATGATGTTTGAAATTTCGAAGTGTGTAGTTAATAGTCTGGTATGGTACTTGTGCTAGTGGGGAAATTTGGCTGTTGAATGTCTATGGACTGGGTATCACCTGGGGTCTTGAATATTGGCACAGCCTCAGGTAGAACAGGGTGCTATCCCTAAATATTTGTAGAAATTAAATGTTATGATCCATCTTCAGTGTATAGCCTGGGCATTGAATGCATGTAATTATCATTCTGAAGAAAAGTGGTATCATACTGTTCTCAAATAACAGAAGAAAATTGCACCCATTCATGAGAATGAACAGGAATAAACATTCTTTAGGAGAAAGGTAAAGTTAATGCTACTTTGAAATATTGTATTCTGGTGAAGTTCATTTAGTCAAAAGACGGTCTTAGAATGACAAATAAAATAAAAATATAGGCTAAGTTCATGGAAAGAGCTATCAAAGAATCTAAAGACATCCTATTTAATCCTTTTCCCAAGCTTATAAATATGATCCGAAATTGCCTCTCTCTATTTAAAGTGCCTTCAGCTAAGACAAACATCCCAACTACTTTTCTTTTCTCACAGCTGCCCTTAAATGAACACCTTAGTTATTTCTGACACCTCTACTCCAACCTGGAGTCCTCCACACATTCTATGGCTGCCATTTATTTTCTCTGCAGTCTAATAGTTCCTGCCATTCTAATGATGAATTCAGAAGACCGTCTAGATTCTCAACTCTGGTTGTTTTGAAGTTGGAGAATTTACTTCAAAGCCTATCATATTACAAGAAATAGACCTTGGTCCCTCCGTTCATTAAAATAATATGAGGCTGCATAGAAAACTGCCTCTGCACTTTCAAACTAAAATTTGAAGCTTAAGAGAGTCTGTACAGGGTACATATTACACAATTTGTGCATACAAACAGAGTCTGGGTTTCACAATGTGAAGTAGGCAACAGCACTATAAAAGCAACATTTTCCAAGGAACTTACGTAAAGCATCCCCAAGTCTCTCCTCTCAGGGAACACTATATTGCACATCCCATTAATGTATTTAAGGATAGAAAAAATTGGAAATGGGTGACATTTGTAAATGAGAACTATAGCTTACAAAGATGGAATTCTTTCCAAAAGTATATTGATCAATTTCTCTTTTCAACTAGTTTCAGTACAATACTATACAAATTCATAAGCAATGCATACAGTTAAGATAAAAGTAGAGCAGCAAAATGCAACTTATAAGAATTATGAACAAGCTGTATAAGAAATATGGATAGAAGAAAGAAACTTATGGTTCCCAAAAACTCCTAGCTCAATAAAGAGATCTTGTTGTAGACTAAGGTGTATACAGTTAGTAAATGGCTAAAAAAAGACAAATATCATTTCTTAAAAATTTCAGTAAAGGGTGAGGGGATATGCAGGGGCAGCCCATCCACTTAGAGGAGAAGGGGAGGGCAGACTGGAGGAAAGATTGCAGGAGGGAGTGACCAAGAGGGGAAAGTGAATGGGATGTAAAGTAGGTAAGTAAAAATGGGGTAAATGACATTTAAAACAAAACAAAATTTCAATAATTCCTATCAGTGATAATTCAATAATACCACACATAAATATCTGGATATACATATGTGCAAAAGCACCATAAATACAAATTTATATACATATATAGCACATATATTCTTATACTAAATTCCCTATTGTATTTCACAAAAATTCAGATATTGCCAAGAAAATGTTTCTTTGGAGAGTTCTCTACCTTTTAAACTTTCTCGAATATTATCTATATTGTAACTATTGAATAAATTTTATTTTAATTTAAAAATATCATTTTGGTTATGAGCCTAGCCTTTAATAGCTGGGCCATCAACTCCATAGGAAGAACAATAATATCAAACAACCAGACCCCCTCCAGAGCTCACAGGGACTAAACTTCCAACCAAAGAGTACACATGGGAACCCATGGCCCAGCAAATATATCTCTATCTCTATCTCTATCTCTATCTCTATCTCTATCTCTATCTCTATCTCTATCTCTATATCTATATCTATATCTATATCTACATCTCTCTCTCTCTCTCTCTCTCTCTCTCTATATATATATATATATATATATATATACAAGGATGGCATTGTCTGGCATCAATATGAGGAGAAGCCCTTGGTCCTGTGAAAGTTTGTTTCCCCAATACAGGGAAATGCCAGGGCATTGAAGTAGGGGTTGGTAGGTGAGAGGGGGAGTATTCTCATAGACACATGGCAGAAGGATTGGGAAAGGGGAGAACCTAGAAAGGGAATAATATTTGAAATGTAAATACATAAAATATTCAATTAAAATTATAATATTTAAATATTTAAATAATGTAAAACACTATGTTCAAAATAGGGTGGTGATCCATTCATGGATCTTAGTGGGTCAATACCAATTTATCTTTTAATAAATAAAATTGAAAAAACTAAACAAAATATCTTTTTCTACCTTGATTTACAAATTATTTGATCTTTGTAACATAATTTTCTTAATTATCTTTTGTAACACATTTTTTAATCCCTAAAGCGTTTTTAATATAAATTTACCATTATTAAAACTATGGTTTGCAACTCTGTCTGAGGCAGATTGGGCATGCCTGCCCTTTCCTATACTCCATAACCTTCAGGGATCCCAGAAGGTCTGCCATAACCAGGGACACAGGAGACCTGGCCCAACCAGGGACACAGGACTTCCTCGCACCAGAGACAGCACTGCCTGCTTCCAAGGAGGCCTGTTCTAACCCAATTCACAAAGCTATACCTGCCTCCAAGGAGAGATAGACTCTAGTCCGAGACACCCAGAACAATTAACACCATAGGTAAGCAGATGGTGAAGAGAAAGCTCAAGAACATAAGGAACAGAAGCCAAAGATATTCTGGACCATCACAACCCAGTTATTCCACCCCAGAAAGTCCTGGATACAACTGAAAATCCAGATTCAGACATGGCCATCTCATGATTATAGTATATAGTCCATTATGGAGTACATATACATTTCCTATTAAGAAATACAGGAAAACACGGGCAAATAGGTAAAAGCTCTTATAGAGGAAGCAAATCCCCTTTTTAAAAAAATGCAGGGAATCACAAAGAAACAGGTGGAGGAATTGCACAAAACCATTTAAGACCTAAAAATTAAAAAAGAAACAAGAGAAATCACAAATGAAGGCAAGCTTGAGATGGAAAATCCTAAGAAAAAAATCAGGAGCTACAGATGCAATCATCACACACAGAATACAAGAGTTAGAAGAGAGAATCTCAGGCTTAGAAAATACCGTAGAAGATATTGACACAAAAGTCAAACAAAATACAACTTCTAAAAGCTTCTAACTCAAATCTTTCAGGAATTCAGGAAAAAGTGAAATGTCCAAACCTAAAAATAACAAGAATAGAAGAGAGTGAAGACTCCCAGTTCAATGGGCCAGAAAACATCCTTAACAAAATCATAGAAGAAAATTTTCCTAACCTAAAGAAAGAAATGGCCATAATCCTAATCATACAAGAAGCCTATAGGACACCAAATAGTTTGGAACAGAAAAGAAAATAATAATCCTATAGATCAAAACATTAAATGCACAGAACAAAAAAGGGATATTAAAATCTATAAGGAAAAATGGCCAAGTATCATGTTCATCTTCAATAACAACAGAAGCAACAGAAAACCAACACACTCATGTTGAACAACTCTCCTCCCTGATAACTTGTTTGAGGAAGAATTAAAAAATAAATTATAGAATTTAATGAAAATGAGAGCATAGCATACCCAAACTTACCGGACACAATGAAAGCAATGCTAAGATGAAAATTCATAGTAAGTGCATTCACAAAGAAGTTGGAGAGATCCTGTATTAGTGTCTTAGCAGCACACCTGAATGTTCTAGAACAAAAGGATGCGAAACATATCCAAGAGGAGCAGACTTCAGGAAATAGTCAAATGCTGGGCTGAAAATTAGAAACAAATCAAACAAAACAAAACAAAACAAACAAACAAAACAAAAGCAAAGTGTCAGCAAAACCAAAAGCTGGTTCTTAGAGAGAATCAACGAGATAGATAAACCCTTAAACAGAAAGTATCAAAATTAACAAAAGTAAGAAACATAACAAACAGAAGCTGAGGAAATTTAAAAAATAATCAGATCTTCCTATAAAACCATATATTCAACAAAATTCTAAAATCTAAATGAAATGGATGATTATCTTGACTGATACCGTGTATTGTACCAAAATTAAATCAAGATCAGGCAAACTATCTAAACAGTGCCATAACTCCTAAGGAAATACAGTCATTAAAAGTCTCCCCTAACACCCAAAATAATCCCAGGGTAAGATTTTAGGGCAGAATTCTTCCAGACTTTCAAAGAAGAGCTAGTACTAATATTCCTCAAATGATTTGACAAAATAGACACCAAAGGAACACTACCTAATTCATTCTATGAAGCCACAGTTACCCTGACACCTAAACCACACAAACACTCAACAAAGAGAACTTCAGACCAACTTTGCTTATGAATAGTAATGGAAAACTGTCTAATTAAATTCATGTGAACAGAAGCCAAGAACACATCAAAAAAAAAATCATTTACCACGATCAAGAAGGTTTCACCCCAGGGATTCAGGGACAGTTCAATATACAGAAATTTATCAACATAACTAAATAAACTCAAAGAAAAAAATCACACCAGCATCTCATTAGATCCTGGAAAACATTCTGACACAATACAACACCCCTTCATGCTAAAAGTCTTGGACAGATCAAGAATTCAAGGCATGAACCTAAGCATAATTTTAGCAATATACAGCAAACCAACAGCCAACATCAAATTAGATGGAGAGAAACTTGAAGTAATCCCTCTAAAATCAGGGACAAGACAAAGCTGCCCACTCTCTACCTATTTAATCCACATAGTACTCAAAGTTCTATATAGAGCACTTAGACAACAAAGGACATCTAAGGGCTACAAATTGGAAAGTAATAAGTCAAGGTATCACTATTTTCAGATGATAAGATAGTATGCTTAAGTGACCCAAAAATTCTACAAGAAAGCTCTTAAAGCTGATAAACAACTTCAACAACGTGGCGGGGTATAAGATTAACTCAAACAAATCAGTAGCCTTCCTTTATACAAAGGATTAACAGGCTGAGAAAGAAATTAGGGAAACGATACCTGTCACAATAGCCAGAAATAATATAAAACATCTTTGTGTAACTCTAACCAAGCAAATGAAAGATATGTTTGACAAGAACTTCAAGTCTCTGAAGAAAGAAAATGAAGAATACCTCAGAAGATGGAAAGATCTTTCATGCTCATGGATCTCTATGATATCATAATAAAAATGGCCTTCTTACCACAAGCCATCTACAGATTCAGTGCAATCGCATTCAAATTCCAACTCAATTCTTTACACACATGGAAAGAGCAATTCTCAACTTCATATGAAATAACAAAAATACCCAGGATAGGTAAAACAGTTCTCAACAATAAAAGAACTTCTGGAAGAATCACCATCTTTGATCTCAAGCTGTACTACAGAGAAAAAGTGATAGAAACCTTATGGCATTGGTAGAGACAGTTTTTTTGATAAGTGGAACAGAATTGAAGACTCCCTGCCCCCAAAAAACCCCACACAGGTATGGACATTTCACCTTTGACAAAGAAGCCAAAATCATACAATGGAAAAAAGAATGTATCTTTAACAAATGCTGGTCTGCATGTAGAAGAATGCAAATTGATCTCTCCTTATCTCCTTGTACAAAGTTCAACTTCTTGTGGATCAATGACCTCCACATAAAACCAGACACACTGATTCTAATAGAAGAGAAAGTGGCAAAGGACCTTGAACATACAGGCACACAAAATTTTCCTGAACAGATCACTAATGATGTAGGCTCTAAGATCAACCATTGACAAAAGGTACCTTCTGAAACTGAAAAGTCTGTAAAGCAAAGGACACTGTCAATAAGACAAAATGGCAACCTACAGATTGGTAAAGATCTTCACTAATCCTACATCTAATAGAGGGTTAATATTCAAAATATACAAAGAACTCAAGAAGTTAGATTCCAGAAAACAAGATAATCCTATTAAAATGTGGATACAGAGCTAAACATAGATTTTTCAACTAAGGAATTTCAAATGGTTGGTATAGAAGCACCGACAGAAATGTTCAACAGCCTTTGTCATTAGGAAATGAAAATCAAAAAGAGCCTGAGGTTCTATCTCACACCAGTCAGAATGGTTAAGATAAAAAACTCAAGCAACAGCAAATGCTGGCAAGGATATGGAGAAAGACTTACATTCCTCCATTGCTGCTGAGGTTGTAAACTGGTAAAACGCTCTGGAAGTCAATCTAGGAGTATGAAGTAGCAATGAAATAATTTTATGACTGGGTTTATCACAACACGTGGCTGTGATTAAAGGCTTGCAGCAAAGAAAGGATGAGAACCACTGTCCTAGAGGATAAATAGTGAGAAAAATTAAAATAACAAAACTTTCCTTTACTCATCTCTTAATTACTCATCTTTTATTCTTCCTGTGAATGGAATGTTTCTGTGTAATAATCTATTTCTGGAGGGTGCTCCAGAGAACAGAGGTGAGCCCTCATTACTTAGCTCAGAACTTTGCTATGTGCCTGATACCTCTGAATATGGGGTTCTTTCTTGACTCCTCCAGAAAATAGTCCACAAACTGAGTACCTGATGCTGTTTGGAAGGGTTATGGTAGACAACCAGGTTGTGCAAAGTATCCTCACAATTCAGGTTTCTCAAGTTGAATGTCCTATTAGTATTTCTGGGGAATTTTCATATTGTAATCTATGTAACTGAGCTGATCAGTATCTCTTCCTAATTTTATATTTGATATTCATGATGGTTTACAAAAATTTAAACGTTTAAGAATGAAGCCACTCTCATTACATACACAGTCCTATGAAGAAGAAAGCTATCAAACGGTGTGACCATTTGTGATGGTTAATTTTAGCTACCAGCTCTGTTGGCTTACGGTACCCATGTGTTCTTTCAACTGTTTTTCTGCATATTTTTATGGTGGGTTTTGGATGAGATTAACATTTAATGGACTGAAATAAAGCAAATTCTCTAAAATGCTCACTCTCTATAATAATTAGGCTTTATGTAATCAGTTAAATGGTCTTAGCAGACAAAGGTGAGATCATACCAACAGTCCCAAATCTGTCCTGAGTCTTAAGGTTACTGGTGTTCTCTACAGATTTATGTCTATCAAATCACTGGTCTTTCTCTCTCTCTCTCTCTCTCTCTCTCTCTCTCTCTCTCTCTCTCTCTCTCTCTCTCTTTCTCTCTCTCTCTGTCTCTCTGTCATTCTCTCTCACTTTTTAAACTCGTGATAGACTTACATCAAGATACTATTAATACTAATAATCTAGTATAATAGAAGGTAAAGTAAATAAAAAGTTCATGCAGAACAGAGTCTGTCTTACATTGTACCTCATTGACACAAAACATTGTAGAGTATCACATATTGTAGGGAATCACATATTTCCCCCTTGTGATCACCTGCTTGACAGGAAACAGAGGGCTGCTGCTGCCCATCTTCATAACAGAGCACTTTACCACATATTCTCAGCTTGAGAAAAAAATAAAAAATGTAAAGAAGTTATTGGGCAAGATATGTATATGTCTTTTATACTGTTATAAAATTGATACATCCTAAATTATCAGACAGACTATCAGAATATATAATCCTGATCACTAGATTCCAGCAGAGAACCACATCTATCACACTAATCTATAATTTTAAGATACATGACAGAGAACATCTTCTTTGCCTCCCAATTACTTCCTGTACAGATGTTTGTATACTTCTCATATGCATCTAAATGCAGGTGGATTTCAAATGCTAGCTGAAGTAAAGGCTTAGTGTTTACAATTGGGCAATCAGAGAAGCAATTTCCGCACCTAATTGTTCTCAATAAGACATATTCCTTACTGTTTGCCAGATATGACAGCTGCATTTTGCATTGTAGACTGATGATCACATGAGAACCAAGCATTTTATAATTTTCTATCTACTAAACATATAATAGAATTTACTATTTTTGATGGATTGAATGAAGTTGGCCCCATAGACTCACGTGCTTGAATTCTTGGCCCACAGGGAGTGGCAATATTAGGAGTTGTGGTCTTGTTGGGGTAGGGGTGGCCTTGTTATACAAAGTATAACACTGAGGGCTGGGACTTTAGATTGTGTATAGTCAGATTATGCACAGTTTGGAATCAGAGTCCCCTCCAGGCTGCCTTCTGATCAAAACGTAGACTTCTCAGCTCCTTCTCTAGCACCACACCTGCCTGCACCCTGCAAAGCTTCCCTCCATGATGATTATGGGCTAAACTGCTGAAACTGAAAGCCACCACTAATTGTTTTTCTTCATAAGAGTTGCCTTGGTCATGATGTTTCTTCACAGAAATGAAACCTAAACTAAGACAGTATCCAATATTCAAGTATGTCTTGTCAGCCTAGCCTTTTAACACTTGAGCCATCTCTATAACTCCAAGTATGTCTTTTTTAAATGGGATATATTTTTATTTACATTACAAATGGTATCCCTTTCCCCAGTTTCTCATTTATAAACTCCCTATCTCATCCTCTTCTCCCCTCTTCTATAAGGGTGTACCCCCACCCACCACCCACCCTTTCCTGCTTTCCCGCCCTAACATTCTCCTACACTGGGGGATCTAACTTGGCAGAACCAAAGGCTTTTCCTCCCATTGGTACCCAACAAGGCCATTATCTGCTACACATGAAGCTGGAAACATGGGTCTGTTCATGTGTACTCTTTGGGTAGTGCTTTAATCCCTGGGAGTTCTGGTTGGTTGGTATTGTTGTTCTTATGGGGTAGCAAGCCCCTTCAGCTCCTTCAGTCCTTTCACTAACTCCTCCAATAGGGACCCCATTCTCAATTCAGTGGCTGGCTGTCAACATTCACCTCTGTATTTGACATTCTCTGGCAAAGCCTCTCAGGAGACAGGTATATCAGGCTCCTATCAGCGTGCACTTCTTGGCATCAGCAATATTGTCTGGGTTTGGTGACTGTATGTATGTAGCCTCGGTCCCCAGGTGGGACAGGAATGGCCATTCCTTCCATCTCTGCTCCAAAATTTGTCTCCATATCTCCTCCTATGAATATTTTTGTACCCCATTTTAAGAAGAACTGAAGCATGCACACTTAGTCGTCCTTCTTCTTGAGCTTCATGTTGTCTGTGGATTGTATCTTGGGTAATTTGAGCTTTTGGGCTAATATCCACTTATCAGTGAGTGCATACCATGTGTGCATTTTGTGATTGGGTTACATCACTCATGATGTTATTTTCTATTTCTACTCATATGCCTATGAATTTCATGAAGTCATTTTTTCCATCCATTAAATTGGGTATTTCTTATTTACATTTCAAATGTTATTCCCTTTCCCGGTTTCCATGCCAACATCATCCTAACCCCTCCCCCTCCCATTCTATATGGGTGTTCCCCTCTCAATCCTCCCCAAAAAGAATTATCGCTCTCCCAAAAAGAATCCCGTTCACTGGGGGTTCAGCCTTGGCAGGGCCAAGTGCTTCCCCTTCCACTGGTGCCCTTACTAGGCTATTTATTGCCACCTATGCAGTTGGAGCACAGGGTTAGTCCATGGGTAGTGGCTTAGTCCCTGGAAGCTCTGGTTGGTTGGCATTGTTCATATGGAATCTCAAGCCCCTTCAGCTCTTCTAGTCCTTTCTCTGATTCCTACAATGGGGGTCCCATTCTCAGTCCAATGGTTTGCTGCTGGCATTCGCCTATGTATTTGCCATATTCTGACTGTGTCTCTCAGGAGAGATCTACATCCTGTTCCTGTCAGCCTGCACTTCTTTGCGTCATCCATTTTATCTAGTTTGGTGGCTGGATATGTATGGGCCACATGTGGGTCAGGCTCTGAATGGGCGTTCCTTCAGCTTCTTTTCTAAACTTTGCCTCCCTATTCCCTCCCAAGGGTATTCTTGAAGTACTCCATTGTGTATATTCTGTATCCATTTCTCTGTTGGAGGACATCCGGGTTCATTCCAGCTTAAGGCAATTATAAATAAGGCTGCTATGAACATAGTGGAGCATGTGGCCTTGTTATATGCTGGAGCACAATTTGGGTATATGTCCAGAAGTGGTATAGCTGGGTCTTCAGGTACTGCTATGTCAAATTTACTGAGGAATTTCTTGTCTGATTTTCAGAGTGGTTTTACCAGCTTGCAAAACCACTAGCAATGGAGAAGTGTTCCTCTCCCTCCACATCCTCACCAGCATCTGTTGTCTCCTGAGTTTGTGATCATAGTCATTCTGCCTAGTGTGAGGTGGAACCTCAGGATTATTTTGATATGCTTTTCCCTGATGTCTAAGGATGTTAAACATTTCTTTAGGTGCTTCTTGACTGTTGATATTCCACACTTGAGAATTCTTTGCTTATCTCTGTACCCCATTTTTAATAGGGTTGTTTGATTCTCTGGAGTCTAATTTCTTGAATTCTTTGTATTTATTGGATATTAGCCCTACATCAGATGTAGGATTGGTAAAGATCTTTTAAAAAATTGTTGGTTGCTGTTTTGTGATCTATAAAAGAGAGAAACAATGTAGTTATTGTAGATATGTGAAAATGACTTATTACAAACAACCATAGAAAGCAATGATATTTTGGATAAAAGAGGAAATCTAATTGTAGAATTAAGTCTTACTTTCCATGCTGAGAATCTCAGGATTACAAGATGCATGATATGTATAAAAACTCAGAACATTTAGTTTGACAGTGGCATCAAGAAATTCTATGAAAGTCAAGAATTTGTAATAGGAAAGGAAACTGGCTAACAGAGGGGAAATGCCCCTCCCTGGAGTGGAGTCTCATAACTGATGTTAGCTTGTGTCCTTTTGTGTTACCTATATCCCTGAAAGTGTACTTTTTAGGTTATGTTTCTGTTGTTGGGATAAAAATACCTCAAGAAAACAAATTAAAAAAGGAATATACATATTTCCAGCAGTTCCAAGGTATGACCTATCATGGTGGTAAATATGCCTAGAGGCTACCTAAACAAAATGTCCTCACAGGCATGCTTAGATGGTTGCCTTTTGAATGATTCCTGTAAATTTCACATTCATTGCCAAGCATCATAATTTTACTACTTGTCAATCAGACACAAAAACACATCACTTCCAAATCAGAACTTTCCATCCTTGGTCCTTATAGGCTTGTGATCATTTTGTAATGCAAATTTACATTAATTACAACTTCCAAAGATCCAGTGGTCTTTAATAATCCCGACACTATTTAACCATCTTATGTTCATGTCACATCTGAGACTAATGGCAATCTGTCAAATCAAGTTATATTATTTCAACATGTAATGACATTTTTATTCCAAAGGAGAAAAATCAGGGCATATCAAAGAATCAATGGATCAAATAAAAGAACAAAATTGAAAAAGAACCAAGAATTGTAATTTCTCATTGGGAATCTGGGACCCAAGATGGAATCATGTAGGCTTCAGTAGGATGAGGTACCACCATCGTTATAGTTCTGGTACGTAGCACACATAACCCTTCCATAGAATTGAGTTCCTCATCTGACGTGCCATTTTTTCTGGCATCTTCACCATCTTGGAATCTCCTTTGAGAGGTTCATACAGCTATGTCTTAGCACCTCCTTTCTGGGACTTCAACCATGCCACATGGTGCTTGTTCTCATATAATTCTCTGAGAACATGGAGTCAGGGTCCATGACCACCCTCAATATAGTATCTTTCATACCAACAAAACCAGCACCATATTGATACTGCTGCCAAGTTCTGATGTCAGCTCTGATGTTTGACGGCTCCTTTCATCAGAGCTGTGTCAGCTTCACTGTGCTGACCCCGGGGAACCATTTTAGCTGCATTTTTAGTTTAGGATTTTTCCTCTCAAGGAAGTTTGCACTTCCATAGATTTGAAACTTTGTCTGCTGTAATCTTTTCCCAAGTGTGTATTTCCTATTGCCCAGTACAGAACAAGCTGTTTCTGTTTTAAATTTATAGGTTATTCACCATATACTATGGATTCAAAGCTGTACTTCACTGGGATCTGTCTTTACTTTACAAAATGTGTAATACACTATTTTCATAAATTTATAACCAACATTTTGATCTTTTCCGTTGAAAACCAGATAAAGTGTAATAAAATGTAATGAAACCACATCCTGAATTTCCCGTTTCTTAAAATTTCTTCCACCACATAAATTAGTCTATATTTTTAAATTCAATTTCATAATAGTTCACAGGATACAGACAAAATGTAGCCAGTTTCCTGATCAAAATATCACAGAAATAATTTCTAGCTGGGCTCTTGGTAGAGTACTTTTCCCCTTCTGGGTCTCTATTTTCTGCAGGTCTCTCAGAATACTTGTCTCCTAGTCACCCCTCAAAATGGCCCATTAAGCTTCCAGCATGCTATAGTTTTTCTAGCCTAAAATATTCTAGGGACCATTTTTTTTGGCTATATTCCCTTTATCTTGCTATGATAAAATACTCTGGTGAAAAACAACTTAAGGAACGAAGAGTTTATTTTGGTTCATAGTTCCGTGATATAATTCATCAAGGAAGAGAACATATACAGAGCTTAGCCTAATCTAAATCCCTCTCAGCGATGCTGAGTTTTTACCTAGGTTCTTTCAGATCATATCAAGTTGGAAATTAACACTCACAATCACAGATACCAGCTGAAGGTACCACATATATTTTGGTAATGATATATTTTTTCTTGAAATTGTAATATGGGAATGTATACTTTCTGGTTGGGGCGGTGTGCTTCCTCACCAACTGCCCCGATTCTTTGGAGTTCATGAATGAAAGACACACATGAACAGCCTTATTTTTAATATGCCTTAACAACACAACCGCTGGACCACTCACTAAATCCAGGAGGCTAACACATTCCCCTCGGATAATACTAAATCCATATTTCATCTTTACTGCCCAGGAACCTGCTGGGCAGCTCTGCTCAGGCCATTTTCCCAGCTCTTACAGGATTGCTACTTTGTCTTCTGCCCCACTCCTGCCTGTTCTCCCCGCTTCCCCACCATGGCAGTTACTGCCTTTCTCCTCCTGCATTTCTTTCCCAGGATGCCTAAAAGTCCTGCCTCTGTCTCCCTACCCAACTATTAGCAGCCTGAAACTTTATTTCCCAATCAGAGCCAACTGGGAGCAGGGACCGTCCACACAGATATGCAGATTCCCATGTGCTTTCCGGGAGCCAAATTAACACAAACAACATTATAACTAGTCCACAACTCTTCCTTTTCCTCATCATACTCTGCCTGTGATTGTGGAAGGCCAATGGCTAAGCAATTCCTCTCTCTGCAGAACATCTTTTGATCATCACTATAAATATTTTTGAAGAGCAAGTTCTACACTGGCACTAAGAATTTCTAAAGCAAAGTTTCTAAACTTCTGTGCCCCATAATCATATCCAACGATTTATTTATAGCACTGAAAATTATGAACAGACATCCTGTACTACCTAAAACAAGTCAGAAGATGTTCCACACATACTGAACTGTGCTGGTGTACAGGCAGAAGAAGAAGGAAATGCATTGCGTATGTAACATTTTTAATGTTTTTTTTTAAGTCAAAGCAAAGCACAGATGCAGTAGTGGGCTCAGGATTTTAAAGATTATATTGAATTAAGAGAGTAGTAATAGCAGCCCTTTTCTCTGTCTTCTGGTTCTCACATTTTTCCTGAGAGTTCTTCTGAAATATTCTCTGGGTATAAGAATGGTTTTCATACATGTCTTATTTAGGTCTGCATCCTTAACTGTCACTAATTCACAGTGTCTTGAATCTCCAAATTTACCATTGAACATGTAAGGAAACTTCTTTGATTATGGTTAAAAGTAACTTGTCTATACGTAATAACAGAGATTTGGAAGACCATTTGATGCTATGTAAATTTAGACATACAACAGCAATGAAATTTCCATATTGGTCTACCACCTCACTAGGTATGGGTGGTTAGTCTTGCTTATAAAACAAGAGTTATTATAAAACAAGAGTTCCCTTCTGTGGAGTAGGTCTCAAATATAATCATGTAAGATTTTCAAACAGTCATACTACTATTTCTTAGGTAGGTACTCTTGCTTGTCAGGTTACTCTTTTATTTCATGGAGTTCACAGCTGAAAAAGACCACTGTTGTCAGGCCCCAACCACAGCAGCCTGTATAGTACCTTCCTTCTAGTATGCTCAATGAAAAAAAATATATATATATACTCATGTATGTGCAGATGTCTGTTATACATTAATTATATACTAATAGAATTAACAAAATATTTCAATATATACATGAAGAATGACTTGGTCAAGATATAGAATGTCTTTGTTTAATTTCTTTCTCAAGTTTCTCACCCTCTAGAATAGTGATTATAGAATCATTATTCTGTAATTGGGTCAAGTTGTATATGCATTGTCTTCACTTGTGAAAGAGACAGTGAAGCACTTGTCTATTAGTGGTTGGATTATTTCACTTACTTTGGTAATAAGTGATAATTTCTGCAAAGCAAGGAAATAAGCAAGAAAGGAGGAAAGATGTGAAATTAAGAAAGAAAGAAAGGAAGAAAGAAAGGAAGGAAGGAAGAAAGGAAGGAAGGAAGGACGAGAGAAAGAGAAAGGAAGGAAAAACAGAGGAGAAGAAGAGGAGAAGGAGAAGGAGGGGAGGAGAAGAAGAGAAGGAAATAACTATAACATAAAAAATTACAGTACTGTATACTATATCTGCTGCTGCAGTTTCTCCCAAGGGATAATCTGTTATTACTGCCTCAGTCCATCCTCTGCTGCTATAGTAGTTTATAAGGAAAAAAAGTTTTCCTGTACAATATTCTGTAGGTTAGAAAGTTTGAGAACATAAGAACATAGGTTGTAGGACCTGGGAAAGGTCTTCATGTTACATCTAAATAGCAAATGAGCATGTATAAGACAGAAGAAACTTGACTTTACTCATGATTTCTGTGTTTCATTTTAAACTGAGATAAACTAAGAAATGATTATATATTTGGAATATAATATCAGGTTTCAATACACGTATCCATAATATAATGTTGAAGTCAGAAAAAATATAACCATTTCATAACCATTTGTCATTAATTTATGTTCAAAACTTTAAAAAACATCTATTTTACACATGCACACTATTATGTCTTTCATATTTATTTGAGTATATATTCATTATTATCCTCGTGTCCAACATAACACTTGGAATTGTCTTCTGTCATAAGATATAAATTTATACACATTGTCCAAGCTCTCCTTCACAAGAATCAATTCCCTGGATAAGTAAAAACTTTCAGCAATCCATTGATGAGGGTAGAATCCTCATGGCCCATTCACCTTTTACATGCCCTGTAGTGCAGTTACAAATTACTTTAATCATCTTTTTGGTAGTCACTGTAAAATTCCTATCACTTTCTACACATTCTCAGAATTTTATTCTTGAAAATGAGAGGCCTTGGTGAGCTGTAAAGTGTCTAGTCATGTTTACCACCAATATGAAAACACTGAGCAATTTCACAATAAATCATCACTCCAAACTTCTACACTCCTTGTGTCCTCTCTAATGTAAAAGCAAGTTCATCACCTCATAAAAATTAGACTCAGTTACTATTGTCTGTAATTCCTGTCTTTCTCCACTGGATAACTGGCATGGTTGTCCAGAATTTGAATGATGTTTTCTTTTTAAAACCAGTCTGCTTTGCATATCTCTACACTTTATGCTATGATTTTGTAGTTTAATTGTAAGAGGATAATTTTATTTAATTTTTCCTATTTCTGATGATTTAAGAATTGTCCTCCATGTCACCCTTATGTGCAAACTATGCTTTGCTTCAATATCGCTAGAGATTAGTGTGCACAAGAAAGGGCTGGCAGGCGTTAATTCTGAAGGGTAATTCAAAAGCAATTTCTGAAGGAATTTACAGTTTATTCAGCAGGCAATGGGATATCCTTGAAGAATTGTTAGGTAATAGCTCTGTGGACCCAGAAAACTAATTAAAATGGCTGGGTGGATTAAAACCAGACAAAAGTGAAGCAGTCAAAAAGACCTATGTGACCCAGCTAAAGACCTATAGAAGAGTATTAACTATTGGATTAAGAAGGGTAAGGACAAGGTGAGAGGTACAAATCTGGGAAATGATGGTCAACCCCAAGACCGAATTGTCTGAGGAGAGTCCTTATTGAATCAAGCTTGCTTGGGTGTCCGGGATTTGATCTCTTGTATCTCTGTAGTCGCTGTTCCTTCTCATGCGTCAATTATTCCCTCTATTCACTCCTCCCAGTTTCTAGTGTGTCCCATCCCCTGAGAGAAAGCAGGTGAAGGGGACTGACAGTCTCCAGTTGGCCCTCACTCTTGCACAGTCTCTCTCTGTAGGTTTCAAGCCTTTAGGTCCAAGCAACCATGTATCTAAAATGTTTGAAGAAATATTGAATCTGTACTGAAAAAAATCTAAATATGGCCACAAGTCTTTACACAATACAGCATAAAACCTATTTGCAGATTCTACTCCACTAGATATTATAAATAAAGTAGAGATGACTGAAAGAATATGGTAAGGTGTGAGAATTTCTCCATAAGCACTGCACAATTTTATTTCATTTTACAACATATTTGAGGTTTGTTTTTACTGTATGCTCATGGGTATTTTGCCTGCATGTATATTTGTGCATCACATCCATTTATGATTTGCACTGAGGTCATAAAATGGCATTGGACCCTCAGAGGCTGCAGTTACAGATGGTTGTGTGATGCCTCCTAGTTGCTAGAAATCAACTCATGTCTTATGGGAGAAAAGCCAGTTCTTTTAACCTCTGAACCATCTCTCCAGCCCTCACTATACCATTTTATTTAGGGATTTGAGAACGTCCAGACTTTGGCACCTATACAGGTCCTGGAGTACATCTACTGTGGATACCAGGAGGTAATTTTACTAATAACTAAAAGTTACATTATATCAGTGAGGTATCTAATCCACTTGTTGTTTTTATGTTGTCTCTCATTTAGACTGTCCTTGGTTTTCAAGTACAAGTTTCACCTCCTTTAGTCCTGATGCCTGTGATCCTTCAATCTTTGTATTTCTCCTGACTTTTTGGCATCCTTCTGACTTCTTTATGTGATCCAATTCCTCTACTTGAAATGTAAATGCATGAATACACCCAGGATCCAGTCTTGGCCACTTTCCCATTTTGGTCTGTTCTTTATCCCTGCATAATTTTATGCCTAGATAATATCCCTAGATAATACCTTGGGTTTAAGTGCCCTTTACATGCTGATGACTACCATTTTTTTTGTCCATTTGTGTCTTTCATTCTTTGTTTTCCTTCTCCATTTTTTTCATTTTATTCTTTTTTTCTAGAATTATAGGATTAGACACTGTGAAATACACACAAAGGATTTAATTTGAATTAAAAAGGCGATCTGACAAGAGACAAGAGGGAAGAGAAATTGCATTTATGCTGAGTAAATCAGTAGCAGCATCCCTAATGGGTTCATTATAGCTAGCTCTTATCTCAAAACAACAAAAAGGCTTGTATTGTCTTACTGAGAAAAAAGTGTGTTGGAAATGTGGGCAATATCTCTCAGAATCTATAATGAAGTTTCGTCCAAAGCCAGGTGAGATGGAGTAAAATAAATACAGTTATTACCCTTGGCCACTCTACCCCTGGGCTCTCCCACCCCTGCAAGGTGAGAACACCTTTTGCTGATTTTTCCTATTGCATCAGTCTCAAGATTCAAACAGGTTAAGCCCAATGAGACTCAGGTCATATGGTAAGTATCAGAGAAATATGTAACTTTCTTTAAGATTATATAGTATGTGGGGTTGAATTCTTTCATATAAATGTATAGATATGACCCTTCCAAAATTACGTAGTCAGACGAGGAAGATTCTGAACAGCCCCACACTAAAAATACATAGAAATGTCTTTGTCAGTCTGGGTTCTCATTCATAGTTCTGTGCCTTTTTGTCTTCCACAGACACTCTTCCTCTCTTTTGTATCAAGTGAGGCTGTTGTTTTCACATGTTTTTCTCTTATATCTCAGGGCTAAGATTCGATGTAACATCTTACAGCTAAATGCATAAAACTGGAACCCAATTCATACCCTAGTTTGTTGGACTAGATAAGTTATGACACATCCTGCAAGTCAATAGAGGGTAAGGTCTGCAAGGATATCTTCACTGGGCATTACAAAGGTAGATGGATACAAATGAAAAGTAGCAAAGTTTACTGTACTCATTGGGCAGATGAACTGAAGCAAAACTCAGAGAGACAAGATATCAACACTGTAATGCCAGTTCTGCTATTAGAGAAAAGGGGGAATACATGCCTGGGGAGCCTGACTTTCCTCTTAGCAAACAGTTAAGCAGAAACAAAGAAAATATCACAGTGTAAAAGGCATCATATGTCAAGTCAAATCAGAAATCAACTGTAGATAACAGGCTAGACACAATTAAGGTCTCTGTTCCACAGAGAGAGATAGCTTCAGAGCCCAGGAGGCTCTGTGATGACCAGCATTGACTACAAATGATCCGTGCTTACCTTCTGGAACAACACCACAAGCCTCAGAATGATGCACTAAGAAGTTTGCAGTTGAAGCACAAAGTATGTTTTTAATAGGAAATGTAAAAATAATACAAGTTAATAAGCTAAAATTCAATTTTAGTCTTAATGATTTCACAGTAAATATATTATGTTTATATTACCTGAGGGTGTTATCACCCATCTGGCTAATGGACAAAGAAAGTAAACTTATATTATGCTTACTGGAATGTTATTGATACTTTACAGAATAACAGACACTGATATTCAGAGGTGAAAATTTTTCTCCTGACACCAGTTATGTAATGTAGTATTTAGTTTAGGACATGATAAGCAGTAAGTAAATAATCTAGTTGTCTATATATCAGAAGATGATCTTGTGCCTGTCAAGGTACTTACTTGAGTACAAAATTGACAGAACTGATGTATATATATATGTGTTCATGTATATATGTATATATGAGCCCATATATGCACATATATGTGTATATGTATGTGTGTAATGTATATATGATTGAATTTATATGTGTGTATATGCAGATTCATGTTTGTATGTGTTTATATATGTGTTTATATGTGCACATATATGTGGTATATGTAGAGTAATAGTGTCTATGTATGTGCATATCTGTATATTAGCGGTGTGTGCAATACCTGTAGTATTTGTTGTGTGCATGCATCTCTGTGTTCACAGATACGTGTTTATATATATTTGTGTATGTTTGTATATATGTACTTATGTATGTATGTGAGTATGTATGTATGTGTATTTGTTTGAATTTGTATTTAAGTGAGTGTATAATGTGTTTAGATAGTTTAGATATATGTGTGTACATATGTGGTATATGTATGTTTGTATGTGTATGTGTGTGTATGTATATAGGATTTGTTATGATACAAAATTCAAGTAGCAGGGAAAAATATAGATGCTTTTCATGTGACCAAATGATATTTTATGATTGGAGTAAGACAGCTGCGATTTGGGGAAAATTGTAGCATAAATGAATAGAGAGAGTTAAAGGGTAGAAAAAGTCTGTGATACACAGGCCTTGCTGCCATGAAAGGATAAACACATAAGAAATCACTGTGTGAACTTGAATCAAGACACCAAATTAGAAAAGCATGTCCATGCCAAAACACTGTGAGAAGGTTGTAAAGGGGATTTCCCCAAGTCAAGGTGCATTGACTTAATGTGAGAGGAGCTGGCCACAGAAAGCAGTCAGCATGGACTCTTTAAAGTTCAGGTCACTCTGTGAGGAAAATTTGATTTTCACATAGCGATACTAAAAGAGAGCAATGCTAAGATTTGTATTAAGTAGCTAATTTCAGGTACCAGCAACTTTTACAGTTCTTGCCCCTACCTACATTCTCAGCCATGTATCTTACCTAGAACAAATTTTGGTATATTAATCTTACATACTGCAGCAAAGTATACAATCAGTACCAATAGGTATTTTGTGACCAGTGAGATGCGTATAAAAATGAAAAGGGAATTGTGTAATTGTATGTAGGATATACGGATGAACTTAGAAATCTTGACCTTCTTGTCAGATCAATCTTTCTCAACCTGTGAGTTGCAACCCCGTTGGAGGTCAAAAAATCCCTTTCATAAGGATCACTAAGACCGTTGGAAAAAAAGAGATATTTCAAATACAATTAGTAACACCAGCAAAATTACAGTCATGAACTACCAAACAAATAATCATGGTTAGAGGTAACCACAACACAAAAAACTATATTAAAGGGTTGCAGCATTAAAAGGTGGAGAACCAGTTGAACAAAGTTTACAGCCTCTCTGTGAATAATTTTCAAATTTATGTAGGATTTCTACCAAGGTTAAATTGAATAGTACCTACAGGTCTCTTGGTATAGCATCAGATGAATATCTATTATTAATACTACTACCTCAAAATTTAGCTAAATATTGGACTGGTTTCCACAGTCATTATTTACTTCATTTCCTATCTGAATTTTTAAAGCAACTTCACAGTCAAACATAGACATATGTATTCTAGCCACTGGATTATATTATAGAGCTCAAGATCTATTTCCTAAAACAGAAACTCTCTAGAAAACTGATGTTATCTAGCAATTGAAATTTGAAAGTTATAGTTACTACTTCATTCTGTCAACAGCTTATTCTGTTGACTGATTTAGGATTATCATGAAGTTATCTTGCAGAAATAAGCAATTGAACACATTATAAACTTATTTAAGATTTATGATAGACAAATTTTAAAAAATATGAAATAGTGAGAGCAGTGCGACCCACTAGGTAAGGACGCATGTGTGGTTTTGATTAAGCTATGGTGGAGACATATAATAATAAGAAAAGTCTTGTCATCCTGATTCAGGGACTTTTAGAATCAGAAAGCATTCTATAAGTTTTCAGAAATCCATGGATGATTATTGAAATGATGCCCATATTTACTTATTTAGCTGGTGCTTTTCTCTCCCTTTGAGTAAAATAAAAACTTAATTGAATTTTAGTTACTTTCATCATTATGTTACATTAGTTCATATAAGTAAATAAAGGGGTTGCATTTCTTCAGAGATTTTAATCTGATCACGCTTAGCTTAATTATTGTAAAGAAGGAGAGCAAGGTATTCCTGGGCTGATAGATACTGTTGTGCCTTTCCCTTTGGGGCCTAAAATAGCAGAAAGTAAACGTTTTTTAATCTCTCTGATGAAAATGCTGCTCTCCAGTATAGTCAGAACCCCCACACACAAGCAGACAAAGAAGGTAAGATGCCTAAAACCTAACACCCGGAGAATCAGTTTTTACTGATTCCTTTTACTCCTTTTACTCCACAGGCCCTACAGCACAAATGCTGATATATTGCTCTAAGAAATGACACACTATTAAAAACCAGGAGGAGGCTGCTGAATGTGCAAAATTTATAGTCAACAGAATTATGAAAGCCAAAGAAACACACCAGAAACAGATTATGAAGAGAGGTGGGCTGTCCAAATTGAGAGTTTCTACTTCTAAATCTGAGTCCAGGTATTGGTAGCACATGACTTCCAATTGCTGGGATTAAAGATGTGCCACCACTACCTGGACTCAGATCTCTGTAAGTTTGAGGTTAGCCTGGTTGACAAAGAAAGTTCTAGTAAAGCTAAAGCTACTCAGGAAAACCCTGTCTCAATAAAAGAAAAAATAAGAGTAAGAAATAATCAGACTAGAATAGTAAAAATAATAGAAGTACTAGTCGCGTCCACCCAGACACAGCTAGCAGAGGTGAGTTGTGGGTGGTTTCTTGAAGACCATTACCTAGGTCTGGGCTTGCTTTTCAGTCCTGAGGAACTTAGCAGAACCCCAACAGCATCCTGATTTCCTGTGGAGGCCTGAAGAGAACCCAAGAACTACTGGATTAGAATATTGGTCCACCAATTGCTTGTGGTGGGCAGGGTGTGGCTTTTACCTGAGGCACAGCCAGCAAAGTTTGGTACCCTGACCTCCTCTGTCTGGCCCATGCCACCTCCTCCTCCCCATTTTCCTGAGAAGTCTTGCTGCTATCAGGATCATCCAGCCGACACCAGCAAAAAAGACATGCCTTATGGACAGCATCCAAACACAATCAACATGACCCAGGGTGGTATTCCACCACCAGAGCCCAATTATCCTGCTACAGCAAACCCTAGATATCCTAATGAAACTGTAGTACAAAAAGATGATCTTAAATCCAGTCTCATAAATATAACAGAAATCTTTAAAAGACCAACAGGGCATTTCAATTCATTTCAATTCTGAATATCTATGCCCTAAATAAAAGGTCACTCACACTCATTAAATAAATAAATAAATAAATAAATAAATAAATAAATAAATAAATTAGTAAAACTTAAATTACGCATCAAACCCCACACATTAGTAGCTTGCCTTGTTGATTTTCTCAAAGAACCAGCTCTTGGTTTTGTAGATTAGGGATAATATCAACCAATTAGAAACAAAGAGAACAATACAAAGAATCAACAAAACTAAGAGCTGGTTCCTTGGGAAAATCAAGAAGACAGGCAAATCCTTAGCAAAACTAACTGAAAGGCAGAAAGACAGTACCCAAATTGAAAAATTAAGAAATGAAAAAGGAGACACTGAGGAAAATCAAAGAACCATTGGGACTTATAAAATTGATGATTTCTACACAGATACCAATTACCAAAGCTAAATCAAGATAAGGTAAACTAGATGAATAGTTCTTTAACCACTAAAGAAATAAAAGCAGTAATTAAAAATCTCAAAACCAAACATTAGATTTGATCAATCATTGGCATTGGGTCAGATGTATTTACCACAGAATTTTACCGTATACTCAAAGAAGAGCTAATGCTAATACTTCTCAAACTAGTCCATAAAACAGGAACAGAAAGAATATTGTCAAACACATTCTATGAGGCCACTTTCACCCTGGTATCTAAAGCATGCAAAGACTCAACAAAGAAAGATAATATCAAGGGGTTGGGGATTTAGCTCAGTGGTAGAGCGCTTGCCTAGGAAGCGCAAAGCCCTGGGTTCGGTCCCCAGCTCCGGAAAAAAAAAAAACAAACAAACAAAAAAAAAAAAAAAAAAAAAAAAGGTAGAAAGATAATATCAGACCAATTTAACTTATGAACACAGATGCAGAAATACTCAATAAAATACTCACAAACTAAATTCAATAACACATCAAAGACATTATCTACCATGATCAATTAGGTTTCATCCCCAAAATGCAGGGTTGGTTCAATATACAAAAATCCATCAACATAATCCACCATATAAACAAACTAAAAGAAAACAATCACCTGATTATGCCATTAGATGCTAGAAAACCTTTCACATAATTCAACATCCCTTCATGTTAACTGTCTTGGAGAGATCAGGAACATAAGATGTATACCTCAGCACAATAAAGGCAACATCCAGCAAACCCATAGCCAAAATTAAATTAAATGGAGAGAAATTGTTTGGCCAGGAAGAATTTGTGAACCCAATAGACCACCAAGGAGCCAATTCCAATGCCACTGCACTAGGGTTTCTTTATGTTAGTTAAAGCTTGAGCCACACCACTGTCTCTAGTACAGTAGAAAAGAAGGATGAAGCCTCCAGCTCATTTACAGGCAAGCATTTATAGAGTCATAAAGGGGGGTATTTGGCCTTGAACACATTTGATTGTGGGCCCATTATGACCTTAACACAATTGGCTGGTGCCAGGAACCAAGTTATAACCTTTTTGGTTTTCTCCTATTGTTGGTTGTTAGGAAGTGCCAGGGACAGACTTGTAACCTGGAGGTGAAGATATTTTGGGGAATATCATGGAAACTGGTGCTAGATCCAGGTTTTGTTGTAGGGTAAAATGGAAATTGGTGCTAGGTACAGGCCTGTTAGTTAACTTGAGTTTAACCTTAACTCAGGTTCTCTAAGATGGAGTCCTGAAATATCTGCTCTCTCTCTCAAAACCTAAAGCAATTCTACTAATGTCAGAAGACTCTGCCCATAACTCCTGTCTATTCAATATAGTTCTTGAAGTTCTAACTATAACAACAATACAAATAAAGGAGATCAAGTGATACAAATTGTAAAGGAAGACATCAATATATTGGTTTTTGCTGACAGTATGATAATATAGATAAGTAATCCCAAAAATTCTATCAGAGAACACCCAGGGCGGATATATACCTTCAGCAAAGTAACTGGATATAAAATTAACTCAAAGAGATCAGTAGCTCTCCTTAATACAAATGATTAGCTGAAAAATATGTTAGAGATATAATACATTTCACGATAGCCATAAATAATATAAAATATCTTGGTGTAACTCTAACCAAGCAAGTGAAAGACCTGTATGACAAGAACTTTAAGTCTCTGAGGAAAGAAATCAAGAAAGATATCAGAAGATGGAGCGATCTTCCAGGCTCATGGATTGGTAGGATGAACATAGTGAAAATTGCCATCTTACCAAAAGTGACACCATCCAAACTCCAAGACAATGTTTATAGACCTCAAAAGAACAATTCTCAATTTCATATGGAAAACAAAAAATCCAGAATAGCTAAAACAATCTTGAACAATAAAAGAACTTCTTGAGTTATCACTATTCCTGTGTTCAAGCTGATTAATTAAATAGTAGTAGTAGTTAAAACTGCATGATATTGGCATAGAAACAGACAGGTTGGTCAAGGAGATTGAATCAAAGACCCAGAAATAAATCCACTTACCTATGGGTATTGGCTTTTGGCAAAGAAGCCAAATCCATACAATGGAATTGGGCATCTTCAACAAATGGTGCTGGTCTGATGGGATTTCTGCTTGCTGAAGAATACCAATAGATCCATATTTATCTCTCTGCACAAAACTTAAGTAAAACAAGATTCACTAACTCATTGGTACAGAAGACAACTTCTTGAACAGGACACCGATGGCTTGGGTACTAAGGTTAACAATTACTTAATGCAGTCTCATGAAACTGAAAATCTTCTGTAAGTCAAAGGGCACAGTCAAGGGGACAAAAGGACAGTCTACAGATTATAAAAAGATTTTTCTCTAACCCAACATCTGATAGATTTATATCCAAAATATATAAAGAACTCCAGAAGTTAGACCACAACAAACCCTATAACCCAACTTAAAAATGGGGTATTGAACCAAAGAGAGAATTCTCAGCAGAGGAGTCTCAAATGACCAGGAAGCACTTAGAGAAATGTTCCAACATCCTTAGTTATAGGGAAATGCAAATCAAAACAATTTTGAGATTTCATCTTATACAGATCAGAATGGCTAAAATCAAACACTCAAGCAATAGCACTTGATGGTAAGGATGCGGAGTAAGGGGGACCCTCCTTCTTTGCTAGTGGGAGTGAAAATTGTATAACTACTCTGAAAATTAATTTGGTTGTTTCTCAGAAAACTGAAAACAGTTCTTCAAGACCCAGCTCTACTATTCCTAAGCATAGACCCAAAATATGCTCTATCACCCCACAGAGACAATGTTCATAGAACATTACCCTTACCTGAAGAATGGATCAAGAAAATGTGGTGCATTTACATAACAGAATACTATTCAACTATTAAAAACAAAGACATTATGGATTTTGCAGGCAAATGGATGAATCTTGAGATATCATCCTGGACAAGGTAATCCAGTGTCATGAAAACATGAATCCTATATACTCACTAATAAGTGAATATTAGTCATAAAATACAGAATATGCATGCTATACTCCACAGGCCTCAAACAGCTAAACAAAAGGGAAGACACATCTCAGATGCTTGAATTTCATTTAGAAGGGGAAATACAAGAATTACAAAAAGCAGATGGAGGGAGGGAACTTGCTGAGACCAGCATGGCCTTAGTGGGGACAGAATTACATGGTTTTTGTCTCCTGATACGGCCCAGGTATTAGCTTCAAAGAGTGTAAATGGGGTACTGACTTGTTTGTATAATATAGTATTTATATTTGGGAACCAGTTCTAGGAATGGAGGACTCTTTCCCTCCTAGCAATGTCCTCCCTGTAAACAATAATGACCCCATGATGGTTAAAAACAGCATGGTCTATGTCTTAGCAAAATGGTAAATGGTGGAACATTCAGGAAAACCCTTAAGGCTGTGGGAAAGAGCTTTGAAAATAAGTAATTTCTCAACTATGCAAAAAATAAGGATACAATATGAATTATATGAGGGGCTTCGCAAATCTAAAGGAACAAAAGCAGCTACATTGTGAACCAAATTGTTAGAAAATTGCTAAGGAAGAAGAAAAGGAGATTTATAGATTGGTGATCACAGGAGATCCCTCTGGCTAAGATTTCTTACTTCTGCTTACAAAAGCAGATAGAATCCTGAGTTCAGAGTCAGCCTAGAACAGAGCAAAGTTAGGCTTAGACATGGTAGAAATGGTAATTTCAGGCAAGGGTCCCACCCAAATATCTTAAGGAAGACAGACAGATCTCTAAGTTCATTTGTAATGTTACAACAAATTGTGTGACCTGGAGAGGGCAGGGATTACACACGAAAACCAACAAAGTCAACTAACCTGGACCTTTGAGTCTCCTAGAGACTGAATCACCAACCAAAGAGTGAGCAGGGGCTACAACTAGGCTCCCTGCACATGGGTGGGTGAGTAGTTTGGTCCAAAATAAGAGAAAGGGGGCTCTTTCTAAATCTGTTGCCTACATACCTGTAGATTCCACTTCCAAAAATGGACTGCCATGTCTGGCCTCAGTGGGAGAGAATGTACCTAGTCCTGCTGTCACCTGATCAGGGTAAGAGGGGGTGGTGGGAGGGTGTAATATCTAAGTATTGTTTGTATCCTTTGTTTTGACTTGCATTTCACTGATGACTAAGGATGTTGGACATTTCTTTAGGTACTTTTCAGCCATTCAATATTCCTCAACTGAGAATTCTTTGTTTAGCTCTGTACCCATTTTTAATAGGATTATCTGAGTCTCTGGAGCCTAACTTCTTGAGTGCTTTATATAGTTTGGATATTAGCCCTCTGTCACATGTAGGATTGGTAAAGATCTTTTCCCAATCTGTTGGTTGCCATTATGTCCTAAGAACAGTGTCCGTTGCCTTAGAGAAGCTTTGCAATTTTATGAGATACCATTTGTCTATTCTTGATCTTAGACCATAAGCCATTGGTATTCTGTCCAGGAAATTTTCCCCAGTGCCCATGTGTTCCAGGATCTTCCCCACTTTTCCTTCTATTAGTTTGAGTGTATCTGGTTTTATGTGTAGGTACTTGATCTACTTGGACTTGAGCTTTATACAGGGAGATAAGAATGGATCGATTTGCATTCTTCTACATGCTGACCTCCAGTTGAACCAGTACAATTTGTTGAGAATGATATTTTTTCCACTGAATGGTTTTAGTTCCTTTGTCAAAAGTCAAGTGACCATAGGTGGGTGAGTTCATTTCTGGTCTTCAATTCTCTGATTTACCTACCTGTTTCTGTACCAATACCATACAGTTTTTATCACAATTGCTCTGTAATACAGCTTGAGGTCATAGATGGTGATTACCCCAGAAGTTCTTTTATTGTTGAGGATAGTTTACCAATCCTACCAAACCAAATGAATGGCATGCATTTCTTCATCAAATTCTTATATGTTTTTGTTAGAAAATTGTGGCTATAAATCTTCTAATAACATTCATGTAAATCAAAATTATGTACATTAAGTAGGTTAGGTAACTTTTCATAAGGTTATATGTACACATGTGTAGCTTGAAAAAGGTTCAGGACAGTATTAAAATAGTTACATGTGATATTGTCCTTCCTAGAAATGTTAGCGATGATATATTACTCATGAAGTCTCATCAACATGATTCTTGAAACATGACCTGAACAAGAACAATACCAAGAGACACACTAGTAAAAAAGGGAAACAGAGTTTCAACTCTAGTCAAGAAACTGTAGGCAAAGAACGAAAACTGAGAGGAGTGTAAATGGTCATCACCTAAACACCTACATACAAGTAACAATGAGCCAGAGAACACACACGCACATGCACATGCACACAAGTATGTGTGTGTGTGTGTGTGTGTGTGTGTGTGTGTGCGTGTGTGTGTGCATGCGTTCCGTGATATTTCAAACTGTTCACTTACACTTAATACTCTCTACCAAGGCAGATAATTGATATTTATATATCTATATATATTACTGAAGAGAAAACATGAAAATTATACTGTTCATTTAGAATTCAAGAATTCATAACAATTCAAAATGGGAAAATAAACATTTTACAAATATATCACACGCTTCTTTTTTACAATTTTGGGGTTATTTCTATCTTTCTGTATCTGTTGAGGCATGTTTTGCAACAGATTATAAGGTCAATTTTGGAGAAAGTACCATGAGGGGCTGATAAGAAGGTATATCCTTTTGTTTTAGGATGAAATGTTCTATAAATATCTGTTAAGTCCATTTGGTTCATAACTTCTGTTAGATTCTCTATGTCTCTGTTTAATTTCTGTTTCCATTGATGAGAGTGGGGAGTTGAAATCTCCTACTACTATTGTGTGAGTGTAATGTGTGATTTGAGCTTTAGCAAGGTTATGTTTATGAATGTAGGTGCCTTGCATTTGGTGCATAGATATTTAGGATTGAGAGTTCATCTTGGTTGATTTTTCCTTTGAAGAATATGAAATGTCCTTTCTTATCTTTTTTGATGACTTTTAGTTGAAAGTCGATTTTATTCGATATTAGAATGGCTACTCCAGCTTGTTTCTTCAGACCATTTGCTTAGATAGTAGTTTTCCAGCCTTTTACACTGAGGTAATGTCTGTCTTTGTCTCTGAGGTGTATTTCCTGTAGGCAGCAAAATGCTGGGTCCTCTTTATGTATACAGTTTGTTAGTCTATGTCTTTTTATTGGAGAGTTGAGTCCATTGCTGTTGAGAGGTATTAAGGAATAGTGGTTGCTACTTCCTGTTATTTTCATTGTTCGAGGTGGAATTATGTTTGTGTGCCTCCCTTCTTTTGGTATCGTTGCAAGGAGATTACTTCCTTGCTTTTTCTAAGGTGTAGTTTCGCTCCTGTGTTGGGGTTTTCCATCTATTATCTTTGCAGGACTGGATTTGTAGAAAGATATTGTGTAAATTTGGTTTTGTCATGGAATATCTCGCTTTCTCCATATATATTAATTGAGAGTTTTGCTGGATACAGTAGCCTGGGCTGGCATTTTTGTTCTCTTAGGGTATGACATCTGCCCAGGATGTTCTGGCTTTCAGTCTCTGGTAAGAAGTGTGGTGTAATTCTGACAGGTCTGCCTTTATATGTTACTTGACATTTTACCTTTACTGGTTTTAAAATTGTTTCTTTGTTTTGTGCATTTGGTGTTTTGACTATTATGTGACAAGAGGAATTTCTTTTCTGGTCTATTTGGAATTCTGTAGGCTTCTGGTATGTTTATGGGTATCTTTTTTGGTTAGGGGGGTTTTCTTCTGTAATTATGTTGAATACATTTACTTGCCCTTTAATTTGGTAGTCTTCACTGTCTTCTATACCTACTATCCTTAGGTTTGATCTTCTCATTGTGTTCTGGATGTCCTGGATGTTTTGGGCTAGGAGATTTTTGCCTTTTTCATTATCTTTGACAGTTGTATTGATGTTTTCTATGGTGTCTTCTGCTCCTGAGATTCTCTCTTCTATCTCTTGTATTCTGTTGGTGATGCTTGCATCTATGTCTGCTGATCTCTTCCCTGGGTTTTCTATCTTCAGGGTCGTCTCCCTTTTTTGCTTTCTTTATTGTTTCTATTTCCATTGTTAAATCCTGGATGGTCTTTTTCAATTCCTTCACCTGTTTGGTTGTGTTTTCCTGTAATTCTTTAAGGGATTTTTGTGTTTCCTAAGGGCTTCTACTTGTTTACATGTGTTGTCCTGTATTTCTTTAAGGGAGTTATTTATGTCCTTCTTAAATCCTCTATCATCATCATGAGATGTGATTTTAAATTCAAATCTTGCTTTTCCAGTGTGTTTGGATATCCAGTATTTGCTTTGGTGGGAGAACTGGGCTCTGATGATGCCAAGTAGACTTGGTTTCTGTTGCTTAGGTTCCTGTACTTGCTTCTTGCCATCAGGTTGTCTCTGGTGTTAGCTTGCCTTGCTGTCTCTGACAGTGGCTTGATCCTCCTGTAAGCCTGTGTGTCAGCACTCCTGTAGACCTGTTTTCTTTCAGCCAGTTCTGGGAACAGAGCACTCTGCTCTCAGATGTGCAGGTGCTCCTGGAGACTGGCTTTCAGCTCTCATGGCAGGCAGAAACCCGAAGGGTCCTGCCCCTGACTGCTTCTAGTTCCCTGTACCCAGGGGGTACAGATGTCACTAGGCAATTTCCTCTTGGGTCTGGAATATCGATAGAGGGTAGCCTCCTCTGAGTGCTCAGGAGTGCGCACACTTCTGAGGGTCCAGCCCTCTCCCCCAAACTTTTTCACAATTTTGATTTTCTGACAATTTAAAAAGCCCTGAAATTATTTAGCTCTTATTTATCAAGAATTACATTAAAAATCAGCCAATGTCATTAGTAAACTATAAGGATTTCTTAGTGTTTCAAGATGCTACAATTTCTTAAATCCTGCCAAACTGGATTCCACAGCATTGGTGTTTTATTAAGATAGTTATTGGTGAAGCTGAGAATGTGTGAGCCTTTTAACTAAGTCTGATAGCATTTGATACATAGGCTATACTGACAATTGCACCAGCTGCTTTCCTACAGGAGATGAAGCTGTCAAAAAAGTCAGCATATGCATCTACAGTCATAATGACTGGCATTTTTTTCAGTGATGTTAAAGTATTTTTTAGGAGACATGAATAATAATGTATTTAGTACATGATGAATATTGTGTAATATGGATCTTCTTAAAAATAAATTTGATTGCATGCTCAGTGTTGAACTGTGGTTCAAATGGTTTTATTTGGTGCATAGTGTCCAAATATGATTTAAATTATTTGATAGATAAAATGCTTTCAGTTTTACTGATGAAGCTAGTTGGCCAGAGAAAAGAGGGGCCAGATTTAAACCGTTATTATGAGCCTCTATCCCCCAAAACACATAACCATCAACACAAGGTGCTACATATATGGTAGATTCAACACAAGGCGTACTTTTATATGTGAAGACTTTTCCAATTCTTGTCTCTTATCTCTCATAATGTTCTCTCTTTTTTTAACATTTTCCTCCATGAGTTCATGTGCTGAACTGATTGGAGACTAAATTTGTCTTGGAAGTGATGGCAGAAAAAATGGCACTCTATCTTATGTACGAGTGATTTGCTAGATTGCTTTCCTGTGATGAAGCTGACAGCACTATGTATTTCATCTGTTATCCAGAAAGTCTGAACAGAAACTTCTGATGATGAAGCTACTTGCTTCAGGATTGCCTCAATTACTCCTGGATTTAGAGTGCTTTTACACTCCCTAGTCAAAGTCCTAATGACTCTTACTCAATGGCGTTTGTTTCCAACATTCATCTTATAAAGCAAAAGCAAAACGTATGTGATTAAATAAGAAATATCCCAGTGTTCCTGAGAATTTATCTCATATAAAAAAACAAAAACTACTATACTTCCTGGGACTGGAACTTTGGAAGAGAGTATGTCACATGATCTAAGATGTCATAGAGCCCTTATATGATTTCTATCTAGGGAAAAAATGAAACATCTTATAAAGGCTATCAATGAACTAACCTATAAGCTTCAGGTTCCTGAGAACAAAGATGTACAGGTGTCTAAGCCAAATGAAAACTCTTTGTTCCCACACCTGGTGATTATTAATCGGCGTCACCTAGCTGTTACTAATACCTAATTTTAAAATAGTACAAATTGCTGGGTTGGTAGTCTCTTGCACAAGCCAGCAGGGGATATGAGAGAACAGGGTTTTATTAAATACAAATTATTAGTGCCTATCCAGTGGAGGGTAAAATTGACATGATTCAAGGATTAATTAAGCCATTCTGAAGTTCTTTTTCAGTTGCCAAATATAGAAAAAAAAACAACCTAATCATAGACAATCACTTTAAGCAATAAAATTATGGCACGCTAAATCACCCAAATCGCTTAACATCTAACATCCACCTACCGACTAGCAACAGGTGCTCGGGATGATAGGGTCTGTTCTAAGCACAGAATTGTTATTTTTTTTGCACCTACAAAGTAGGTATCTTTGAGAAATTTTGGAAATTACTTAATTCAGTTTATAGAGATATCCTTAGCTTTTGTGTTAGTTCAGATTTCGTAGATCATTCTAGATCTTATTCTAAGCTTTGAAAAGGTCTAAATTCAGATGTAATAAATGTGTGGTATAGCATATGAAATGAATATAGCCTCACAGAACTGACCTTAAACTAAATTATGTGAGAGGCCTAGCTAGGGACAGAAACAAATAGTAAGGAGCAGTGATTTCAGAAAGTTGTAAAACATAGGATGAACTTGTATTATCACCAATAATACTGATGCTAGAATAATAATAATATATATGTGTAAAAGATATTAATATTTCTTCTGTTCAGCTAATGGGGTTGAAGTTTACACAAAGTAAGGAAATAGCCTGTATTACTGAGCATTTAAGTGCAGTGTCAAGACTTTTAACTATTCCTTTGTCCTCAGCTGACTACTTGGTAAAAGGAGCTTTCAGAGGAAGGCAGAAAACCCTATACTCAAAGCCTGTGTGAAGACACTTTTAACAGTGTTTACTGCAAGGACAACTACTGTTGAGGAGCATAGCTGAAAGGAGTTCCACGGTTAAAGTAATCGTCCTTGGGAAACCTTCAGAATCTATTATAATTTCTCTAACACTTGCTATCGAAAGTGAGATTATTTTTGTGCTAGATGCATGTTTGTTATAAATTTATTAGGCTTTAAAGCGTATACCAAGCATTATAAACAGCTTTTTAGCCTGCATAAATATTGCAGATTGTTCACAATCAAGTTGAATTTTGCGGAGTAGGCTTCACATTCAACCAGTGAAGAGTTGGTTACCGTGTAACAGTTGTGCCACTATTGAACATGTGGAAATACCATGTCTAGGAGGCTGCTGTTATAGTTTGCAAAGTTTACTGATCAGAAAAATTATTGATTTCTTTTCTTTTCCAACAGCCCAAATAGCCCCTTCCAGTAGATTGAAAGCTATCCACCAGAGAGAAGTTTTTTTTTTTTTTTAATTCAATTCTAGCTTGAGTTTTCCATATTTTAACTATGGTATGCTATGTCTTTATAAACAGCCTAGGTCTGTTAGACAACTAATCAGAAAGACAAAGGCTATATTGTTATGGTTGCCTTTGGGATCTCCATGACCAACAAGGTCTGTGGCAGATTCCCATATGTGGACCCATATATATATTTTTTTTAGTGTCTTCCTGCATTTGGAGGCAGTATTTTTATTCAGATAGACATTACCCTCAAAACTCTCATTTTGATTTGCTTTAAGTTCTCAATATAGATTAGACAGTTTCTGTATACTACCCATTTCTATTTTCCTCTTCATCTTCTCTCTTCCCCAAACTCCTTCTCCAATTAACATTTTAAAGCTACTTAAACACTCACATTCTTATCCAAAATTTATATGCCAAGTTTTCTAAATTTTATTCACACATTTGGATTAGTTTTCCAACAGGTAAGATACATTTAACAGGTGCAGCATAAATACAATCCCTGTTATAAATTATTTAAACAACTTGCTGTTACAGCTCTTTTTCAGAAAATGTAGGTGGGGTTAAGCTCTGCGCTGACCTGAAGATTGGGAATGTACTAAAGGGAGATGCTAGATCTTAGATAAAGAGTAGTTATAATTGCATCTATCATTTTAAAAAGGTGAGCATAAAATAGTATAGATTAATCTGTAATAACTGAAATTTACTGTACACCTCTACAGACTTTTGCTTGATTTTTATTTTCTTGGACTAATGATAAAAGAAGAGCTTCAAATAAGCTGGTAAGGAGCTCTCCCTCTGATTCTTAATACCCTACCTTACTGGATAGAATCTTAAGAAGAGAAAACATATTAGCCATGCTGGTAAGTCTGAAGAGAGCTACAGTGTGCTTATATATAATAAATCTTTAAAAAAAAACCTGATACTGTGTGTGTGTGTGTGTGTGTGTGTGTGTGTTTTCGTGAACATAGCTATCACCCCCTGAATATGCAGTCAGAGAATAACATGCAACTATGAGAGTTCAGTCTGTTCGTCCATCATGTATGTTGTGGGAGATCAGATTCATATAGTTAATTGGGGAATCAGTACCTTTTCCTACAAAGTCAAGTACCTAGCACATCTTTTCTTTCTCATATTAAACATGAGCTTTGTATGTCATCTAAGCATACCTACTGTAGTATCCCTAAGATAACCTCTGAAGAATTCACCTTGTTTCCTTCTATAGTTTTTCAAAAAAAGATTAATTTTTCTTAATTTTATATGTGTGTTTTGTCTTCACATATGTGAACCACATTCATGCCTAGTGCCTATGGTTGCCCTCAATGGAGATACAAGCAGTTATCAGCAATGTTATTGTTGCTGAGACCAAACTCTTTAAGAACAGCAAGAGTTTGTAACTGATAACCAGCTTTCTAGCTGCATCTATAATGTTGGTTAGGTCAATCAATCCATGGATAAGATGCACATGACAGATGAATTGTTAAACTAACTTTATGTTGAATGAATAAATAAACCTTTGTCAAATTTCAACAAAATGACTATCCAATTAGCTGTTTGTAGAGTATATAATTATTTTAAAGTGAGAAAACAATGTGACATTGGGCTACAGTTTGAGGACTATTTTTTTATTTACCTTCCAATTTACTAAATATTTTACATCACAGTTTCTTGTTTTATTCTCCAAAGTTTCTCCTGACATGATTCTTTTTTTTTAACTTTTATTTTTTTTTATTTTTTTTTTATTAACTTGAATATTTCTTATATACATTTCGAGTGGTATTAACTTTCCCGGTTTCCGGGCAAACATCCCCTTCCCTCCCCCCCTTCCTTATGGGTGTTACCCTCCCCACCTTCCCCCCATTGCAGCCCTCCCCCGACAGTCTAGTTCACTGGGGGTTCAGTCTTAGCAGGATCCAGGGCTTCCCCTTCCACTGGTGCTCTTACTAGGATATTCATTGCTACCTAATGAGGTCAGAGTCCAGGGTCAGTCCATTTATAGTCTTTAGGTAGTGGCTTAGTCCCTGGAAGCTCTGGTTGCTTGGCATTGTTGTTCATATGGGGTCTCAAGCCCCTTCAAGCTCTTCCAGTTCTTTCTCTGATTCCTTCAACAGGGGTCCTATTCTCAGTTCAGTATTTGCTGCTGGCATTCGCCTCTGTATTTGCTGTATTCTGGCTGTGTCTCTCAGGAGCAATCTACATCCGGCTCCTGTCGGTCTGCACTTCTTTGCTTCATCCATCTTGTCTAATTGGGTGGCTGTATATGTATGGGCCACATGTGGGGCAGGCTCTGAATGGGTGTTCCTTCAGTCTCTGTTTTAATCTTTGTCTCTCTCTTCCCTGCCAAGGGTATTCTTGTTCCCCTTTTAAAGAAGGGTGAAGCATTCACATTTTGATCATCCGTCTTGAGTTTCATTTGTTCTAGGCATCTAGGGTAATTCAAGCATTTGGGCTAATAGCCCTTATCAATGAGTGCATACCATGTATGTCTTTCTGTGATTGGGTTAGCTCACTCAGGATGATATTTTCCAGTTCCAGCCATTTGCCTACGAATTTCATAAAGTCCTTGTTTTTGATAGCTGAGTAATATTCCATTGTGTAGATGTACCACATTTTCTGTATCCATTCTTCTGTTGAAGGGCATCTGGGTTCTTTCCAGCTTCTGGCTATTATAAATAAGGCTGCGATGAACATAGTGGAGCATGTGTCTTTTTTATATGTTGGGGCATCTTTTGGGTATATGCCCAAGAGAGGTATAGCTGGATCCTAAGGCAGTTCAATGTCCAATTTTCTAAGAAACCTCCAGACTGATTTCCAGAATGGTTGTACCAGTCTGCAACCCCACCAACAATGGAGGAGTGTTCCTCTTTCTCCGCATCTTCGCCAGCATTTGCTGTCACCTGAGTTTTTGATCTTAGCCATTCTCACTGGTGTGAGGTGAAATCTCAGGGTTGTTTTGATTTGCATTTCCCTGATGACTAAAGATGTTGAACATTTCTTTAGGTGTTTCTCAGCCATTCGGCATTCCTCAGCTGTGAATTCTTTGTTTAGCTCTGAACCCCATTTTTTAATAGGGTTATTTGTCTCCCTGCGGTCTAACTTTTTGAGTTCTTTGTATATTTTGGATATAAGGCCTCTATCTGTTGTAGGATTGGTAAAGATCTTTTCCCAATCTGTTGGTTGCCGTTTTGTCCTAACCACAGTGTCCTTTGACCAAATTTACACAATATCTTTCTACAAATCCAGCACTACAAAGGATAATAAATGGTAAAGCCCAACATAAGGAGGCAAGCTATACCCAAGAAGAGGCAAGAAACTAATCGTCTTGGCAACAACACAAAGAGAAGAAAAGCACACAAACATAACACATCCAAATATGAATATAACAGGAAGCAATAATCACTATTCCTTAATATCTCTCAACATCAATGGCCTCAACTCCCCAATAAAAAGACATAGATTAACAAACTGGATACGCAACGAGGACCCTGCATTCTGCTGCCTACAGGAAACACACCTCAGAGACAAAGACGACACTAACTCAGAGTGAAAGGCTGGAAAACAAATTTCCAAGCAAATGGTCGGAAGAAGCAATCTGGAGTAGCCATTCTAATATCAAATAAAGTCAATTTTCAACTAAAAGTCATCAAAAAAGATAAGGAAGGACACTTTATATTCATCAAAGGAAAAATCCACCAAGATGAACTCTCAATCCTAAATATCTATGCCCCAAATACAAGGGCACCTACATACGTAAAAGAAACCTTACTAAAGCTCAAAACACACATTGCACATCACACAATAATAGTAGGAGATTTCAACACCCCACTCTCATCAATGGACAGATCATGGAAACAGAAATTAAACAGAGACGTAGACAGACTAAGAGAAGTCATGAGCCAAATGGACTTAACGGATATTTATAGAACGTTCTACCCTAAAGCAAAAGGATATACCTTCTTCTCAGCTCCTCATGGTACTTTCTCCAAAATTGACCATATAATTGGTCAAAAAACGGGCCTCAACAGGTACAGAAAGATAGAAATAATCCCATGCGTGCTATCGGACCAACACGGCCTAAAGCTGGTCTTCAAAACAATAAGGAAGAATGCCCACATATAATGCGGGAAATTGAACAATGCTCTACTCAATGATAACCTGGTCAAGGAAGAAATAAAGAAAGAAATTAAAAACTTTTTAGAATTTAATGAAAATGAAGGTACAACATACCCAAACTTATGGGACACAATGAAAGCTGTGCTAAGAGGAAAACTCATAGCGCTGAGTGCCTGCAGAAAGAAACAGGAAAGAGCATATGTCAGCAGCTTGACAGCACACCTAAAAGCTCCAGAACAACAAGACGCAAATACACCCAGGAGGAGTAGAAGGCAGGAAATAATCAAACTCAGAGCTGAAATCAACCAAGTAGAAACAAAAAGAACCATAGAAAGAATCAACAGAACCAAAAGTTGGTTCTTTGAGAAAATCAACAAGATAGATAAACCCTTAGCCAGACTAACGAGAGGACACAGAGAGTGTGTCCAAATTAACAAAATCAGAAATGAAAAGGGAGACATACCTACAGATTCAGAGGAAATTCAAAAAATCATCAGATCTTACTATAAAAGCCTATATTCAACAAAACTTGAAAATCTGCAGGAAATGGAAAATTTCCTAGACAGATACCAGGTACCAAGTTAAATCAGGAACAGATAAACCAGTTAAACAACCCCATAACTCCTAAGGAAATAGAAGCAGTCATTAAAGGTCTCCCAGCCAAAAAGAGCCCAGGTCCAGACAGGTTTAGTGCAGAATTCTATCAGACCTTCATAGAAGACCTCATACCAATATTATGCAAACTATTCCACAAAATTGAAACAGATGGAGCACTACCTAACTCCTTCTATGAAGCCACAATTTTCTTATACCTAAACCACACAAAGACCAACAAAAGAAAGAGAACTTCAGACCAATTTCCCTTATGAACATCGACGAAAAATAACCAACAACATTCTGGCAAACCGAATCCAAGAGCACATCAAATCAATCATCCACCATGATCAAGTAGGCTTCATCCCAGGCATGCAGGGATGGTTTAATATATGGAAAACCATCAACGTGATCCATTATATAAACAAACTGAAAGAACAAAACCACATGATCATTTCATTAGATGCTGAGAAAGCATTTGACAAAATTCAACACCCCTTCATGATAAACGTCCTGGAAAGAATAGGAATTCAAGGCCCATACCTAAACATAGTAAAAGCCATATACAGCAAACCAGTGGCTAACATTAAACTAAATGGAGAGAAACTTGAAGCAATCCCACTAAAATCAGGAACTAGACAAGGCTGCCCACTCTCTCCCTACTTATTCAATATAGTTCTTGAAGTTCTAGTCAGAGCAATCAGACAACAAAAGGAGGTCAAGGGGATACAGATCGAAAAGAAGAAGTCAAAATATCACTATTTGCAGATGATATGATAGTATATTTAAGTGATCCCAAAAGTTCCACCAGAGAACTACTAAAGCTGATAAACAACTTCAGCAAAGTGGCTGGGTATAAAATTAACTCAAATAAATCAGTAGCCTTCCTCTACACAAAAGAGAAACAAGCGAGAAAGAAATCAGGGAAACGACACCTTCATAATAGATCCAAATAATATAAAGTACCTCGTGACTTTAACCAAGCATAGGGAAAGATCTAACAATAAGAACTTGAGACTCTGAAGAAAGAAATTGAAGAAGATCTCAGAAGATGGAAAGATCTCCCATGCTCATGGATTGGCAGGATTAATATAGTAAAAATGGCCATTTTACCAAAAGCGATCTACAGATTCAATGCAATCCCCATCAAAATACCAATCCAATTCTTCAAAGAGTTAGACAGAACAATTTGCAAATTCATCTGGAATAACAAAAAACCCAGGATAGCTAAAACTATCCTCAACAATAAAAGGACTTCAGGGGGAATCACTATCCCTGAACTCAAGCAGTATTACAGAGCAATAGTGATAAAAAACTGCATAGTATTGGTACAGAGACAGACAGATAGACCAATGGAATAGAATTGAAGACCCAGAAATGAACCCACACACCTATGGTCACTTGATTTTTGACAAAGGAGCCAAAACCATTCCATGGAAAAAAGAGCATTTTCAGCAAATGGTGCTGGTTCAACTGGAGGTCAACATGTAGAAGAATGCAGATTGATCCATGCTTATCACCCTGTACAAAGCTTAAGTCCAAGTGGATCAAGGACCTCCACATCAAACCAGACACACTCAAACTAATAGAAGAAAAACTAGGGAAGCATCTGGAACACATGGGCACTGGAAAAAATTTCCTGAACAAAACGCCAATGGCTTATGCTCTAAGATCAAGAATCGACAAATGGGATCTCATAAAACTACAAAGCTTCTGTAAGGCAAACTGACATGATTCTCTTAGAAATTAGTTAAAATATAATTACATGCTTTTCCTCTTTCTATATTCTCTATCTAGACCCTCCTATGTCACACCTTTATCCTTCTAAAAATCTATTTATTCATGTTTATGATTATTATTATCACATATTGGTATATACAAAACTACATAAATATAACCATTTGATTCCACTTAACGTTACTTGTATGTACATGGTCCCAGGGCCAACCATTTGGTCTATATAAATATTTGTGGAGCTATTACCTGGGACACTACTTCTCCATCACTTAGTAGTAATTAATTGTAAGGATTCTTGATTTTATTATCTATGTATGTAATTCTCCCAAAATTTTAATCTTGTCATATATATACCTCATCAATTAAAACTGACAGATATGGAACCCACACCTGAAGAACTGGCCTTGCCACTTGTCTGACAAGTACTTCACGGACTCATAAAAAAATTCTATGATTTACATTGTGGGAAACCAAAATCAGAAAAACCATCCAATAAAGTATAAGTGTACATCCTAACAATGCTGGTAGACAGAAATTAAAAAGTTGCAAGATATGACATGAGTATCATTTTAAATTTACATGTCATGTAAAAGTATTCATCTATTCTTTATTTATTTATTACAAGGCTAGAATAAAGTCCAAAGTCTCTAGTGTGCCAGGTAAGTTTCCCTTCTCTGTGTTGAACTACATTGTCACCACTTGTATTTTAGTCTACAACCACTTTAACTCATCAAATTTCATTAGCTATACAAAACTATTCATTGTTAGAAGTGAAAAATATATGACCATTTTATGTAGAAGAATTTTCTTTGTAAAATGACTGATGCTGCACTGTATGTATATATTTGACACATCCTTACAATGTTCTAAAATGGAGGTACTGATTGATTTGTTACTATGTTTTTCCATATGCATATATACATATATAATATATAATTATATTTCTATGTGGTAGGAGGAAGCCAAAAATCACTACAATTACCTCAATTACATTAAATATAGCATAACCATATGGTTTCATTGCATATACAAGTAATAAAGGACTGGAAAATGTACAATAAATTAACAGTAGTTAAAACTCACTTGTTTATTTCTTCATTTGTTTGCCTTTGAGGCACAGTCTCTGACTGCAGCTCCATAATGCCCTGGAACTGAACATATATCCCAGTCTAGCCTCAAACTCATACTAATTCTGCTGCCTCTACCTCTCCAATACTGACATGGATTTGAGCAACTACACTCAACTGTATATGTTCCTTTCTAATACAGTCTGCTGAATATATAATTGTGAGTTAAATATCATAATTCACATTGCTTTTAGTTCTAACTTAATTGAAATTTTGAAGTAAAATTAAATATCTTTGTTATCCAAGATCTAGTGTTTTCAGAATAGTGTTCAACCGACCTGGTATGGCTAGGTAAACAGGAAAAGAAAAGACCAGAATAGCTCAACTCAGCCTATGACAGCAAAAGTGACACCTCCACATGATTCCCCAGAAAATACAAGGGCTGAGCTAACTTCATCAGAGAATTAGTCACCCTGGAAATTAAGTAAATCATCAACATAGCCTTAAGTTACACTGTGTCAAAGTCTTTGAAACTCTGGTTCTCCTTGCTTTATTACCATGTGAACTGCTCAGGCTAGCTTTCTTAGATATATTTGTGTTATAATTTAGTAAATTGATATTCTCATTTATACTTCAGTCTTTGTAAGCTTGATAAATTTGAGTTTATAACATAGTAATTGACCTACTTTGGAAATACTAACAAAATCCTGAGTATATGAAACTCATTTCAGGCCCTAGGCTGGCGTTATCTCTAAGGCAAATGCTATTTTTAGAAGCTTTTCATTCAAATTAAGTAAAGTAATTTTTTTAAAAAGCTTTCTCTACCTAAAACGATCCATTTCTGTCAAAGCATAACCATTGTTCAAAGCTTGATCCAAGCCTTTACCTCCTACATTGAAGTCTTCCATCATAGAAGGTGACTTACTTCTACATTTCTATAGAAATATTTTTTGTTCCTTTAAGACATGTGTCAACTATTGGTTGTGCTCTTGTCAGTTGATAAGGATCATAGCTTACATAACATTAGGTCTAGTTTTTTATATAAGCAATGCTATTCATCATAGTTTTCACACTGATCGTGGCTTGAATTGCATTTGTATTTATTGATTTAAGCTCTTTTCATTGCCTTCTGCTGCAATCACATCTCTGGTATCTTTCAACATAATTTAAGCATCCAACTTCTCATGCTAAATTTTATTTTATATTACGTTAATAACTATTTTCCCTTTTAATATTTTATGTTTAGCTATTATATAAAAATGTAATGAATACAAATATGATGGGGTATTGTCCATTAATATAATGTAAAATGTTGAAAGAAGGTGGAAAATATCTCAATGCTCAAATATCAGTAATTTATTTTCAGTGAAAACTATCAGTACCTTTCTCTAGCTTTATGAAATACTATGTTATAATTATCTCTTGTTGATGCACTCTCATGGTGGAAATTACTGGCACATGTGAACTGTATGCTTTGTGAACAGATTTGAATGCTTTGCATATCTTTGCATCACTAAATAACTTAGTGTCCCTATTTTATATAAAGTCAGACCTTCATATAAAATAAAAAAATCAATATGCTCATTAAAATATAGAAATTCTTTTAAAATTTTATTCAGAATATTTTATTTATATAATTATATAAAATATGATTCTGGTTTTCCTTCTTCTACAATTCTCAGTTTCCCCCGATTCCCCTCCTATCTAGATTGCTCCCCTTCTGATTCTCATTAAACGGGCTTCTAAAAAATAATAAAGTAAATAAAATACAATAAGATAAAACAAAAACTAATTCATTGGAATATGACAAAACAAATGAACAGAAGGAAAAGAACAAAGAGAAGAACAATGAAGCAAACACCCCCTTGTTAAAACATTCAGGAATCCTATGAAACAGTAAATTGAAGCCATAATGTATATGCAAAGAACCTGTAAAGTCAAAAGTGAGAATACAAAAATTCAAACTGAAATAAATAAAAATTATGAAATAGAATTATTATTTTATTAAAGAAAAAAGTCTTGACATGATATTTTGAGACAAGGAATTTCAACAAATGCCATTGAAGGACAAAGCAACTCCACTAAAATCCAAAGGAAGAAAAGATTCTCTATTGTTTCTATACCTATTCAGTACAGTACTTGGATTCTTAGAGCAATAAGACAACTGAAGCACAACAAGAAAATATAAATTGGAAATGAAGTCAATGTATTTTTATTTGCAGATGTTATGATAATATACACAAGTGACAAAACGATTTTACAGGGAAGCTTCTATAGCTAATAAAAGTTTCAGCAAAGTAGCAATCCTACCAAAAGCATGTACAGATTCAATGAATTCACTACCAAAATTCTACCATAATTCTTTTCAGGTCCTGAAAAGACAATTTTCATCATCATATAGAAATACAAAAGACTAAGAATAGCTAAATTATCCAGAATAACAAAAAATACCAGCTAGAGGTATCGCAGTCTCTGATTGGAAGTTGTATTACAGAGTTAAAGTAATAAAACAGCATGATATTGAAACAAATCCAGACATATTGATCAATGGAATCAAATTGAAGACCCAGACACAAATCCATACACTGATTGAATAAACACTTGGTTTTTTTTTTAAAGAAGTCATAAATATGCTCTGGGAAAAAATGGCATCTAAAACAAATGGTGCTGGTCAAGCTGGACAGTCACGTGTAGAATAATCCAAATCGATTCATACTTATAACCCTGCATAAAACTCAAATAAAAAACTGTAAGGCTAAATACACTGATTCTGACAGAAGAGAATGTATGGAATAGCATGGAACTCATTGGCACAGGAAAAGATTTTCTGAACATAACAACATAACATAAGCACTAAAATCAACAATTAGTAAATGGAACCTAATAGAACTGAAAAACTTCTGTACATCAAAAACCACCATCATTCAGACAAAGTGATAGACTTGAGAACGAGAAAACATTTTTTACCAAATATATACATCTCCAATAGATGGGTAATATCAAAAATGTATTTAAAAAACCCAAATAACTAGATTTCGATATAGCAAATAACTCAATTAAAAGTATAGCAAGAGAGGAGACTCAAATAGCTTAGAAACAAACACACTCACAAAAAGTTCATTATCTGTAACCAACAGGGAATACAAATCAAAAGTACTTTCAGATTTCATCTTATACCTGCCAGCATGGCTAAGATCAATAAAACAAGTGACACTCATGCTAGCGAAAATGTCCACTACTGATGGCAGTGCAATCTTGTACAGCCATTATCAAAATCAGTGTGGTGGTTCCTTAGCAAGATAGGACTCAATCTAACTCGGGTGGGGATTTAGCTCAGTGGTAGAACACTTGCCTAGCAAGCTCAAGGCCCTGGGTTCAGTCTTCAGCTCTGGAAAAAAAAAAAAAGGAATCAATCTAACTTCTAACTCAAGATCCTGCTCTACCACTCTGAGCCATATATCCAAAGGAAACTGTATCTTGCACAGAGACATTTATTCAAGCATGTTCATTGCTGCTCTACTCTTAATCATCAAAAATTGAAAACAATCTAGTGTCCCTTAACAGATGTAGAGAGAAAGAAAATTTGGTACATTTACACAGTAGAATATTATTCAGCCACTAAAACAATAAAAGTGAAAAATTTTCAGAGAAAATGGATGAAGCTAGAAAAATCTTGAGTAAGGTAACTCTGGCGCAGAAAGATGAAAATTTGTATGTGGATAGTGGCTGTTAAGTTAATGAAACCAACTTACAATTCACAAAATTATAGAGGTGGTTGGCTATAAAGTAAGGGTTGTTGTGGGTGGCAGATAGATCTCCTTAGAAAAGGGAAATAGAATAGGTATGAATGGATGAGGGGCATTGAACTATGAAGACAAAGATGGGAAAGAGGGAGGAAGGAGTGAACACTGGGTGGGGCTGCTAAAACAAAGGGGCATTTGATGGATAGTCTGGAAAGCTATAGCAGTAGATGTTTCCTAAAATATGTACATGTATGGAGATGATCTAAATTAAATTACCAAATGCTTAAGGAGACAGAGTCCCAACTAGACATCTCTTATGACCAGATGAAGCTTCTAGGTCTGAGATTGTGTTACATCTAGTTCAATTTTTGGCCAAAGGGGTCACATGGGAATCCTCAAACAACCAAGGCTGTTTCTAAGACAGTAGGTTGCTTTTCCCAAATGGACAACAGGTCTCCATTGCTGAAGAAAACAATTAAGCAACTCATTGAACATGGAAAAGCCCAGTTGGTACCGACATCGAGTCTTCATTCCTATGTGCGAGTATATTTGGTATAAGGTACTCTGTAAGCTACCAAAGGAGAATTTAAACACCAATCAGCCTCTTATTCTTTGATGTACAGTGCTTTCCTGTTTAGAAGATATGTTAGTGCTGTGGTAACAAGAAGTTTGTGGTATCCCAAACACTACATGGGTGACTAAGAACCTGATACTGCAGGTACATGAGGTCAAAACAATGCTACTGTTCTAAAAAATGTAACAATAAAATAATTCCTAGTCACATCCTTCCAGAGTCATAGATCAGTACCTTGCTTACATGCTATCAGAGAATCTTTTGCAGCAGATGGATACAAATAGAGACCCATAGGCTGACAGTATGCAGAAAGTGAGAGACCTAGATATACCAAGCCTTAAATGGGATTCCTGTGTCAAATCTGTAAAACTAACTTTTATTTGCCAGATGTAATTGTTATGTTGGAGACTTACTGTTGAATGAACTCACCCCTGCTCGTTCTTTTTGAACTCTGGTTAACTGGTTCAACTCTTCTGGCCCAAACTTCTCTTCAAGCTGACTGATTCAAACTGCCTTCTCTCAACTTCTCACTGAATTGCTCTGCTTATGCTCAAACTAATTCTAGTAATTTATTCTAACATCCTAGCTCCATTTTATTCTCTAGCTTCAACTGTCTCTGCTAATGTACACTTCACAAAGTGCAGGAACAGGACGGATCTGTTTTTTAAAAAATATTGGATAGTTTTAATTTACATTTTAAATGTTATTCCCTTTCCCAGTTTCCCATCCATAAACCCCTTATCACATCCCTCTTCCCATTCTTTTATAAGGGTGTTTCTCCCCACAAATCATTCCCTGCTTCCTGCCTCCCTCATCCCCTGACATTCCCCTACACTGTTGATTCCAACCTCAGCAGGACCAAGGGCTTCTCCATGACAGATCTTAACTGCATTCCTCGAACTGCACTGGCTGAACTGATTCAACTCTGTGTTGCTCTTAAGTACACTCTCTTTCCTGTCTATTCTCGGAGATTTGGGCATTTGTTATCTCTGACACAAATTGTGAAAATTTTGATTCATCATTTTGTTTGCCTCTAATTTAGACATAATTTTCAAGCATGGCTGCTTCTTTCTACAAACTATCTTTACCTTCATTGTTTAAGATTAAAGGTGTGTACTAGGAATGTGTCTGTGTTCCAGCCAGAGGGATTGCAGGTGCATCAGACCTAGAGGGTCCTTGGATGTGATGATCCCTTGACAGAGTGACCATTTTGCATGATTAAAATTTCTCTACAAAATCTATCCACTCAGGGTCCTGGGAGTCCCTCAGAATTGGAGGTAGAAAAAACATAAGAGCAGAGGGTGTGGGGATCGAAAGAAAACAAGGCTCTCTAAATCAACACAGTCACTGTACATATGATCTCACAGCAATTAGGGAAGCATGCACAGAGCCTTCATGGGTCTGCACTGCATGGGACCCTAGCATAGAAAGGAAAAGTGGACACGTGCTTTTAATCACAACCCAGAAGAAAACTTCAATTGATAACAACCTGCAAATGAAAGTTTGGGTTCCTCCAAGGAAGTCTCACTGAGGGAATAACTACTCTTAAGGGTAGGTGGCCAAAAGAAAATCAACTCAATATAGAAACTCTCAATAGAATATTTAGGGACTAGAGTGATATATATTTGAACTATTATTAGCTAATTACTCCAGGCTTTGCTACAAAGAGAAAGATAAAAACCCAAGTATGATTTGGAGGCCACACTCAATTAGTATGATTTTAAGGAGGTGATAGATGATGCCATTTCTGTTGAACAGTTTTTTTTAATTATATGTGCCTTGACTAATTTCAGAACAAAGGAATGTACTATAGGATGATATATTCTTTATATATATTTGAAACACCACATTAATTACACCCTAATTACACTTAGTTATCATGACTCCAAATAATTGTAAATGTTGTTAAAATGTTGGTCACATCTGCATTAGAGAAGATACTTTATAAAATTACTTCATGGGCACTCCTCCTCTAGTGTCCTGATTTCTTAGTATGTGGCTAATATGCATTATGAAGGGTAAATAGCATTTTATCACATTATAGGCAGATTGCACAGGCATGAGTGATGCACTGAATGGGAATAAAGAAAACTTTTTATCTTCTTACCTTGAATACCAACATGTAAAGGTAGTAAAGGGTAGCTGTATTCATTGAATGATTCCTATATAATGTGGGCTATCCCATGCTTGCTTATCTATTAGTAGGTAGGCTACTGCTTTGTGACGATAAATCAAGTTGTAATTTTGCATAATAGAGGACAAGTCAGAATTACAAATGGGACCTTAGAAATTTTCACTCCTCTCTCTCTTTTGCCTTTGCACAGGTATTAGAGTGATGAACTAAGTGAACATTGCTTAAAGTAGTGTGAGCAAATGACAAGAGCTAGACAGAAATTGAAATATAGAGACCAAATATCATATTTCTGACTCATCATATTTGAAGCAAATGGTTAATATGGAAATCACAATTTTTAATAAGATCAGAAATGATAAAATCTGTTCATTATTTGTTAATGATAAATAATTTTTATTAGGCTGAAAAATAAAAATTCATGAAATTACTTTCTTTCTTTTTTTTTTCTTTTCTCATATATTGCATCCCAGCTCAGTTTCCATTAAAGCTCCTCTTTTAAGTCTCTTTCCCACCACCTCCTCTCTTCCCCAGATCTAGCATTCCTCCACCTCTTCTTAAAAAAAAGGCAGACCTCTCAGGGATATCAACTCAAGAGCAGAGAAAACTATAATAAGACCAGACCAGGCATGTGCCATTATGTCAAGGCTGGACTAAGAAAACCAGTAGGAGGAAAAAGGTTCCACAAGTAGGCAAAGGAATCATAGACAGCCCCCAATGCCATTGTTAGAATTCCAAAAAGAACACCAAGCTATTCATAACATATATGCAGAGGATTTAGTTAAGACCTCTAAAAGTTCCCTGATCTCTGAGTCTCTGTGAGTGCCAGTCAGTTGTGTTTTGAAGGCCTCTAGTTCCTCCTAACCTTTTTCCTTCCCCACAGGACTGACTGTGGTACTCTGTATCTGTTCCCATCAGTTGCTGGATGAAGTCTCTTTGGTGATTATACTGAAATATTTTTAAGAACTAATAATATCTTTTTTTTTTATTAACGAGTATTTCTTATATACATTTCGAGTGTTATTCCCTTTCCCGGTTTCCGGGCAAACATCCCCCTAATCCCTCCCCCTCCCCTTCGTTAGGGGTGTTCCCCTCCCCATCCTCCCCCGATTGCCGCCCTCCCCCCAACAATCAAGTTCACTGGGGGTTCAGTCTTAGCAGGATCCAGGGCTTCCCCTTCCACTGGTGCTCTTACTAGGATATTCATTGCTACCTATGAGGTCAGAGTCCAGGGTCAGTTCATGTATAGTCTTTAGGTAGTGGCTTAGTCCCTGGGTGTTCTGGTTGCTTGGTATTGTTGTATATATGGGGTCTCGAGCCCCTTCAAGCTCTTCCACTTCTTTCTCTGATTCCTTCAACGGGGGTCCTATTCTCAGTTCAGTTTGCTGCTGGCATTCGCCTCTGTATTTGCTGTACTCTGGCTGTGTCTCTCAGGAGCGATCACATCCGGCTCCTGTCGGCCTGCACTTCTTTGCTTCATCCATCTTGTCTAATTGGATGGCTGTATATGTATGGGCCACATGTGGGGCAGGCTCTGAATGGGTGTTCCTTCTGTGTCTGTTTTAATCTTTGCCTCTCTATTCCTGCCAAGGGTATTCTTGTTCCCCTTTTAAAGAAGGAGGAAGCATTCACATTTTGATCATCCGTCTTGAGTTTCATTTGTTCTAGGCATCTAGGATAATTCAAGCATTTGGGCTAATAGCCACTTATCAATGAGTGCATACCATGTGTGTTTTTCTGTGATTGGGTTACCTCACTCAGGATGATATTTTCCAGTTCCAACCATTTGCCTACAAATTTCATAAAATCATTGTTTTTGATAGCTGAGTAATATTCCATTGTGTAGATGTACCACATTTTCTGTATCCATTCCTCTGTTGAAGGGCATCTGGGTTCTTTCCAGCTTCTGGCTATTATAAATAAGGCTGCAATGAACATAGTGGAGCATGTGTCTTTTTTATATGTTGGGGCATCTTTTGGGTATATGCCCAAGAGAGGTATAGCTGGATCCTCAGGCAGTTCAATGTCCAATTTTCTGAGGAACCTCCAGACTGATTTCCAGAATGGTTGTACCAGTCTGCAATCCCACCAACAATGGAGGAGTGTTCCTCTTTCTCCGCATCTTCGCCAGCATTTGCTGTCACCTGAGTTTTTTGATCTTAGCCATTCTCACTGGTGTGAGGTGAAATCTCAGGGTTGTTTGATTTGCATTTCCCTGATGACTAAAGATGTTGAACATTTCTTTTAGGTGTTTCTCAGCCATTCGCATTCCTCAGCTGTGAATTCTTTGTTTAGCTCTGAACCCCATTTTTTAATAGGGTTATTTGTCTCCCCTGCAGTCTAACTTCTTGAGTTCTTTGTATATTTTTGGATATAAGGCCTCTATCTGTTGTAGGATTGGTAAAGATCTTTTCCCAATCTGTTGGTTGCTATTTTGTCCTAACCACAGTGTCTTTTGCCTTACAGAAGCTTTGTAGTTTTATGAGATCCCATTTGTCGATTCTTGATCTTAGAGCATAAGCCATTGGTGTTTTGTTCAGGAAATTTTTTCCAGTGCCCATGTGTTCCAGATGATTCCCTAGTTTTTCTTCTATTAGTTTGAGTGTGTCTGGTTTGATGTGGAGATCCTTGATCCACTTGGACTTAAGCTTTGTACAGGGTGATAAGCATGGATCAATCTGCATTCTTCTACATGTTGACCTCCAGTTGAACCAGCACCATTTGCAGAAAATGCTCTTTTTTTTTTCCATTGGATGGTTTTGGCTCCTTTGTCAAAATCAAGTGACCATAGGTGTGTGGGTTCATTTCTGGGTCTTCAATTCTATTCCATTGGTCTATCTGTCTGTCTCTGTACCAATACCATGCAGTTTTAATCATTTGCTCTGTAATACTGCTTGAGTTCAGGGATAGTGATTCCCCTAAAGTCCTTTTTTTATTGTTGAGGATAGTTTTAGCTATCCTGGGTTTTTATTATTCAGATGAATTTGCAAATTGTTTTGTCTAACTCTTTGAAGAATTGGATTGGTATTTTGATGGGGATTGCATTGAATCTGTAGATCGCTTTTGGTAAAATGGCCATTTTTACTATATTAATCCTGCCAATCCATGAGCATGGGAGATCTTTCCATCTTCTGAGGTCTTCTTCAATTTCTTTCTTCAGGGTCTTGAAGTTCTTATTGCACAGATCTTTTACTTACTTGGTTAAAGTCACACCGAGGTATTTTTTATTATTTGGGTCTATTATGAAGGGTGTCGTTTCCCTAATTTCTTTCTCGGCTTGTTTCTCTTTTGTGTAGAGGAAGGCTACTGATTTATTTGAGTTAATTTTATACCCAGCCACTTTGCTGAAGTTGTTTATCAGCTTTAGTAGTTCTCTGGTGGGACTTTTGGGATCACTTAAATATACTATCATATCATCTGCAAATAGTGATATTTTGACTTCTTCTTTTCCGATCTGTATCCCCTTGAACTCCTTTTGTTGTCTGATTGCTCTGGCTAGAACTTCAAGAACTATATTGAATAAGTAGGGAGAGAGTGGACAGCCTTGTCTAGACCCTGATTTTAGTGGGATTGCTTCAAGTTTCTCTCCATTTAGTTTAATGTTAGCCACTGGTTTGCTGTATATGGCTTTTACTATGTTTATTTATGGGCCTTGAATTCCTATTCTTTCCAGGACTTTTATCATAAAGGGGTGTTGAATTTTTTCAAATGCTTTCTCAGCATCTAATAAAATGATCATGTGGTTTTGTTCTTTCAGTTTGTTTATATAATGGATCACGTTGATGGTTTTCCGTATATTAAACCATCCCTGCATGCCTGGGATGAAACCTACTCGATCATGGTGGATGATTGTTTTGATGTGCTCTTGGATTGGTTTGCCAGAATTTTTTATTGAGTATTTTTTGCGTCGATATTCATAAGGAAATTGGTCTGAAGTTCTCTTTCTTTGTTGGGTCTTTGTGTGGTTTAGGTATAAGAGTAATTGTGGCTTCATAGAAGGAGTTGGTAGTGCTCCATCTGTTTCAATTTTGTGGAATAGTTTGGATAATATTGGTATAGGGTCTTCTATGAAGGTCTGATAAATTCTGCACTAAACCTGTCTGGACCTGGGCTCTTTTTGGTTGGGAGACCTTTAATGACTGCTTCTATTTCCTTAGGAGTTATGGGGTTGTTTAATTGGTTTATCTGTTCCTTATTTAACTTCGGTACCTGGTGTCTGTCTAGGAAATTGTCCATTTCCTGCAGGTTTTCAAGTTCTGTTGAATATACGCTTTTATAGTAAGATCTGATGATTTTTTTAATATCCTCTGAATCTGTAGTTATGTCTCCCTTTTCATTTCTAATTTTGTTAATTTGGACACACTCTCTGTGTCCTCTCCTTAGTCTGGCTAAGGGTTTATCTATCTTGTTGATTTTCTCAAAGAACCAACTTTTGGTTCTGTTGATTCTTTCTATGGTTCTTTTTGTTTCTACTTGGTTGATTTCAGCTCTGAGTTTGATTATTTCCTGCCTTCTACTCCTCCTGGGTGTATTTGCTTCTTTTTGTTCTAGAGCTTTTAGGTGTGCAGTCAAGCTGCTGACCTATGCTCTTTCCTGTTTTTTTCTGCAGGCACTCAGCGCTATGAGTTTTCCTCTTAGCACAGCTTTCATTGTGTCCCATAAGTTTGGGAATGTTGTACCTTCATTTTCATTAAATTCTAAAAAGTCTTTAATTTCTTTCTTTATTTCTTCCTTGACCAGGTTATCATTGAGTAGAGCATTGTTCAATTTCCACGTATATGTGGGCATTCTTCCCTTATTGTTATTGAAGACCAGTTTTAGGCCATGGTGGTCTGATAGCACGCATGGGATTATTTCTATCTTTCTGTACCTGTTGAGGCCCGTTTTTTGACCAAATATGGTCAATTTTGGAGAAAGTGCCTGAGGGCTGAGAAGAAGGTATATCCTTTTGCTTTAGGATAGAATGTTCTATAAATATCTATTAAGTCCATTTGGCTCATGACTTCTCTTGATCTGTCTCGTCTCTGTTTAATTTCTGTTTCCATGATCTGTCCATTGATGAGCGTGGGGTGTTGAAATCTCCTACTATTATTGTGTGAGGTGCAATGTGTGTTTTGAGTTTTAGTAAGGTTTCTTTCACGTATGTAGGTGCCCTTGTTTTTGGGGCATAAATATTTAGGATTGAGAGTTCATCTTGGTGGATTTTTCCTTTGATGAATATGAAGTGTCCTTCCTTATCTTTTTTGATGGCTTTAAGTTGAAAATTGATTTTATTTGATATTAGAATGGCTATTCCAGCTTGCTTCTTCCGACCATTTGCTTGAAAAGTTGTTCTCCAGCCTTTCACTCTGAGGTAGTGTCGTCTTTGTCTCTGAGGTGTGTTTCCTGTAGGCAGCAGAATGCAGGGTCTTCATTGCGTATCCAGTTTGTTAATCTATGTCTTTTTATTGGGGAGTTGAGGCCATTGATGTTGAGAGATATTAAGGAATAGTGATTATTGCTTCCTGTTATATTCATATTTGGATGTGAGGTTATGTTTGTGTGCTTTTCTTCTCTTTGTTTTGTTGCCAAGACTATTAGTTTCTTGCTTCTTCTAGGGTATAGCTTGCCTCCTTATGTTGGGCTTTACCATTTATTATCCTTTGTAGTGCTGGGTTTGTAGAAAGATATTGTGTAAATTTGGTTTTGTCATGGAATATCTTGGTTTCTCCATCTATGTTAATTGAGAGTTTTGCAGGATACAGTAACCTGGGCTGGCATTTGTGTTCTCTTAGGGTCTGTATGACATCTGTCCCAGATCTTCTGGCAATAATATCTTTTTAAAGACAGCATCTGTAGTTGAAGTTTTTAGGAAGAACATTGGGAGCTGAGTATCTGGTTCTATGATGATGAATTTGTACATGGTAGAATGAATCATGTTTAGATGCCTGCCATTCATTATTTAAACCTGTACCACCATCATGAGCCTTCAAAATAAATTGACCATTAATAGATTTGAGGTAGAGGTTAGATGTGCACACTGTGGTACCTTCCTGGTTTGATCTCTATCTTAGTTTGAAGACAACCTTCACTGAACCTGAGCATTACTGAGCTATGTCAGCTTACAATCATTCTGCCTCTCTCTCTCCAACACTGGGATTAGAGGCATATATCAGTGTCCATGTTTTTTAAGTGAGTGTTCAAGATATGTCCTCAGGTTCTTGTGCTTGCACAGCAAACATTTTGGAGCCTGAACCAACTCTTGCCCTTTGAAATCATTATCTGGATACAATCAATTTAACTTTTCTCTAGATTACTTTGTTATCAGTATCGTTTTTATCAGTCCTTACCCCCTGTCAAATATTTCCTAGGAAAGAAAGAATACAAGAATGAAATGGAGGTGAAAGAGAGGAAACAGATGACTCATTCTTCATTATAACTCAGCTATGGGCTACAAAGTCCTAGTGTAATAGATATGCAAAACATGTATTGAATATATACATGAAGGAATGTCTAAAGGCTTGTTGTGACCAGGATGATATATTGAGGTATATTTTTCTTCAGGCTGTGACATATGATTTTATGAAAGTAAATCTAAGTATATGAGTTTTAATTTTAAACATTTTTACTCTTTGCCCTTAAATGTGGAGTCTTGCTGATGGATGACCTCAAACTTCATTATGTCAGTTTCATCACTTCTCACACATATACTATATAGCTCATGACAATATTTTGCTCATCTCTGAAAATAGCACACTTAATTTCTCCTCCTCACTTCTTTAAGAGTGTTACACATTTTATTTTACCCAAATTCCTAGTGATCAGGACTTCTGTAGATATTAATGTCATGAAAGAAATGGAGCATGTACTTATTTACCTCCATTATGTCTGTCGTAAGTTGTTTTCTCTATTGTTTGAAAATAGGTAATACAGAAGGAGTTCTCACATGAGTAACTATAACAAAACTTGCCTTCACTTAGTCATATCAGGGGAATGGAATGGAAAATTAATGAACCCAGATGTGTATCACCTAAAATGCATGAGTGCGCTCAGGTCTTACATAGGCTTAATTAGGATAGATGTCCCTCTTTGGATTGAACTTTCTGTTGTTGTTTCGCTTTACTTTTTTCCTATTTTTCCTTTTCATTGGCATCTGATTATTTAATTTCAAAGTCAAAAATTTAATAACTCCCAGACCATTTCTTTTGTTATTAATTTTTTAACAAATGTATTTATTTTTACACTTCAGATTTTATTCCCCTCCTGGTCCATCCCCACTCTCCGACAGTTCCACATCCCATACCTCCTCCCTGCCCGGCCCTGTGTCTCTACAAGAATATTCCTACCCCATCCACCCCACTAGACCTCTAAACTTCCTGGGGCCTCTAGTCTCTTGAGGGTTCAGTGCCTCTTCTCTGACTGAACTGGGACCCAGGAGTTCTCTGCTGTATATGTGTTGGAGGCCTCATCTCAGCTAGTGTATACTGTCTGCTTCATGATCCAGTGTCTGAGAGATCTCAGGGGTCCAGGTTAATAGAGACTGCTGGTCCTCCTACAGAGTTGCTCGCCTCCTTAGCTTCCTCCAGCTTTTCCCTAATTCAACCAGAGGGATCAAGAACTTCTGTTCATTGATTGGGTGCACATACCTGCATCTGACTTTCAGCTGCTTGTTGGTTCTTTCAGAGGGCAGTCATGATAGGTCCCTTTTTATTGCAGCTCCATAGCCTCAGTAATGGTGTCAGGTCTTGGGACCTCCCCTTGAGCTGGGTCACACTTTGGGCCTGTCACTGAACCTTCTTTTCCTCATGCTCTAATCCATTTCCATCCCTAAAGTTCTTTCAGACAGGGAGAATTATGGGTCAGAGCTTTGACTGTGGGATAACCACCCCACCCCTCACTTGATGCTCTATCTTTCTGCAGGAGGTGAGTTCAGTAAGTTTCCTCTCCCCACTGTAGGGCATTTCATCTGAGGTCCCTCCCATTGTCCTAAAAGTTTTCCACTTTACAGGTCTATGGTACATTCTAGAGGGTCCCCCTCTCCTACCTCCTGAGTTTGCCTGTTTACAGTCTTTGAGTACTGTATTGAATAGGTAGGGAGAGAGTGGGCAACCTTTTCTTGTTCTGGATCTTAATGTGGTTTTGGTATCAGAGTAACTTCATAGAATGTTTTTATAGAATGAATTAGGTAGTGTTCTTTTGGTTTTTTATTTTGTGGAATAGTTTGAGGAGTATTTGTATTAGGTATTCTTTGAAGGTCTGATAGAATTCTGTAATAAAACTATCTGCCCCTTGGCTTTTTGTAATTTGCAGGGTTTTGATCACTATTTCTATTTGTTTAGGTATTATAGGCAAGTTTAGATAGTTTCCAGATCTTGATTTAGCTTTAAATAACAATAATGTGGGTTTTGTCTAGAAAATTACCCATTTCATCTAGATTTTTGTTTTGTAGGGTATAGTATTTGTAGAGCTTTTATAGTAGGTTCTTATGATTTTATTATTTCATCTGTTGTAATGTCTCCCTTTTCATTTCCGATTTTGTTAAATTTAGACACTCTCTCTATGGTCTTTAACTGGTTTGGCTAAAGATTTATCTTTCTTTTGATTATCTCAGTGAACCAGTTCCTGGTTTTGTTGATTTATTTTGTATTATTCTTTTTTCTTTTTTCTCTTTCTCTCTCTCTTTCTTTCTTTCTTTCTTTCTTTCTTTCTTTCTTTCTTTCTTTCTTTCTTTCTTTCTTTCTTTCTTTCTTTCTTTCTATTTGCGATTGATTTCAGCCCTGAGTTTAACTATTTCCCGCTGTCTACTCCTCTTGGTTGTCTTTGCTTCTTTCTGTTCTGAAGCGTTCAGGTGTGCTGTTAAGTTGCTTGAATGAGTTTCTCCAATTTCTTTACTAAAGCACTTAGTGCCTTAAATTTTCCTCTTAACACTGCCTTCATTGTGTTCCATAAATTTGGGTAAGTTATGTTTTAATTTTTATTGAATTCTATAAGGACCACAATTTCTCTCTTTATTTAATCTGAGACTAAGCTATCACTGAGCAAAGAGTTGTTTAGTTTCCATGCGTGTGTGCGCTTTCTGTTGGTTTTGTTTTTATTGAAGTGTAGCCTTACTCTGTGGTGATCTGATAGAATGTGTGGGATGATTTCAATCTTCTTGTATCTGTTGAGGCTTGTTTTATGTTTGATTGTATGGTCAGTTTTGGAGAAGGTTCTATGAGGTACTGAGAAGTTATATTCTTTTGTTTTAGTGTGAAATTTAATATATATATATATATATTCCATTTGGTTCATAACTTCTGTTAGTTCCACTGTGTCTTTGTTGAGTTTCTTTTTAAATCGCCTGTCCATTGAGCAAAGTGAGGTGCTGAAGTCTCCCACTATTATTGTGTGAGGTTCAATGTATATTTTGAGCTTTAGTAACTTTTTTTTATGAATGTTGATACCCTTGAATTTGGGGCATATTTGTTCAAATTGAGACTTCCTCTTGGTAGATTTTTACTTTGGTGAATATGAAATGTCCTTCTCTATGTTGTGTGATAACCTATGGTTGGCTATATATTTTATTGGATATTAGAATGAAAACTGCAGCTCGTTTCTTCAGACCATTTGCTTGGGAAACTTTTTTTCAAGCTTTTTACTCTGAGGTAGTGTCTGTCTTTGTCATTGATATTTGTTTCTTGTATGCTACAAAATGCTGTATCCTGTTTATATACCAAGTCTGTTAGCCTGTTTCTTTTTATTGGTAAAATCGAGTCCATAAATGTTGAGAGATATTAAAGACAGATGATTGTTAATTCCTGTTATTTTTGTGGTTGGATGTGGTATTACGTGTGCTTCTCTTCGTTTTCTGTAAAATGCTTAATTTCCTCTGTTTCCTTGGGTATAATTAATCTCTTTGTGTTGGAGATTTCATTTCAGTATCCTCTGTAGAGCTGGATTAGAAGAAAGATATTGTTTAAATTTGGTTTTGTCATAAACTCTCTTAGTTTCTCCATCTGTGTGATAGAGAGTTTTGCTGAATATAGTATCCTGGGCTGGCATTTATATTTCTTAGGGTCTGCGTGACCTCTGTAAAGGATCTTCTGGCTTTTAGAGTCTCTTTTGGAAGTCTTGTTTAATTCTGATAGGTGTGTATTCTTATGTTGCTTGGCTTTCTCTTACAGTTTTTTTCCTGTGGATTTAGTGTTTTGATTATTACATTACAGGAGGATTTTCTTTTATGATTCAATATATTTGGTGTTCTGTAGTCTTCGTGTACATTGATGGCCATCTCTTCCTTCAGGTTAGGGAAATTTTCTTCTATGATTTTCTTGAAGATGTTTTCTGGACCTTTGAGCTGGGATTCTTCTCCCTCTTCTATTCCTATTATTCTTAGGTTTGATCTTTTCATTGTGTCTTGGAATTCTTTGACATTTTGGGTTAGGAGTGTTATAAACATTGTATTTTCTTTGACCAATGTGTTAATATTTTCTATGGTATGTCCTACACCTGAGATCCTCTGTTCTATATCTTGTATTCTTTTGGTGATGCTTGCATCTGTGGCTCCTGATCTGTTTCCTAAGTACTCCATCTACATGGTTGCCTACCTTTGTATTTTCTTTATTGTTTCTATTTCCATTTTTAGGTTTTGGACTGTTTTGTTTAATTTCCTCACCTGCTTGACTAAAGTTTTCTTTATTTCTTTAAAAGATTTATTGCTTTCCTCTTTAAGGACTTCTACCTGTTTACCTGTTTTTTTTTCCTATAATTTTTTAAGGTAGTTCCTTATATCTGCCTTAAAGGTCTCTATCATCTTCATGAATGGGACTTTGAGTCATTATCTTGCTATTCAGGTATGCTGGGATATCTAGGGCTTACTGTGGTGGGAGGACTGGGTTCTGGTGGTGCCGAATTGCATTGGGGTCCTTTATAATCTTGTGCTTGACTTTGGCCATCTAGTTATTTCTTGTCTTAACTAGCCTGGGTGTTTCTGACTAGAGCCAACCTTTTTGGAGATAGTCACTGCTATTTCTGGTTTGGGTGGACCTCTTGTGTCTCTGGTTAGAGATGACTCCTGTATCCCTGGTTACAGAGGAACTATTGGGAGGCAGGCATGTTGTATGTTTGGTTGCTATGGTCTTCCTGTGAGGCAGACAGGCTGTAGCATGTGAGAGGATATCAGGCCTGCTGACCTGGCCTCAGTGTAAAAGTGGTCCAGGAGGAAGGTTAGTAAGGCCTGTGTCAGCTGGGCTCTGTGTCTTTGGTTGCTTGTGGGTCAGTATCAGGCTGCTGGTCTGGCCAGGACAGGGAAGTGTACCAGAAGGAAAGTGGAGCTGTATCTTTGGTGACTTCAAACCTCCTAGGAGGTACACAGGCTGTAGCATGTGGTCAGGTATCTGACTGCTGATCTGGCCTTTCTAGGCCATTTCTAAGACAAAGGATCACTTTCCACAAACTGAAAAAGGGGGTGAGGGGAGGGGCAAGGCAATATCCAAGGATGGCATTCACATGGCTTACCAAAAAGTGGGGAATTTGAGCTGGTACCTACATGGAAACTTCTCTCCTATATTCCCTGTTCTCTATGTTCCCCTTTGTTCTGGGAAGAAATATGAATTCCATCCTAGCCACAAAACCTTTGACATACACTTGGGCCTGCCTCCAAAATATGCTAGGGAAATAGTAAACAGAATTTATTGGAATCACCAACTAACGTCTGATTTGACTTAAGGCCAATTACAGGAGATGGAACCCATGTGTGTGCTTCTAGGGTAACCAAAACTAGAGACTGGTAGCCTGGTAAACCTAAACATTTCTGGTCTAAGTAAAATAAAAGTCTCAGTAAAACGACTCCTTTTTGATAGTCCTCATAGATCAGTGTCTTTTCTAGTCATCATCAGAGAAGCCTTCTCCAGCAGCAGATATCAACAAATGCAGAGTCCTGCACCCAGACATTACATGGAGGAGGCTAAATGGGATGTCTCCATCAAATTTCTCTTCTCCGAGCTCAGGGAACCTTGTGGAAGAGAAGGTGGAAATAATGTTAGAACTAAAAAGAATAGAGGTCACCAAGAGAACAAGGTCTTCTGAGTCAACTAAGCAAGATTTATTTGACTCAGTCTGCTAGCACAGAGCCTACATGGGTCTGGACCAGGTCCTCTGCACATGTATTATAGGTCTTAGCTTAGTATTTTTGGGAACCCTGAGTGTTAGAATAAATAGGTCTATGATCTTGCACCTACATTTGTGATTCTCTTCCTCTCTTGCATTGCCATGTCCAGCTTTGATATGATGTTCTTATTATATTTTATTTTTCTTGCTTGGTTATTATATTTTCAAGGCTTGTCCTTTTCTAATGCAAGACAGAAAGGGAGTCAATCTGAAGGGGAGAGTAGGAAGGAAGGACCTGGAAGGAATAGAAGGATGCGAAACTGAAATCGGGATATAATGTATGAGAAAAGAATTTATTTTCAATAAAAGTAAGAAAATGAAAAAAAGTAGTGGACCTTGATATTTGTTGATGTGTTAAAATTCAAACCATGTCCAATAATACAGAGGTTCTGATAATTCGCTCAAGTATTATTGACATTTACTCTATGTTTATTGTGTTTATTTGCAAACACTTAAATTTTTGAATCAATAAAATGCACTAACAATGATTATGAATACATTTTTAAATTAATAAACTGTTTTAAGGAGAATATAGAGTATTTTGGCAGTTATCATTGCTTGTTTTATTTTTATTAAATTGGAGCAATTCATTTCTGAAAGACTCACTAAGTTCTAAGGCCCTGGAATTCCAAGACAGCTTCCATACCCACTGGCATTTATCTGGGTCCTAGGGAATCTAAATCCCAAATCTCATGCTCTGGTGCAGGTCTTGTAATAATGTAGCCATCTTTCTATCCTCTTGCCTAGGTTTATGTAGGAACCATGTGAAAAAGTAAAGCATAAGAAGGTATATTACAAAATTAAATACTTACCTGCTATGTGTTGATGAAACTTTCCCTGAAAACACTCTCCACATACATACATTATAGCTAATTTCCAAGTGATTGTTCATGCTAAGAAGAAAATACTGAATTTTAAGTGAAAACCCCTTTTGGGAATTTAATAAACATGATTTCCTAATAGATTGCATAAATGCTTTCCTCTCCTACTTCTCTATGAAAAGGATTATTATACTGATTTCTTTCTTAATTTACTATAGGGAGTTAATGTTCTATTATGCATTCATCACAGGTACCACAATAATGTAATACAATAAAAAACAAATTGAAGTATTCTGGGTAGAAGGCAAGTAATTAACATTACTTCATTTGGGGTTTACTGAGTGAATAATGTGTTCTATAAGTAAAAAAATTCACTTGCTCAAATATGTTCTTATTTTGTAATATGGTTATAGTACTTATGTTTTCTTTCCCATTGCTTTTGGACTTTCAAAACTGGCTATAATGCCTACCCTCAATAAAGACTATTGCTACATAACATCACACAGAAGTAAATTAATTCCTTCTTAGGGTCTCCCTCAGGTACACTGAAATTTATGATCAACAAATATTTTTTAGTTAGGTATAATTTATGAACCACCAAAATTTAGCTTTTAATGGGTTTGTATTGCTGTTCTTTGTGAAACTGCATGAACTTCAAGCCAGCAGTATATCCCAATACAACTACAGGCCAAGAATGGATAGATGGTCTTTATAGTAAGTTACAATGATAACGTCTATCAGTTTTTTGAGTTCAGGAGATGTTACAAGAAGAAAAAGTGCACTAGTGATGAGACAGAAAAATCTGGACGGAAGAAAAGGAGCATAAAATTCTTTTTTATGCTATAAATATGACTTTCTACAACATAATTACTTTTAACTTAGTTAACACACATATAAGCCAAATAAACTCTTTACTTTTTAAATAGATTACGTCTATCAAATATTTCATTCAGCTGTTTTACAGTGAATGTTTTAATTACTGAATACACTTAAAGGCAACATTTATCTTCATAATTTAACTTGAGGTATAAAATAAAGATCTGTGAAAGTTACTTTATATTGCTGTCATAAAATACTATGAGCAAAACAACTAATAAAAGAAAACATTTAATTCAGCTTATTATTTTAGTAGCTTAGAACTCACACAACAAGAGCAAAGACCAACACGCTTGGAGGCAGGGAGTTGAGAGCTGGAATCTTGATCCACAAGTAGTAGACTGAGGATGGCTCCAGTCTTTTGAAATCCCAAATATAACCTCACGTCACACACCTTCTTCAATAAGGCTACACCTTCTAATTTTCCCCAAACAGTTCCAACAACTGGAAACCAAGTATCCAAACCTATGGGCCTATAGGAACCTTGCTTCTTTAAAACAACACTCTGATGTTTAGAGAAAGTCCACTTTCTAACTCTCGACAGTCATGTCTGAACAGCCACAATGCCTTATTAGTCAACTGAGTTAGAAAAAGCTGTCCTATGAGCTTTGTGAACCTTATTTATTTCTTGATCACTGAGACTTGTCTCTCAAACTTTTATATATGCTAAGGCCCAAGATTCCTTTTATTGAATACCATGTTAAATTTCCATTTTCAATTTTTCTATATTAGAAATTCTAAGGACATAAGTGTGGTACTTCCTAGGCTACATTAATAGGCTTCCTTGGATTTCTAGAGAAGATTGGTATGTAAGGTGAGGAGATCGGCCCTGAAACAGTAGGTAGAACATTTGGGGTCTCATATCATGTGGCCCCATGAATTGCCTTATTTCTTTTTCTGTTCTGCTGACTGTATACAAGCAGCTGCCATATACATTTGCCACCATAGAGAGACTTCTGTCAAAATTCCTTCTCTGTAGTAATAAACAACATCTCCTCCAATCATGAACCAAAATAAGCACCTTCTCTTTTCGGTTGTTTACTGTCAGGGTTTGGTCACAATGACAATGAACATTTTACGGTAGCACTACCTTCTGCTTCCTGCTTCTTTTATTTGCCTTGATAATATTTACCACTGGCTTCTGAGCTCATTTACTGTTAAGAGGTAAATGGTATATTTCTTCCATAATTGTCCTACATTTCATAAGGGAATTGTAAAACAATAATATAGTTAACTAATTTTGCCAATAGTTTTGTCATTTCCTGATGAGTTATTTCATAGTAGCGAATAGTACGATTCACAGAATGATAAAATGGATACAGAGAAAGGAACAGGAGAGTTTGGAATCAGCTTCTGTCTTTCCCTGTTAGAATCTAATCATCATTTTGTAAAATAAATATTTATTAATGTTTGGCCATTGAGTAATACTATCTAAGAAAGATTCCTGTAAAATTAAATTTGAACTGATATGATGGGAAGTTGGTTTGATTAAAAATTAAATGGAACAGGAATTTTTTAAAGGTGCAGAAAAAAAAGTAAAGCATCTTAAAATCATAGATTTTTTTTTCTTTATTTCGGAGCTAGGGACCGAACCCAGGGCCTTGTGCTTGCTAGGCAAGTGCTCTACCACTGAGCTAAATCCCCAACCAAAATCATAGATTTTTGAGGCTAATATCCTTAATTACATGTTTTACTTAAACAAATTAACTCGAGGATATTATTTTCTTATTTCAATGAAAAAGTTCTATTGCCCACTGCTTTCCTGTGAAGGAGAAACAATCAGCTTGTGTGGCTTTCATTGCTTCAAATATTTAGTAGCACCAACTTCAGTTCAAATCCATTTATTGTTGCTGTTTAAAATTGCTATTTTTATTACTGTGTTTTAAAAACATCAAAGTATCTGATACCATTCTTCTATGAACTGCCTAGCCTTAATTTTCTGATTATCTGTAATTGTCATTATCTTTATATGTATTTCTGAATATAGATTTATACTTTTTTCCTAGTATATCTCTACTCTGAGCCAACGTATATGATTTATATAGGAGTGTATTTACATTTTTTAACTCTGGATCTCCATCAGCTTCTCATTTGGTGAAAAAGTCTCCACAGGGGTTAGTACAACTCTCTAAGCCATAAAACTGAGCATCTCCCTGAAGGCTTGTGAGGTATTTTTGGATTATGCTTTTGAATGCGGGCAAGGGGTTTGAAGGCTTAGTCTATGTGTTAAGTGAGCACAAACATCATTCAAAGGACGCTCAAGTGTGTTTGCACTAATAATTGTACCAACAGTGTGCAGGAGTTTGGAAGCAATTTAAAGATGACAGAGAAATATATCTTCATACTAAAATATTAAAACTTAAATATTTGCATAGAAACAAACAACACAAATTATTGAAAAAGAATGAAAATGTAAATACTATAATAAAAAGTACATTGAAATTGTCCTGAATGAGAAAATTCCCATTAGTTTAGTATTTAAAATATATTTATTTTTTGCCTAATTAATTTAAAATATTTCAAAAGTTGTTACTGAAATTTGATAACTAATATATAAATGGGTGAATAAAGAGATGTGAAACAAAACCAAAATTAGAGCATTTATTAGAGCATTTATTAGATGTTAATGAAAACTAATTTGTAATTCTAATTCTGCTTTCTGCAAACCACTATAACAGAAACTAACCCTTAAGATTAAGTAAGGGACAAGATAAAATGAAGGCAGACTACAAAGTTTAAAGAATTGCATCAGATAATGTGTTATGTAGTGATTCTAAAATTTTATTCCATTTAGATCCTCTTCTGTTTTTTGTATTCTTTATCTTTTGCAAGTGGTTTTTTATGACTGTCTAAAAGCAGAATACATACAATAAATTCAATTCATATATATACATACATATATGTACCAATAAAAATAAATGATAATTATTCAGTTCCATTTCAATTTTTCCTGCATTGATTAAGAGTTAGAGGTAGGAACAAAGTCACCTAATGTTTACAGGCAGTATCATATTTATAAGTTCATAAATATTCATCTAGTCTTACTGATTTAAATTACAGGTTTATTTAACTGTACTGCACGCTTTATATTATGCAAGTGATTCATTATTTAAAATGAAGTAAATTGACTTATAGAACTCATGTAATTGGGTTTAAAATTAAATGACTTTGAAAATTTTCTGTGTCAATATGCAAATAATGTCTTTGCTCTGGCAGGCAACCTCTCTCTACTTGCATCCTCTATCAAAAGCTCTACCATCTCTCTAACAGTCACTGCAGCTTTTGGTCAGAAACCATAAATAAAATGAGGAAAGAATCTTCCTTCCTGGGTAGGTCTGTGACTTGATTCTCATTAGTTGACTGCAGTATTCTTAATTAGCAAGTTGTTATCAAACAATTCAGATTATATTTACAAACTACAATCTACGCTATTTTAAACCAAAACTAAAAAGCTTCCCTAGGCTTTATATTTGCACATAGAAATGTGTTTGTTGCCCATTTTTACATCCAGCAAAGTGTGACCCTACTCACAGCCTCCTTCAATGTCATCGCATGACTCCTGGAATTTTTTTTTTTGTGATTATTCAAATTTTCATGATTGCAGACAGAGATCAGGCTATGGACTGCTGAAAGTTGGACTCTGATTGAAAAGCCATTGTCACTAGGCAGTTTATAAAGGTGCTGATTGAAGACTCAAACCAGTGAATATCCCACCAGGTCAGTACTGAAGCTACATGACCAAGGGACAATGGTTATCTATTTACAGTTACCAGAAGATTGTAGCACTGGGCACCTAGTTAGAAGGGCCAAGGGAGCACTGTTTAGATTTCTGTAGGTCTTAGATCTGAATTTAGCAAAAAGCTAGAATAGAAGTCAGAGTTTAACAATAGTCTATTTTGAACATCCTGTGCCCTTTGCCAATCATCGAAACCTTCATAAGTTTTATATTCTATAAGCAAAATGAAAAGATTGTGCTAAATTGTTGGCAGTTACCTCTGTACACTGAGATTATAGTTACACTTTTAAAGAATAATTCCACTAACTCCTTTATAAACAATGTTTTTTGCTCAAGATCTCTATTTAGAGTTAAGATTTGCCAGAAAACAAAAACAGAACAAAAGAAAATACATGAACTACAACAATGGTTGCTAAGGAGACTAGCTGCATAGTGCTTTGTTTATTAATCAGTAATATCTTTCCAAGGAATAATGTAGCAGCAGAAATAGCACCACGGACCCAAATTTATTTGAATTAAATTGTGTATAAAATTACTGATTAAAATTCACATCTCTATAGGGTTATAAATCTTTTGTTGGCTATTAACAATTTACTACATGATTTTCAAGTATTAGGACAAAGCCATATGTGTTTTTGAAATGAAATAAAAAACCTAGAATGTGCTGAGCTACCTTCCTAGTGGGGAAAGTCAATGTAGGTTCTCAGGATGGGGAAATGGATGGAAGAAATATCTGTTGGTATCCAGATAGAGTGTCCATGAGTGGGGACAAAGACAGCACAAAGCTGGATGTGGGAAGATCTTCAAAAAAGCTCATCTCAAAATGGGACCTTTGTATTATAAATTAGGGGTTAACAAGTAAAATGATTAGTAAAGTTCAGGGTTAAAACCCTCCTGAGCATATACCCAAAAAGATGTCAACATATAACAAAGACACATGCTCTATTATGTTCACAACAGCTTTATTTATAATAGCCAGAAGCTGGAAGAGCCCAGATTCCTTCAACAGAGAATGGATAAATAAAATGTGTACATCTACACAATGAATTGCTACTCAGCTATTAAAAACAATGACTTCTTGAAATTCTTAAGCAAATAGTGGAACTAATACCATCCTGATTGAGGTAACTCAGTAACAAAAGAACCCACATGTTATGCATTCTTTGAGAAGTGGATATTATCCAGCTTGGAATACTCAAGATACAATTCACCAGACCATATGAAGGTCAAAGGAAGACCAATACTTGGATGCATCAGTCCTTCTTAGAAAATTTAAAAATACTCATAGGAGGAGATAAGGAGACAAAATTTGGAAGGAAAGCTTGAAGGAAAAGGCCACCCAGAGACAGCCCCATCTGAGGATCAATCCCATATGCAGTGACCAAACCCAGTCCAATATTGCTGAGGCCAAGAGTGTTTGCTGTCAAGATTCTGCTATGGTTGATCTGGAAGGTTCTGTCAGAGCCTTACTGATACAGATTATGATGCTTCTTGCTAACCATTAGACCCAACTCAGGGACCCCCAATGGAGGAGTTAGAGAAAAAGACTAAAAAGAGCTGAAAAGGTTTGCAACTCCATGGAAGATTAATATCAACCAACCAGACGTCCAGAGCTCCCAGGGACTAATCTTAACCAAAGTATACACAGGGATGGACCATAGTTCTAGCTACCATGTGGCAGGAGATGACCTTATCTGACATCAGTGGAAGGAGGCCCATGGTCCTTCTCTTGAAACCCCGATGATCATCCAGCGTAGTGAAATGCTAGAGCACTGAGGCATGGTGAGTGGGCAGAGGAGCACCCCTAATAGAAGCAGAATAGGGAATTTGTGGAGTGGAAACCAAGAAGAGGGATAACATTTAAATGTAAATAAATAAAATAACCAATAAAATCCTTCATGCTCATTTAACATGATTCATGACAACTAAATTTTTTTTTTTATTATTAACTTGAGTATTTCTTATATACATTTCGAATGTTATTCCTTTCGGTTTCGGGCAAACATCCCCCCCCTCCCTTCATATGGTGTTCCCCTCCCAACCCTCCCCCCCATTGCTGCCCTCTCCCCAACAGTCTAGTTCACTGGGGTTCGATCTTAGCTTGGACCAGGGCTTCCCCCCACTGGTGCTCTTACTGGGATGTTCATTTGCAAGCCCTCAGGTCAGAGTCAGGGGTCAGTCCATGTATATCTTTGGGTAGTGGCTTAGTCCCTGGAAGCTCTGGTTGGTTGGCATTGCTGTACATATGGGGTCTCAGCTCCTTCAAGCTCTTCCAGTTCTTTCTCTGATTCCTTCAACAGGGTCCCGTTCTCAGTTCAATGGTTTCCTGCTGGCATCGCCTCTGTATTTGCTGTATTCTGGCTGTGTCTCATGAGGCGATCTGCCTCACATTTTGATCATCCGTCTTGAGTTTCATTTGTTCTAGGCATCTGGGGTAACTCAAGCATTTGGGCTAATAACCATTATCAATGATACATACCATGTATGTCTTTCTGTGATTAAGGTTAGCTCACTCAGGATGATATTTTTCCAGTTCAACCATTTGCCTACAATTTCATAAAGTCAACAAAAGTAACACTAGAGAATAATCTGATGGCGAGGCAAGCACAGAACACAAGCAACAAAACTAAGACTACATGGCATCATGAGGCCCAATTCTCCACAAAACAAACATGGAATATCCAAACACACCAGAAAAGCAAGATCTGTTTCAAAAATCATATTTGATCATGATGCTGGAGGACTTCAAGAAAAGACGTGAAAGAACTCCCACAGAAAGAAAAAGTAAAGCCTACAGAGGAGGAATACATAAAATCCATGAAAAATTCCAGGAAGAACACAAACAAACAGTTGAAGGAAATAAAAATGGAAATAGAAGCAATCAAGAAAGAACACATGGAAATAACCCTGGATATAGAAAACCAAAAGAAGAGACAAGGAGCTGTAGATACAAGCTTCCCCAACAGAATACAAGATATGGAAGAGAGAATCTCAGGAGCAGAAGATTCCATAGAAATCATTGACTCAACTGTCAAAGATAATGTAAAGCGGAAAAGCTACTGGTCCAAAACATACAGAAATCCAGGACTCAATGAGAAGATCAAACCTAAGGATAATAGGTATGAAGAGGTGAAGACTCCCAACTCAAAGGACCAGTAAATATCTTCAACAAAATCATAGAAGAAAACTTCCCTAACCTAAAAAAAGAGATACCCATAGGCATACAAGAAGCCTACAGAACTCCAAATAGATTGGACCAGAAAAGAAACACCTCCCGTCACATAATAGTCAAAACACTAAACTCAAAATAAAGAAAGAATATTAAAAGCAGTAAGGAAAAAGGTCCAAGTAACATATAAAAGGCAGACCTATCAGAATCACACAACACTTTAAGCCAGAAACTGAAGGCCAGAAGATCCTGGACAGATGTCATACAGACCCTAAGAACACAAATACCAGCCAGGCCTGTATCCTGCAAAACTCTCAATTAACATAGATGGAGAAACCAAGATATTCCACGACAAAAACCAAATTTACAATATCTTTCTACAAATCCAGCACTACAAAGGATAATAAATGGTAAACCCAACATAAGGAAAGACTATACCCAGAAGAGCAAAACTAATCGTCTTGGCAACAAAACAAAAGAAAGAAAAGCACAAAACACAACCTCATCCAAATGAATATAACAGGAAGCAATAATCACTATTCCCAATATCTCTCAACATCAATGGCCTCAACTCCCCAATAAAGACATAGATTAACAAACTGGATACGCAACGGGACCCTGCATTCTGCTGCCTAGGAGACAACTAAAATTTTAAAATGGGTAAGTACCCATCGATGAAACTGTTATATATTCATACTGTGAACTATTATTCCATTTTTTTAAGGGAAGGAAATTCTACAACATTGTGCAACATGGACAAACATTGATGAATAAATGAAATACTAGAGCCAAAAAGACCAATGCAGGATTCCATGAATAGATTACCCAGAATAACTGGACTGAGGTAGAACTTAGGATGCTGATGGTAAAGAAAGTAGTATACCGAAAGATTGTGGGGAAGTGGAGTAGTAGAAAGAAGGTATGGGAACATGGAACTTAATAGAAATAAAAAATCTAGCTGTATAAGACAATTACATTCTAGGGGGTGACTTACCTCACAACACCACAGTGTACTCTAAAAATTTGGTAGAATCCCCTATGGTTTCTTACCACCAATGAGGAGGAGAGATTTCTACAAATAATCTTTTTTTCTTGTTTGCCTATTTTTTCCTGTGACTCCCACAGAAAACTGA